>NC_092769.1:80327721-80690221 GCF_047496795.1 Chiloscyllium punctatum | reverse complement strand
CGCCCTCTGTTTCAGCCCCTCTGTTACTCGCCCTCTGTTTCAGCCCCTCTGTTTCTCGCCTTCTGTTTCAGCCCCTCTGTTTCAGCCCCTCTGTTTCAGCCCCTCTGTTTCTCACCCTCTATTTCAGCCCCTCTGTTTCTCGCCCTCTGTTTCAGCCCCTCTGATTTAGCCCCTCTGTTTCAGCCCCTCTGTTTCAGCCCCTCTGTTTCAGCCCCTCTGTTTCGCGCTCTCTGTTTCAGCCCCTCTGTTTCTCGCCCTCTGTTTCAGCCCCTCTGTTTTTCGCCCTCAGTTTCAGCCCCTCTGTTTCTCGCCCTCTGTTTCAGCCCCTCTGATTCAGCACCTCTGTTTCAGCCCCTCTGATTCAGCCCCTCTGTTTCAGCCCCTCTGTTTCAGTCCCTCTGTTTCTCGCCCTCAGTTTCTCACCCCCTGTTTCAGCCCCTGTGTTTCTCGCCCTCTGTTTCAGCCCCTATGTTGTTCGCCCTCTGTTTCAGCCCCTCTGTTTCTCGCCCTCTGTTTCAGGCTCTCTGTTTCAGCCCGTCTGTTTCAGCCCCTCTGTTTCAGCCCCTCTGTTTCTCGCCATCTGTTTCTCGCCCGCTGTTTCAGCCCCTTTGTTTCTCGCCCTCTGTTTCAGCCCCTCTGTTTCAGCCCCTCTGATTCAGCCCCTCTGATACAGCCGCTCTGTTTCTCGCCCTCTGTTTCAGCCCCTCTGTTTCAGCCCCTCTGTTTCAGCCCCTCTGTTTCAGCCCCTCTGTTTCTCGCCCTCTGTTTGAGCCCCTCTGTTTCTCGCCCTCTGTTTCAGCCCCTCTGTTTCACGCCCTCTGTTTCAGCCCCTCTGTTTCAGCCCCTCTGTTTCAGCCCCTCTGTTTCAGCCCCTCTGTTTCTCGCCCTCTGTTTCAGCCCCTCTGTTTCTCGCCCTCTGTTTCAGCCGCTCAGTTTCTCGCCCTCTGTTTCAGCCCCTCTGTTTCAGCCCCTCTGTTTCAGCGCCTCTGTTTCAGCCCCTCTGTTTCTCGCCCTCTGTTTCAGCCCCTCTGTTTCTCGCCGTCTGTTGCAGCCACTCTGTTTCTCGCCCACTGTATCAGCCCCTCTGTTTCAGCACCTCTGTTTCTCGCCCTCTGTTTCAGCCGCTCAGTTTCTCGCCCTCTGTTTCAGCCCCTCTGTTTCAGCCCCTCTGTTTCAGCGCCTCTGTTTCAGCCCCTCTGTTTCTCGCCCTCTGTTTCAGCCCCTCTGTTTCTCGCCCTCTGTTTCAGCCACTCTGTTTCAGCCCCTCTGTTTCCCGCCCTCTGTTTCTGCCCCTCTGTTTCTCGCCCTCTGTTTCGGCCCCTCTGTTTCTCGCCCTCTGTTTCAGCCCCGCTGATTCAGCCCCTCTGTTTCACCCCCTCTGAATCAGCCCCTCTGATTCAGCCCTCTGTTTCAGCCCCTCTGTTTCAGACCATCTGTTTCAGCCCCTCGGTTTCTCGCCCTCTGTTTCAGCCCCTCTTTTTCTCGCCCTCTGTTTCAGCCCCTCTGTTTCTCGCCCTCTGTTTCAGCCCCTCTGTTTCAGCCCCTCTGTTTCAGCCCCTCTGATTCAGCCCCTCTGATTCAGCCCCTCTGTTTCTCGCCCTCTGTTTCAGTCCCTCTGTTTCAGCCCCTCTGTTTCTCGCCCTCTGTTTCAGCCCCTCTGTTTCGGCCCCTCTGTTTCAGCACCTCTGTTTCTCGCCCTCTGTTTCAGCCCCTCTGTTTCAGCCCCTCTGATTCAGCCCCTCTTATTCAGCCCCTCTGTTTCTCGCCCACTGATTCAGCCCCTCTGTTTCGCGCTCTCTGTTTCAGCCCCTCTGTTTCTTGCCCTCTGTTTCAGCCCCTCTGTTTCAGCCCCTCTGTTTCAGCCCCTCTGTTTCAGCCCCTCTGTTTCTCGCCCTCTGTTTCAGTCCCTCTGTTTCAGCCCCTCTTTTCTCGCCCTCTGTTTCAGCCCCTCTGTTTCAGCCCCTCTGATTCAGCCCCTCTGCTTCTCGCCCTCTGTTTCAGCCCGTCTGTTTCAGCCCCTCTGTTTCAGCCCCTCTGATTCCGCCCCTCTGTTTCTCGCCCTCTGTTTCAGCCCCTCTGTTTCTCGCCCTCTGTTTCAGCCTCTCTGTTTCTCGCCCTCTGTTTCAGCCCCTCTGTTTCAGCCCCTCTGTTTCTCGCCCTCTGTTTCTCGCCCTCTGTTTCAGCCCCTCCATTTCTTCCCCTCTGTTTCAGCCCCTCTGTTTCTCGCCCTCTGTTTCAGCCCCTCTGTTTCTCGCCCTCTGTTTCAGCCCCTCTCTTTCAGCCGCTCTGATTCCGCCCCTCTGGTTCAGCCCCACTGTTTCTCGCCCTCTGTTTCAGTCCCTTTTTTTCAGCCCTTCTCTTTCAGCCCCTTTGTTTCTGTCCCTCTGTTTATCGCCCTCTGTTTCAGCCCCTCTGTTACTCGCCCTCTGTTTCAGCCCCTCTGTTTCTCGCCTTCTGTTTCAGCCCCTCTGTTTCAGCCCCTCTGTTTCAGCCCCTCTGTTTCTCGCCCTCTATTTCAGCCCCTCTGTTTCTCGCCCTCTGTTTCAGCCCCTCTGATTTAGCCCCTCTGTTTCAGCCCCTCTGTTTCAGCCCCTCTGTTTCAGCCCCTCTGTTTCGCTCTCTCTGTTTCAGCCCCTCTGTTTCTCGCCCTCTGTTTCAGCCCCTTTGTTTTTCGCCCTCAGTTTCAGCCCCTCTGTTTCTCGCCCTCTGTTTCAGCCCCTCTGATTCAGCACCTCTGTTTCAGCCCCTCTGATTCAGCCCCTCTGTTTCAGCCCCTCTGTTTCAGTCCCTCTGTTTCTCGCCCTCAGTTTCTCACCCTCTGTTTCAGCCCCTGTGTTTCTCGGGCCTCTGTTTCAGCCCCTCTGTTGTTCGCCCTCTGTGTTTCAGCCCCTCCGTTTCTCGCCCTCTGTTTCAGGCTCTCTGTTTCAGCCCGTCTGTTTCAGCCCCTCTGTTTCAGCCCCTCTGTTTCTCGCCATCTGTTTCTCGCCCGCTGTTTCAGCCCCTTTGTTTCTCGCCCTCTGTTTCAGCCCCTCTGTTTCAGCCCCTCTGATTCAGCCCCTCTGATACAGCCCCTCTGTTTCTCGCCCTCTGTTTCAGCCCCTCTGTTTCAGCCCCTCTGTTTCAGCCCCTCTGTTTCTCGCCCTCTGTTTGAGCCCCTCTGTTTCTCGCCCTCTGTTTCAGCCCCTCTGTTTCACGCCCTCTGTTTCAGCCCCTCTGTTTCAGCCCCTCTGTTTCAGCCCCTCTGTTTCAGCCCCTCTGTTTCTCGACCTCTGTTTCAGCCCCTCTGTTTCTCGCCCCCTGTTTCAGCCGCTCAGTTTCTCGCCCTCTGTTTCAGCCCCTCTGTTTCAGCCCCTCTGTTTCAGCGCCTCTGTTTCAGCCCCTCTGTTTCTCGCCCTCTGTTTCAGCCCCTCTGTTTCTCGCCGTCTGTTGCAGCCACTCTGTTTCTCGCCCACTGTTTCAGCCCCTCTGTTTCAGCCCCTCTGTTTCAGCCCCTCTGTTTCTCGCCCTCGGTTTCAGCCCCTCTGTTTCTCGCCCTCTGTTTCAGCCCCTCTGTTTCAGCCCCTCTGTTTCCCGCCCTCTGTTTCTGCCCCTCTGTTTCTCGCCCTCTGTTTCGGCCCCTCTGTTTCTCGCCCTCTGTTTCAGCCCCGCTGATTCAGCCCCTCTGTTTCACCCCCTCTGAATCAGCCCCTCTGATTCAGCCCTCTGTTTCAGCCCCTCTGTTTCAGACCATCTGTTTCAGCCCCTCGGTTTCTCGCCCTCTGTTTCAGCCCCTCTGTTTCTCGCCCTCTGTTTCAGCCCCTCTGTTTCTCACCCTCTGTTTCAGCCCCTCTGTTTCAGCCCCTCTGTTTCAGCCCCTCTGATTCAGCCCCTCTGATTCAGCCCCTCTGATTCAGCCCCTCTGTTTCTCGCCCTCTGTTTCAGTCCCTCTGTTTCAGCCCATCTGTTTCAGCCCCTCTGTTTCTCATCCTTTGTTTCAGCCTCTCTGATTCAGCCCCTCTGATTCAGCCCCTCTGATTCAGCCCCTCTGTTTCTCGCCCTCTGTTTCAGCCCCTCTGTATCAGCCCCTCTGTTTCCCACACTCTGTTTCAGCCCCTCTGTTTCTCGCCCTCTGTTTCAGCCCCTATGATTCAGCCCCTCTGTTTCAGCCCCACTGATTCAGCCCCTCTGTTTCAGCCCCTCTGATTCAGCCCCTCTGTTTCTCGCCATCTGTTTCAGCCCCTCTGTTTCAGCCCGTCTGTTTCAGCCCCTCTTTTTCTCACCCTCTGTTTCAGCCCCTCTGATTCAGCCCCTCTGATTCAGCCCCTCTGTTTCCCGCCCCTCTGTTTCAGCCCCTCTGTTTCACGCCCCGTGTTTCAGCCCCTCTGTTTCTTGCCCTCTGTTTCAGCCCCTTTGTTTCTCGCCCTCTGTTTCAGCGCCTCTGTTTCAGCCCCTCTGTTTCAGTCCCTCTGTTTCTCGCCCTCTGTTTCAGCCCCTCTGTTTCTCGCCCTCTATTTCAGCCCCTCTGTTTCAGCCCCTCGGTTTCTCGCCCTCTGTTTCAGCCCCTCTGTTTCTCGCCCTCTGTTTCAGCCCCTCTGTTTCAGCCCCTCTGTTTCAGCCCCTCTGATTCAGCCCCTCTGCTTCTCGCCCTCTGTTTGAGCCCCTCTGTTTCTCGCCCTCTGTTTCAGCCCCTCTGTTTCACGCCCTCTGTTTCAGCCCCTCTGTTTCAGCCCCTCTGTTTCAGCCCCTCTGTTTCAGCCCCTCTGTTTCAGCCCCTCTGTTTCAGCCCCTCTGTTTCTCGCCCTCTGTTTCAGCCGCTCAGTTTCTCGCCCTCTGTTTCAGCCCCTCTGTTTCAGCGCCTCTGTTTCAGCCCCTCTATTTCTCCCCCTCTGTTTCAGCCCCTCTGTTTCTCGCCGTCTGTTGCAGCCACTCTGTTTCTCGCCCACTGTTTCAGCCCCTCTGTTTCAGCCCCTCTGTTTCAGCCCCTCTGTTTCTCGCCCTCGGTTTCAGCCCCTCTGTTTCTCGCCCTCTGTTTCAGCCCCTCTGTTTCAGCTCCTCTGTTTCCCGCCCTCTGTTTCTGCCCCTCTGTTTCTCGCCCTCTGTTTCGGCCCCTCTGTTTCTCGCCCTCTGTTTCAGCACCGCTGATTCAGCCCCTCTGTTTCACCCCCTCTGAATCAGCCCCTCTGATTCAGCCCTCTGTTTCAGCCCCTCTGTTTCAGACCATCTGTTTCAGCCCCTCGGTTTCTCGCCCTCTGTTTCAGCCCCTCTGTTTCTCGCCCTCTGTTTCAGCCCCTCTGTTTCTCGCCCTCTGTTTCAGCCCCTCTGTTTCAGCCCCTCTGTTTCAGCCCCTCTGATTCAGCCCCTCTGATTCAGCCCCTCTGATTCAGCCCGTCTGTTTCTCGCCCTCTGTTTCAGTCCCTCTGTTTCAGCCCATCTGTTTCGGCCCCTCTGTTTCTCATCCTTTGTTTCAGCCCCTCTGATTCAGCCCCTCTGATTCAGCCCCTCTGATTCAGCCCCTCTGTTTCTCGCCCTCTGTTTCAGCCCCTCTGTTTCAGACCCTCTATTTTAGCCCCTCTGTGTCAGCCCCCCTGTTTCTCGCCCTCTGTTTCAGCCCCTCTGTATCAGCCCCTCTGTTTCCCACCCTCTGTTTCAGCCCCTCTGTTTCTCGCCCTCTGTTTCAGCCCCTATGATTCAGCCCCTCTGTTTCAGCCCCACTGATTCAGCCCCTCTGTTTCAGCCCCTCTGATTCAGCCCCTCTGTTTCTCGCCATCTGTTTCAGCCCCTCTGTTTCAGCCCCTCTGTTTCAGCCCCTCTTTTTCTCACCCTCTGTTTCAGCCCCTCTGATTCAGCCCCTCTGATTCAGCCCCTCTGTTTCCCGCCCCTCTGTTTCAGCCCCTCTGTTTCACGCCCCGTGTTTCAGCCCCTCTGTTTCTTGCCCTCTGTTTCAGCCCCTTTGTTTCTCGCCCTCTGTTTCAGCGCCTCTGTTTCAGCCCCTCTGTTTCAGTCCCTCTGTTTCTCGCCCTCTGTTTCAGCCCCTCTGTTTCTCGCCCTCTATTTCAGCCCCTCTGTTTCAGCCCCTCGGTTTCTCGCCCTCTGTATCAGCCCCTCTGTTTCTCGCCCCCTGTTTCAGCCCCTCTGTTTCTCGCCCTCTGTTTCAGCCCCTCTGATTCAGCCCCTCTGTTTCTCGCCCTCTGTTTCAGCCCCTCTGTTTCTCGCCCTCTGTTTCAGCCCCTCTGATACAGCCCGTCTGTTTCAGCCACTCTGTTTCAGCCCCTCTGTTTCTCGCCCTCTGTTTCAGCCCCTCTGTTTCTCGCCCTCTGTTTCAGCCCCTCTGTTTCAGCCCCTCTGTTTCTCGCCCTCTGTTTCAGCCCCTCTGTTTCTCGCCCTCTGTTTCAGCCCCTCTGATACAGCCCCTCTGTTTCCGCCCCTCTGATTCAGCCCCTCTCTTTCAGCCCCTCTGTTTCTCGCCGTCTGTTTCAGGCTCTCTGTTTCAGCCCGTCTGTTTCAGCTCCTCTGTTTCAGCCCCTCTGTTACTCGCCCTCTGTTTCAGCCCCTCTGTTTCTCGCCCTCTGTTTCAGCCCCTCTGTTTCAGCCCCTCTGTTTCAGCCCTTCTGTTTCTCACCCTCTATTTCAGCCCCTCTGTTTCTCGCCCTCTGTTTCAGCCCCTCTGATTTAGCCCCTGTGTTTCAGCCCCTCTGTTTCAGCCCCTCTGTTTCAGCCCCTCTGTTTCGCGCTCTCTGTTTCAGCCCCTCTGTTTCTCGCCCTCTGTTTCAGCCCCTTTGTTTTTCGCCCTCAGTTTCAGGCCCTCTGTTTCTCGCCCTCTCTTTCAGCCCCTCTGATTCACACCTCTGTTTCAGCCCCTCTGATTCAGCCCCTCTGTTTCAGCCCCTCTGTTTCAGTCCCTCTGTTTCTCGCCCTCAGTTTCTCACCCTCTGTTTCAGCCCCTGTGTTTCTCGCCCTCTGTTTCAGCCCCTCTGTTGTTCGCCCTCTGTTTCAGCCCCTCCGTTTCACGCCCTCTGTTTCAGGCTCTCTGTTTCAGCCCGTCTGTTTCAGCCCCTCTGTTTCAGCCCCTCTGTTTCTCGCCATCTGTTTCTCGCCCGCTGTTTCAGCCCCTTTGTTTCTCGCCCTCTGTTTCAGCCCCTCTGTTTCAGCCCCTCTGATTCAGGCCCTCTGATACAGCCCCTCTGTTTCTCGCCCTCTGTTTCAGCCCCTCTGTTTCAGCCCCTCTGTTTCAGCCCTCTGTTTCTCGCCCTCTGTTTGAGCCCCTCTGTTTCTCGCCCTCTGTTTCAGCCCCTCTGTTTCACGCCCTCTGTTTCAGCCCCTCTGTTTCAGCCCCTCTGTTTCAGCCCCTCTGTTTCAGCCCCTCTGTTTCTCGCCCTCTGTTTCAGCCCCTCTGTTTCTCGCCCTCTGTTTCAGCCGCTCAGTTTCTCGCCCTCTGTTTCAGCCCCTCTGTTTCAGCCCCTCTGTTTCAGCGCCTCTGTTTCAGCCCCTCTGCTCCTCGCCCTCTGTTTCAGCCCCTCTGTTTCAGCCCCTCTGTTTCAGCCCCTCTGTTTCAGCCCCTCTGTTTCTCGCCCTCTGTTTCAGCCCCTCTGTTTCTCGCCCTCTGTTTCAGCCGCTCAGTTTCTCGCCCTCTATTTCAGCCCCTCTGTTTCAACCCCTCGGTTTCTCGCCCTCTGTTTCAGCCCCTCTGTTTCTCGCCCTCTGTTTCAGCCCCTCTGTTTCTCGCCCTCTGTTTCAGCCCCTCTGATTCAGCCCCTCTGTTTCTCGCCCTCTGTTTCAGCCCCTCTATTTCTCGCCATCTGTTTCAGCCCCTCTGATACAGCCCCTCTGTTTC
Source organism: Chiloscyllium punctatum (assembly GCF_047496795.1). Lineage (NCBI taxonomy): Eukaryota > Metazoa > Chordata > Chondrichthyes > Orectolobiformes > Hemiscylliidae > Chiloscyllium > Chiloscyllium punctatum. The sequence goes on along the minus strand of NC_092769.1, from coordinate 80,682,411 downwards.
AGCCCCTCTGTTTCAGCCCCTCTGTTTCTCGCCCTCTGTTTCAGCCCCTCTGTTTCTCGCCCTCTGTTTCAGCCCCTCTGTTTCAGCCCCTCTGTTTCTCGCCCTCTGTTTCAGCCCCTCTGTTTCTCGCCCTCTGTTTCAGCCCCTCTGATACAGCCCCTCTGTTTCCGCCCCTCTGATTCAGCCCCTCTCTTTCAGCCCCTCTGTTTCTCGCCCTCTGTTTCAGGCTCTCTGTTTCAGCCCGTCTGTTTCAGCTCCTCTGTTTCAGCCCCTCTGTTTCTCGCCCTCTGTTTCTCGCCCGCAGTTTCAGCCCCTCTGTTTCTCGCCCTCTGTTTCAGCCCCTCTGTTTCAGCCCCTCTTTTTCACGCCCTCTGTTTCAGCCCCTCTGTTTCAGCCCCTCTGTTTCAGCCCCTCTGTTTCTCGCCCTCTGTTTCAGCCCCTCTGTTTCTCGGCCTCTGTTTCAGACCCTCTGTTTCAGCCCCTCTGTTTCTCGCCCTCTGTTTCAGATCCTCTGTTTCTCGCACTCTGTTTCAGCCCCTCTGTTTCTAGCCCTCTGTTTCAGCCCCTCTGTTTCAGCCCCTCTGATTCAGCCCCTCTGTTTCAGCCCCTCTGTTTCTCGCCCTCGGTTTCAGCCCCTCTGTTTCAGCCCCTCTGTTTCAGCCCCTCTGTTTCTCGCACTCTGTTTCAGCCCCTCTGTTTCTCGCCCTCTGTTTCAGCCCCTCTGTTTCAGCACCTCTGTTTCTCGCCCTCTGTTTCAGCCCCTCTGTTTCTCGCCCTCAGTTTCAGCTCTTCTGTTTCAGCCCCTCTGTTTAAGCCCCTCTGTTTCTCGCCCTCTGTTTCAGCCGCTCTGTTTCTCGCCCTCGGTTTCAGCCCCTCTGTTTCAGCCCCTCTGTTTCTCGCCCTCTGTTTCAGCCCCTCTGTTTCTCGCCCTCTGTTTCAGCTCCTCTGTTTCAGCCCCTCTGTTTAAGCCCCTCTGTTTCTCGCCCTCTGTTTCAGCCGCTCTGTTTCTCGCCCTCGGTTTCAGCCCCTCTGTTTCAGCCCCTCTGAATCAGCCCCTCTGATTCAGCCCTCTGTTTCAGCCCCTCTGTTTCAGACCATCTGTTTCAGCCCCTCGGTTTCTCGCCCTCTGTTTCAGCCCCTCTGTTTCTCGCCCTCTGTTTCAGCCCCTCTGTTTCTCGCCCTCTGTTTCAGCCCCTCTGTTTCAGCCCCTCTGTTTCAGCCCCTCTGATTCAGCCCCTCTGATTCAGCCCCTCTGATTCAGCCCCTCTGTTTCTCGCCCTCTGTTTCAGTCCCTCTGTTTCAGCCCATCTGTTTCGGCCCCTCTGTTTCTCATCCTTTGTTTCAGCCCCTCTGATTCAGCCCCTCTGATTCAGCCCCTCTGATTCAGCCCCTCTGTTTCTCGCCCTCTGTTTCAGCCCCTCTGTTTCAGACCCTCTATTTTAGCCCCTCTGTGTCAGCCCCCCTGTTTCTCGCCCTCTGTTTCAGCCCCTCTGTATCAGCCCCTCTGTTTCCCACCCTCTGTTTCAGCCCCTCTGTTTCTCGCCCTCTGTTTCAGCCCCTCTGATTCAGCCCCTCTGTTTCAGCCCCACTGATTCAGCCCCTCTGTTTCAGCCCCTCTGATTCAGCCCCTCTGTTTCTCGCCATCTGTTTCAGCCCCTCTGTTTCAGCCCCTCTGTTTCAGCCCCTCTTTTTCTCACCCTCTGTTTCAGCCCCTCTGATTCAGCCCCTCTGATTCAGCCCCTCTGTTTCCCGCCCCTCTGTTTCAGCCCCTCTGTTTCACGCCCCGTGTTTCAGCCCCTCTGTTTCTTGCCCTCTGTTTCAGCCCCTTTGTTTCTCGCCCTCTGTTTCAGCGCCTCTGTTTCAGCCCCTCTGTTTCAGTCCCTCTGTTTCTCGCCCTCTGTTTCAGCCCCTCTGTTTCTCGCCCTCTATTTCAGCCCCTCTGTTTCAGCCCCTCGGTTTCTCGCCCTCTGTATCAGCCCCTCTGTTTCTCGCCCTCTGTTTCAGGCCCTCTGTTTCTCGCCCTCTGTTTCAGCCCCTCTGATTCAGCCCCTCTGTTTCTCGCCCTCTGTTTCAGCCCCTCTGTTTCTCGCCCTCTGTTTCAGCCCCTCTGATACAGCCCCTCTGTTTCAGCCACTCTGTTTCAGCCCCTCTGTTTCTCGCCCTCTGTTTCAGCCCCTCTGTTTCTCGCCCTCTGTTTCAGCCCCTCTGTTTCAGCCCCTCTGTTTCTCGCCCTCTGTTTCAGCCCCTCTGTTTCTCGCCCTCTGTTTCAGCCCCTCTGATACAGCCCCTCTGTTTCCGCCCCTCTGATTCAGCCCCTCTCTTTCAGCCCCTCTGTTTCTCGCCGTCTGTTTCAGGCTCTCTGTTTCAGCCCGTCTGTTTCAGCTCCTCTGTTTCAGCCCCTCTGTTACTCGCCCTCTGTTTCAGCCCCTCTGTTTCTCGCCCTCTGTTTCAGCCCCTCTGTTTCAGCCCCTCTGTTTCAGCCCTTCTGTTTCTCACCCTCTATTTCAGCCCCTCTGTTTCTCGCCCTCTGTTTCAGCCCCTCTGATTTAGCCCCTCTGTTTCAGCCCCTCTGTTTCAGCCCCTCTGTTTCAGCCCCTCTGTTTCGCGCTCTCTGTTTCAGCCCCTCTGTTTCTCGCCCTCTGTTTCAGCCCCTTTGTTTTTCGCCCTCAGTTTCAGCCCCTCTGTTTCTCGCCCTCTGTTTCAGCCCCTCTGATTCACACCTCTGTTTCAGCCCCTCTGATTCAGCCCCTCTGTTTCAGCCCTTAGTTTCAGTCCCTCTGTTTCTCGCCCTCAGTTTCTCACCCTCTGTTTCAGCCCCTGTGTTTCTCGCCCTCTGTTTCAGCCCCTCTGTTGTTCGCCCTCTGTTTCAGCCCCTCCGTTTCTCGCCCTCTGTATCAGGCTCTCTGTTTCAGCCCGTCTGTTTCAGCCCCTCTGTTTCAGCCCCTCTGTTTCTCGCCATCTGTTTCTCGCCCGCTGTTTCAGCCCCTTTGTTTCCCGCCCTCTGTTTCAGCCCCTCTGTTTCAGCCCCTCTGATTCAGGCCCTCTGATACAGCCCCTCTGTTTCTCGCCCTCTGTTTCAGCCCCTCTGTTTCAGCCCCTCTGTTTCAGCCCCTCTGTTTCTCGCCCTCTGTTTGAGCCCCTCTGTTTCTCGCCCTCTGTTTCAGCCCCTCTGTTTCAGCCCCTCTGTTTCTCGCCCTCTGTTTCAGCCCCTCTGTTTCTCGCCCTCTGTTTCAGCCGCTCAGTTTCTCGCCCTCTGTTTCAGCCCCTCTGTTTCAGCCCCTCTGTTTCAGCGCCTCTGTTTCAGCCCCTCTGCTCCTCGCCCTCTGTTTCAGCCCCTCTGTTTCTCGCCGTCTGTTGCAGCCACTCTGTTTCTCGCCCACTGTTTCAGCCCCTCTGTTTCAGCCCCTCTGTTTCAGCCCCTCTGTTTCTCGCCCTCGGTTTCAGCCCCTCTGTTTCTCGCCCTCTGTTTCAGCCCCTCTGTTTCAGCCCCTCTGTTTCCCACCCTCTGTTTCTGCCCCTCTGTTTCTCGCCCTCTGTTTCGGCCCCTCTGTTTCTCGCCCTCTGTTTCAGCCCCGCTGATTCAGCCCCTCTGTTTCACCCCCTCTGAATCAGCCCCTCTGATTCAGCCCTCTGTTTCAGCCCCTCTGTTTCAGACCATCTGTTTCAGCCCCTCGGTTTCTCGCCCTCTGTTTCAGCCCCTCTGTTTCTCGCCCTCTGTTTCAGCCCCTCTGTTTCTCGCCCTCTGTTTCAGCCCCTCTGTTTCAGCCCCTCTGTTTAAGCCCCTCTGATTCAGCCCCTCTGATTCAGCCCCTCTGATTCAGCCCCTCTGTTTCTCGCCCTCTGTTTCAGTCCCTCTGTTTCAGCCCCTCTGTTTCAGCCCCTCTGATTCAGCCCCTCTGATTCAGCCCCTCTGATTCAGCCCCTCTGTTTCTCGCCCTCTGTTTCAGCCCCTCTGTTTCAGACCCTCTATTTTAGCCCCTCTGTGTCAGCCCCCCTGTTTCTCGCCCTCTGTTTCAGCCCCTCTGTATCAGCCCCTCTGTTTCCCACCCTCTGTTTCAGCCCCTCTGTTTCTCGCCCTCTGTTTCAGCCCCTCTGATTCAGCCCCTCTGTTTCAGCCCCTCTGATTCAGCCCCTCTGTTTCAGCCCCTCTGATTCAGCCCCTCTGTTTCTCGCCATCTGTTTCAGCCCCTCTGTTTCAGCCCCTCTGTTTCAGCCCCTCTTTTTCTCACCCTCTGTTTCAGCCCCTCTGATTCAGCCCCTCTGATTCATCCCCTCTGTTTCCCGCCCCTCTGTTTCAGCCCCTCTGTTTCACGCCCCGTGTTTCAGCCCCTCTGTTTCTTGCCCTCTGTTTCAGCCCCTCTGTTTCTCGCCCTCTGTTTCAGCGCCTCTGTTTCAGCCCCTCTGTTTCAGTCCCTCTGTTTCTCGCCCTCTGTTTCAGCCCCTCTGTTTCTCGCCCTCTAATTCAGCCCCTCTGTTTCAACCCCTCGGTTTCTCGCCCTCTGTTTCAGCCCCTCTGTTTCTCGCCCTCTGTTTCAGCCCCTCTGTTTCTCGCCCTCTGTTTCAGCCCCTCTGATTCAGCCCCTCTGTTTCTCGCCCTCTGTTTCAGCCCCTCTATTTCTCGCCCTCTGTTTCAGCCCCTCTGATACAGCCCCTCTGTTTCAGCCCCTCTGTTTCAGCCCCTCTGTTTCTCGCCCTCTGTTTCAGCCCCTCTGTTTCTCGCCCTCTGTTTCAGCCCCTCTGTTTCAGCCCCTCTGTTTCTCGCCCTCTGTTTCAGCCCCTCTGTTTCTCGCCCTCTGTTTCAGCCCCTCTGATACAGCCCCTCTGTTTCCGCCCCTCTGATTCAGCCCCTCTCTTTCAGCCCCTCTGTGTCTCGCCCTCTGTTTCAGGCTCTCTGTTTCAGCCCGTCTGTATCAGCTCCTCTGTTTCAGCCCCTCTGTTTCTCGCCCTCTGTTTCTCGCCCGCAGTTTCAGCCCCTCTGTTTCTCGCCCTCTGTTTCAGCCCCTCTGTTTCAGCCCCACTTTTTCACGCCCTCTGTTTCAGCCCCTCTGTTTCAGCCCCTCTGTTTCAGCCCCTCTGTTTCTCGCCCTCTGTTTCAGCCCCTCTGTTTCTCGGCCTCTGTTTCAGCCCCTCTGTTTAAGCCCCTCTGTTTCTCGCCCTCTGTTTCAGCCCCTCTGTTTCTCGCACTCTGTTTCAGCCCCTCTGTTTCTAGCCCTCTGTTTCAGCCCCTCTGTTTCAGCCCCTCTGATTCAGCCCCTCTGTTTCAGCCCCTCTGTTTCTCGCCCTCGGTTTCAGCCCCTCTGTTTCAGCCCCTCTGTTTCAGCCCCTCTGTTTCAGCCCCTCTGTTTCTCGCACTCTGTTTCAGCCCCTCTGTTTCTCGCCCTCTGTTTCAGCCCCTCTGTTTCAGCACCTCTGTTTCTCGCCCTCTGTTTCAGCCCCTCTGTTTCTCGCCCTCAGTTTCAGCTCCTCTGTTTCAGCCCCTCTGTTTAAGCCCCTCTGTTTCTCGCCCTCTGTTTCAGCCGCTCTGTTTCTCGCCCTCGGTTTCAGCCCCTCTGTTTCAGCCCCTCTGTTTCTCGCCCTCTGTTTCAGCCCCTCTGTTTCTCGCCCTCTGTTTCAGCTCCTCTGTTTCAGCCCCTCTGTTTAAGCCCCTCTGTTTCTCGCCCTCTGTTTCAGCCGCTCTGTTTCTCACCCTCTGTTTCAGCCCCTCTGATTTAGCCCCTCTGTTTCAGCCCCTCTGTTTCAGCCCCTCTGTTTCTCGCCCTCTGTTTCAGCCCCACTGTTTCTCGCCCTCTGTTTCAGCTCCTCTGTTTCAGCCCCTCTGTTTAAACCCCTCTGTTTCTCGCCCTCTGTTTCAGCCGCTCTGTTTCTCACCCTCTGTTTCAGCCCCTCTGATTTAGCCCCTCTGTTTCAGCCCCTCTGTTTCAGCCCCTCTGTTTCTCGCCCTCTGTTTCAGCCCCACTGTTTCGCGCTCTCTGTTTCAGCCCCTCTGTTTCAGCCCCTCTGTTTCTCGCCCTCCGTTTCTGCCCCTCTGTTTCTCACCCTTTGTTTCAGCCACTCTATTTCTCGCTCTGTGTTTCAGCCCCTCTGATTCAGCCCCTCTGTTTCAGCCCCTCGGAATCAGCCCCTCTGTTTCAGCCCCTCTGAATCAGCCCCTCTGACTCAGCCCCTCTGTTTCAGCCCCTCTGTTTCAGCCCCTCTCTTTCTCGCCCTCTGTTTCAGCCCCACTAATTCTCGCCCTCTGTTTCAGCCCCTATGATTCAGCCCCTCTGTTTCTCGCCCTCTGTTTCAGCCCCTCTGTTTCTCGCTCTCGGTCTCAGCCCCTCTGATTCAGCCCCTCTGTTTCAGCCCCTCTGTTTCTCGCCTTCTGTTTCAGCCCCTCTGTTTCTCGCCGTCTGTTTCAGCCCCTCTGTATCAGCCCCTCTGTTTCCCGCCCTCTGTTTCAGCCCCTCTGTTTCTCGCACTCTGCTTCAGCCCCTCTGATTCAGCCGCTCTGTTTCAGCCCCTCTGATTCAGCCCCTCTGTTTCAGCCCCTCTGATTCAGCCCCTCTGTTTCTCGCCCTCTGTTTCAGCCCCTCTGTTTCAGCCCCTCTGTTTCAGCCCCACTGTTTCTCACCCTCTGTTTCAGCCCCTCTGATTCAGCCCCTCTGATTCAGCCCCTCTGTTTCCCGCCCCTCTGTTTCAGCCCCTCTGTTTCACGCCCCGTGTTTCAGCCCCTCTGTTTCTTGCCCTCTGTTTCAGCCCCTCTGTTTCTCGCCCTCTGTTTCAGCATCTCTGATTCAGCACCTCTGTTTCTCGCCCTCTGTTTCAGCCCCTCTGTTTCTCGCCCTCGGTTTCAGCCCCTCTGTTTCAGCCCCTCTGTTTCAGCCCCTCTGTTTCTCGCCCTCTGTTTCAGCCCCTCTGTTTTTCGCCCTCTGTTTCAGCCCCTCTGTTTCAGCCCCTCTGATTCAGCCCCTCTGATTCAGCCCCTCTGTTTCTCGCCCACTGTTCCAGCCCCTCTGTTTCGCGCTCTCTGTTTCAGCCCCTCTGTTTCTCGCCCTCTGTTTCAGCCCCTCTGTTTCAGCCCCTCTGTTTCAGCCCCTCTGTTTCAGCCCCTCTGTTTCTTGCCGTCTGTTTCAGCCCCTCTGTTTCTCGCCCTCGGTTTCAGCCCCTCTGTTTCAGCCCCTCTGTTTAAGCCCCTCTGTTTCTCGCCCTCTGTTTCAGCCCCTCTGTTTCTCGCCCTCTGTTTCAGCCCCTCTGTTTCTCGCCCTCTGTTTCAGCCCCTCTGTTTCAGCCCCTCTGATTCAGCCCCTCTGTTTCTCGCCCACTGTTTCAGCCCCTCTGTTTCGCGCTCTCTGTTTCAGCCCCTCGTTTTCTCGCCCTCTGTTTCAGCCCCTCTGTTTCAGCCCCACTGTTTCAGCCCCTCTGTTCCAGCCCCTCTGTTTCTCGCCCTCTGTTTCAGCCCCTCTGTTTCAGCCCCTCTTTTCTCGCCCTCTGTTTCAGCCCCTCTGTTTCAGCCCCTCTGATTCAGCCCCTCTGCTTCTCGCCCTCTGTTTCAGCCCCTCTGTTTCAGCCCCTCTGTTTCAGCCGCTCTGATTCCGCCCCTCTGTTTCTCGCCCTCTGTTTCAGCCCCTCTGTTTCTCGCCCTCTGTTTCAGCCTCTCTGTTTCTCGCCCTCTGTTTCAGCCCCTCTGTTTCAGCCCCTCTGTTTCTCGCCCTCTGTTTCTCGCCCTCTGTTTCAGCCCCTCCATTTCTTCCCCTCTGTTTCAGCCCCTCTGTTTCTCGCCCTCTGTTTCAGCCCCTCTGTTTCTCGCCCTCTGTTTCAGCCCCACTGTTTCAGCCGCTCTGATTCAGCCCCTCTGGTTCAGCCCCACTGTTTCTCGCCCTCTGTTTCAGTCCCTCTGTTTCAGCCCTTCTCTTTCAGCCCCTATGTTTCAGCCCCTCTGTTTCAGCCACTCTGTTTCAGCCCCTCTGTTTCTTGCCGTCTGTTTAAGCCCCTCTGTTTCTCGCCCTCGGTTTCAGCCCCTCTGTTTCAGCCCCTCTGTTTCAGCCCCTCTGTTTCTCGCCCTCTGTTTCAGCCCCTCTGTTTCTCGCCCTCTGTTTCAGCCCCTCTGTTTCTCGCCCTCTGTTTCAGCCCGTCTGTTTCAGCCCCTCTGATTCAGCCCCTCTGATTCAGCCCCTCTGTTTCTCGCCCACTGTTTCAGCCCCTCTGTTTCGCGCTCTCTGTTTCAGCCCCTCTGTTTCTCGCCCTCTGTTTCAGCCCCTCTGTTTCAGCCCCTCTGTTTCAGCCCCCCTGTTTCAGCCCCTCTGTTTCTCGCCCTCTGTTTCAGCCCCTCTGTTTCAGCCCCTCTTTTCTCGCCCTCTGTTTCAGCCCCTCTGTTTCAGCCCCTCTGATTCCGCCCCTCTGCTTCTCGCCCTCTGTTTCAGCTCCTCTGTTTCAGCCCCTCTCTTTCAGCCCCTCTGATTCCGCCCCTCTGTTTCTCGCCCTCTGTTTCAGCCCCTCTGTTTCTCGCCCTCTGTTTCAGCCTCTCTGTTTCTCGCCCTCTGTTTCAGCCCCTCTGTTTCAGCCCCTCTGTTTCTCGCCCTCTGTTTCTCGCCCTCTGTTTCAGCCCCTCCATTTCTTCCCCTCTGTTTCAGCCCCTCTGTTTCTCGCCCTCTGTTTCAGCCCCTCTGTTTCTCGCCCTCTGTTTCAGCCCCTCTGTTTCAGCCGCTCTGATTCAGCCCCTCTGGTTCAGCCCCACTGTTTCTCGCCCTCTGTTTCAGTCCCTCTGTTTCAGCCCTTCTCTTTCAGCCCCTTTGTTTCTGTCCCTCTGTTTATCGCCCTCTGTTTCAGCCCCTCTGTTACTCGCCCTCTGTTTCAGCCCCTCTGTTTCTCGCCCTCTGTTTCAGCCCCTCTGTTTCAGCCCCTCTGTTTCTCGCCCTCTATTTCAGCCCCTCTGTTTCTCGCCCTCTGTTTCAGCCCCTCTGATTTAGCCCCTCTGTTTCAGCCCCTCTGTTTCAGCCCCTCTGTTTCGCGCTCTCTGTTTCAGCCCCTCTGTTTCTCGCCCTCTGTTTCAGCCCCTCTGTTTTTCGCCCTCATTTTCAGCCCCTCTGTTTCTCGCCCTCTGTTTCAGCCCCTCTGAATCAGCACCTCTGTTTCAGCCCCTCTGATTCAGCCCCTCTGTTTCAACCCCTCTGTTTCAGTCCCTCTGTTTCTCGCCCTCAGTTTCTCACCCTCTGTTTCAGCCCCTGTGTTTCTCGCCCTCTGTTTCAGCCCCTCTGTTGTTCGCCCTCTGTTTCAGCCCCTCCGTTTCTCGCCCTCTGTTTCAGGCTCTCTGTTTCAGCCCGTCTGTTTCAGCCCCTCTGTTTCAGCCCCTCTGTTTCTCGCCATCTGTTTCTCGCCCGCTGTTTCAGCCCCTTTGTTTCTCGCCCTCTGATTCAGCCCCTCTGTTTCAGCCCCTCTGATTCAGCCCCTCTGATACAGCCCCTCTGTTTCTCGCCCTCTGTTTCAGCCCCTCTGTTTCAGCCCCTCTGTTTCAGCCCCTCTGTTTCAGCCCCTCTGTTTCTCGCCCTCTGTTTGAGCCCCTCTGTTTCTCGCCCTCTGTTTCAGCCCCTCTGTTTCACGCCCTCTGTTTCAGCCCCTCTGTTTCAGCCCCTCTGTTTCAGCCCCTCTGTTTCAGCCCCTCTGTTTCTCGCCCTCTGTTTCAGCCCCTCTGTTTCTCGCCCTCTGTTTCAGCCGCTCAGTTTCTCGCCCTCTGTTTCAGCCCCTCTGTTTCAGCCCCTCTGTTTCAGCCCCTCTGTTTAAGCCCCTCTGTTTCTCGCCCTCTGTTTCAGCCCCTCTGTTTCTCGCCGTCTGTTGCAGCCACTCTGTTTCTCGCCCACTGTTTCAGCCCCTCTGTTTCAGCCCCTCTGTTTCAGCCCCTCTGTTTCTCGCCCTCTGATTCAGCCCCTCTGTTTCTCGCCCTCTGTTTCAGCCCCTCTGTTTCTCGCCCTCTGTTTCAGCCCCTCTGATACAGCCCCTCTGTTTCAGCTCCTCTGTTTCAGCCCCTCTGTTTCTCGCCCTCTGTTTCAGCCCCTCTGTTTCTCGCCCTCTGTTTCAGCCCCTCTGTTTCAGCCCCTCTGTTTCTCGCCCTCTGTTTCAGCCCCTCTGTTTCTCGCCCTCTGTTTCAGCCCCTCTGATACAGCCCCTCAGTTTCCGCCCCTCTGATTCAGCCCCTCTCTTTCAGCCCCTCTGTTTCTCGCCCTCTGTTTCAGGCTCTCTGTTTCAGCCCTTCTGTTTCAGCTCCTCTGTTTCAGCCCCTCTGTTTCTCGCCCTCTGTTTCTCGCCCGCAGTTTCAGCCCCTCTGTTTCTCGCCCTCTGTTTCAGCCCCTCTGTTTCAGCCCCTTTTTTCACGCCCTCTGTTTCAGCCCCTCTGTTTCAGCCCCTCTGTTTCAGCCCCTCTGTTTCTCGCCCTCTGTTTCAGCCCCTCTGTTTCTCGGCCTCTGTTTCAGCCCCTCTGTTTCAGCCCCTCTGTTTCAGCACCTCTGTTTCAGCCCCTCTGTTTCTCGCACTCTGTTTCAGCCCCTCTGTTTCTAGCCCTCTGTTTCAGCCCCTGTTTCAGCCCCTCTGATTCAGCCCCTCTGTTTCAGCCCCTCTGTTTCTCGCCCTCTGTTTCAGCCCCTCTGTATCAGCCCCTCTGTTTCAGCCCCTCTGTTTCTCGCCCTCTGTTTCAGCTCCTCTGTTTCAGCCGCTCTGTTTCAGCCCCCCTGTTTCAGCCCCTCTGTTTCTCGCCCTCTGTTTCAGCTCCTCTGTTTCAGCCCCTCTGTTTCAGCCCCCCTGTTTCAGCCCCTCTGTTTCTCGCCCTCGGTTTCAGCCCCTCTGTTTCAGCCCCTCTGTTTCAGCCCCTCTGTTTCTCGCCCTCTGTTTCAGCCCCTCTGTTTCTCGCCCTCTGTTTCAGCCCCTCTGTTTCTCGCCCTCTGTTTCAGCCCGTCTGTTTCAGCCCCTCTGATTCAGCCCCTCTGATTCAGCCCCTCTGTTTCTCGCCCACTGTTTCAGCCCCTCTGTTTCTCGCCCTCTGTTTCAGCCCCTCTGTTTCAGCCCCTCTTTTCTCGCCCACTGTTTCAGCCCCTCTGTTTCAGCCCCTCTGATTCCGCCCCTCTGCTTCTCGCCCTCTGTTTCAGCTCCTCTGTTTCAGCCCCTCTGTTTCAGCCCCTCTTTTTCACGCCCTCTGTTTCAGCCTCTCTGTTTCAGCCCCTCTGTTTCAGCCCCTCTGTTTCTCGCCCTCTGTTTCAGCCCCTCTGTTTCTCGCCCTCTGTTTCAGCCCCTCTGTATCAGCCCCTCTGTTTCAGCCCCTCTGTTTCTTGCCGTCTGTTTCAGCCCCTCTGTTTCTCGCCCTCGGTTTCAGCCCCTCTGTTTCGCGCTCTCTGTTTCAGCCCCTCGTTTTCTCGCCCTCTGTTTCAGCCCCTCTGTTTCAGCCCCTCTGTTTCAGCCCCTCTGTTTCAGCCCCTCTGTTTCTCGCCCTCTGTTTCAGCCCCTCTGTTTCAGCCCCTCTTTTCTCGCCCTCTGTTTCAGCCCCTCTGTTTCTCGTCCTCTGTTTCAGCCCCTCTGTTTCAGCCCCTCCATTTCTTCCCCTCTGTTTCAGCCCCTCTGTTTCTCGCCCTCTGTTTCAGCCCCTCTGTTTCTCGCCCTCTGTTTCAGCCCCACTGTTTCAGCCGCTCTGATTCAGCCCCTCTGGTTCAGCCCCACTGTTTCTCGCCCTCTGTTTCAGTCCCTCTGTTTCAGCCCTTCTCTTTCAGCCCCTATGTTTCAGCCCCTCTGTTTCAGCCACTCTGTTTCAGCCCCTCTGTTTCTTGCCGTCTGTTTCAGCCCCTCTGTTTCTCGCCCTCGGTTTCAGCCCCTCTGTTTCAGCCCCTCTGTTTCAGCCCCTCTGTTTCTCGCCCTCTGTTTCAGCCCCTCTGTTTCTCGCCCTCTGTTTCAGCCCGTCTGTTTCAGCCCCTCTGATTCAGCCCCTCTGATTCAGCCCCTCTGTTTCTCGCCCACTGTTTCAGCCCCTCTGTTTCGCGCTCTCTGTTTCAGCCCCTCTGTTTCTCGCCCTCTGTTTCAGCTCCTCTGTTTCAGCCCCTCTGTTTCAGCCCCCCTGTTTCAGCCCCTCTGTTTCTCGCCCTCTGTGTCAGCTCCTCTGTTTCAGCCCCTCTGTTTCAGCCCCCCTGTTTCAGCCCCTCTGTTTCTCGCCCTCGGTTTCAGCCCCTCTGTTTCAGCCCCTCTTTTTCACGCCCTCTGTTTCAGCCTCTCTGTTTCAGCCCCTCTGTTTCAGCCCCTCTGTTTCTCGCCCTCTGTTTCAGCCCCTCTGTTTCTCGCCCTCTGTTTCAGCCCCTCTGTATCAGCCCCTCTGTTTCAGCCCCTCTGTTTCTTGCCGTCTGTTTCAGCCCCTCTGTTTCTCGCCCTCGGTTTCAGCCCCTCTGTTTCGCGCTCTCTGTTTCAGCCCCTCGTTTTCTCGCCCTCTGTTTCAGCCCCTCTGTTTCAGCCCCTCTGTTTCAGCCCCTCTGTTTCTTGCCGTCTGTTTCAGCCCCTCTGTTTCTCGCCCTCGGTTTCAGCCCCTCTGTTTCAGCCCCTCTGTTTCAGCCCCTCTGTTTCTCGCCCTCTGTTTCAGCCCCTCTGTTTCTCGCCCTCTGTTTCAGCCCCTCTGTTTCAGCCCCTCTGATTCAGCCCCTCTGATTCAGTCCCTCTGTTTCTCGCCCACTCTTTCAGCCCCTTTGTTTCGCGCTCTCTGTTTCAGCCCCTCGTTTTCTCGCCCTCTGTTTCAGCCCCTCTGTTTCAGCCCCTCTGTTTCAGCCCCTCTGTTTCAGCCCCTCTGTTTCTCGCCCTCTGTTTCAGCCCCTCTGTTTCAGCCCCTCTTTTCTCGCCCTCTGTTTCAGCCCCTCTGTTTCAGCCCCTCTGATTCAGCCCCTCTGCTTCTCGCCCTCTGTTTCAGCCCCTCTGTTTCAGCCCCTCTGTTTCAGCCCCTCTGATTCCGCCCCTCTGTTTCTCGCCCTCTGTTTCAGCCCCTCTGTTTCTCGCCCTCTGTTTCTGCCTCTCTGTTTCTCGCCCTCTGTTTCAGCCCCTCTGTTTCAGCCCCTCTGTTTCTCGCCCTCTGTTTCTCGCCCTCTGTTTCAGCCCCTCCATTTCTTCCCCTCTGTTTCAGCCCCTCTGTTTCTCGCCCTCTGTTTCAGCCCCTCTGTTTCTCGCCCTCTGTTTCAGCCTCTCTGTTTCTCGCCCTCTGTTTCAGCCCCTCTGTTTCAGCCCCTCTGTTTCAGCCCCTCTGTTTCTCGCCCTCTGTTTCAGCCCCTCTGTTTCTCGCCCTCTGTTTCAGCCGCTCAGTTTCTCGCCCTCAGTTTCAGCCCCTCTGTTTCAGCCCCTCTGTTTCAGCGCCTCTGTTTCAGCCCCTCTGTTTCTCGCCCTCTGTTTCAGCCCCTCTGTTTCTCGCCGTCTGTTGCAGCCACTCTGTTTCTCGCCCACTGTTTCAGCCCCTCTGTTTCAGCCAATCTGTTTCAGCCCCTCTGTTTCTCGCCCTCGGTTTCAGCCCCTCTGTTTCTCGCCCTCTGTTTCAGCCCCTCTGTTTCAGCCCCTCTGTTTCCCGCCCTCTGTTTCTGCCCCTCTGTTTCTCGCCCTCTGTTTCGGCCCCTCTGTTTCTCGCACTCTGTTTCAGCCCCGCTGATTCAGCCCCTCTGTTTCACCCCCTCTGAATCAGCCCCTCTGATTCAGCCCTCTGTTTCAGCCCCTCTGTTTCAGACCATCTGTTTCAGCCCCTCGGTTTCTCGCCCTCTGTTTCAGCCCCTCTGTTTCTCGCCCTCTGTTTCAGCCCCTCTGTTTCTCGCCCTCTGTTTCAGCCCCTCTGTTTCAGCCCCTCTGTTTCAGCCCCTCTGATTCAGCCCCTCTGACTCAGCCCCTCTGATTCAGCCCCTCTGTTTCTCGCCCTCTGTTTCAGTCCCTCTGTTTCAGCCCATCTGTTTCAGCCCCTCTGTTTCTCATCCTTTGTTTCAGCCCCTCTGATTCAGCCCCTCTGATTCAGCCCCTCTGATTCAGCCCCTCTGTTTCTCGCCCTCTGTTTCAGCCCCTCTGTTTCAGACCCTCTATTTTAGCCCCTCTGTGTCAGCCCCCCTGTTTCTCGCCCTCTGTTTCAGCCCCTCTGTATCAGCCCCTCTGTTTCCCACCCTCTGTTTCAGCCCCTCTGTTTCTCGCCCTCTGTTTCAGCCCCTCTGATTCAGCCCCTCTGTTTCAGCCCCTCTGATTCAGCCCCTCTGTTTCTCGCCATCTGTTTCAGCCCCTCTGTTTCAGCCCCTCTGTTTCAGCCCCTCTTTTTCTCACCCTCTGTTTCAGCCCCTCTGATTCAGCCCCTCTGACTCATCCCCTCTGTTTCCCGCCCCTCTGTTTCAGCCCCTCTGTTTCACGCCCCGTGTTTCAGCCCCTCTGTTTCTTGCCCTCTGTTTCAGCCCCTCTGTTTCTCGCCCTCTGTTTCAGCGCCTCTGTTTCAGCCCCTCTGTTTCAGTCCCTCTGTTTCTCGCCCTCTGTTTCAGCCCCTCTGTTTCTCGCCCTCTATTTCAGCCCCTCTGTTTCAACCCCTCGGTTTCTCGCCCTCTGTTTCAGCCCCTCTGTTTCTCGCCCTCTGTTTCAGCCTCTCTGTTTCTCGCCCTCTGTTTCAGCCCCTCTGATTCAGCCCCTCTGTTTCTCGCCCTCTGTTTCAGCCCCTCTATTTCTCGCCCTCTGTTTCAGCCCCTCTGATACAGCCCCTCTGTTTCAGCCCCTCTGTTTCAGCCCCTCTGTTTCTCGCCCTCTGTTTCAGCCCCTCTGTTTCTCGCCCTCTGTTTCAGCCCCTCTGTTTCAGCCCCTCTGTTTCTCGCCCTCTGTTTCAGCCCCTCTGTTTCTTGCCCTCTGTTTCAGCCCCTCTGATACAGCCCCTCTGTTTCCGCCCCTCTGATTCAGCCCCTCTCTTTCAGCCCCTCTGTTTATCGCCCTCTGTTTCAGGCTCTCTGTTTCAGCCCGTCTGTTTCAGCTCCTCTGTTTCAGCCCCTCTGTTTCTCGCCCTCTGTTTCTCGCCCGCAGTTTCAGCCCCTCTGTTTCTCGCCCTCTGTTTCAGCCCCTCTGTTTCAGCCCCTCTTTTTCACGCCCTCTGTTTCAGCCTCTCTGTTTCAGCCCCTCTGTTTCAGCCCCTCTGTTTCTCGCCCTCTGTTTCAGCCCCTCTGTTTCTCGCCCTCTGTTTCAGCCCCTCTGTATCAGCCCCTCTGTTTCAGCCCCTCTGTTTCTTGCCGTCTGTTTCAGCCCATCTGTTTCTCGCCCTCGGTTTCAGCCCCTCTGTTTCGCGCTCTCTGTTTCAGCCCCTCGTTTTCTCGCCCTCTGTTTCAGCCCCTCTGTTTCAGCCCCTCTGTTTCAGCCCCTCTGTTTCAGCCCCTCTGTTTCTCGCCCTCTGTTTCAGCCCCTCTGTTTCAGCCCCTCTTTTCTCGCCCTCTGTTTCAGCCCCTCTGTTTCTCGTCCTCTGTTTCAGCACCTCTGTTTCAGCCCCTCCATTTCTTCCCCTCTGTTTCAGCCCCTCTGTTTCTCGCCCTCTGTTTCAGCCCCTCTGTTTCTCGCCCTCTGTTTCAGCCCCACTGTTTCAGCCGCTCTGATTCAGCCCCTCTGGTTCAGCCCCACTGTTTCTCGCCCTCTGTTTCAGTCCCTCTGTTTCAGCCCTTCTCTTTCAGCCCCTATGTTTCAGCCCCTCTGTTTCAGCCACTCTGTTTCAGCCCCTCTGTTTCTTGCCGTCTGTTTCAGCCCCTCTGTTTCTCGCCCTCGGTTTCAGCCCCTCTGTTTCAGCCCCTCTGTTTCAGCCCCTCTGTTTCTCGCCCTCTGTTTCAGCCCCTCTGTTTCTCGCCCTCTGTTTCAGCCCGTCTGTTTCAGCCCCTCTGATTCAGCCCCTCTGATTCAGCCCCTCTGTTTCTCGCCCACTGTTTCAGCCCCTCTGTTTCGCGCTCTCTGTTTCAGCCCCTCTGTTTCTCGCCCTCTGTTTCAGCTCCTCTGTTTCAGCCCCTCTGTTTCAGCCCCCCTGTTTCAGCCCCTCTGTTTCTCGCCCTCTGTTTCAGCTCCTCTGTTTCAGCCCCTCTGTTTCAGCCCCCCTGTTTCAGCCCCTCTGTTTCTCGCCCTCGGTTTCAGCCCCTCTGTTTCAGCCCCTCTGTTTCAGCCCCTCTGTTTCTCGCCCTCTGTTTCAGCCCCTCTGTTTCTCGCCCTCTGTTTCAGCCCCTCTGTTTCTCGCCCTCTGTTTCAGCCCGTCTGTTTCAGCCCCTCTGATTCAGCCCCTCTGATTCAGCCCCTCTGTTTCTCGCCCACTGTTTCAGCCCCTCTGTTTCTCGCCCTCTGTTTCAGCCCCTCTGTTTCAGCCCCTCTTTTCTCGCCCACTGTTTCAGCCCCTCTCTTTCAGCCCCTCTGATTCCGCCCCTCTGCTTCTCGCCCTCTGTTTCAGCTCCTCTGTTTCAGCCCCTCTGTTTCAGCCCCTCTGATTCCGCCCCTCTGTTTCTCCCCCTCTGTTTCAGCCCCTCTGTTTCTCGCCCTCTGTTTCAGCCTCTCTGTTTCTCGCCCTCTGTTTCAGCCCCTCTGTTTCAGCCCCTCTGTTTCTCGCCCTCTGTTTCTCGCTCTCTGTTTCAGCCCCTCCATTTCTTCCCCTCTGTTTCAGCCCCTCTGTTTCTCGCCCTCTGTTTCAGCCCCTCTGTTTCTCGCCCTCTGTTTCAGCCCCTCTGTTTCAGCCGCTCTGATTCAGCCCCTCTGGTTCAGCCCCACTGTTTCTCGCCCTCTGTTTCAGTCCCTCTGTTTCAGCCCTTCTCTTTCAGCCCCTTTGTTTCTGTCCCTCTGTTACTCGCCCTCAGTTTCAGCCCCTCTGTTTCTCGCCCTCTGTTTCAGCCCCTCTGTTTCAGCCCCTCTGTTTCTCGCCCTCTATTTCAGCCCCTCTGTTTCTCGCCCTCTGTTTCAGCCCCTCTGATTTAGCCCCTCTGTTTCAGCCCCTCTGTTTCAGCCCCTCTGTTTCAGCCCCTCTGTTTCGCGCTCTCTGTTTCAGCCCCTCTGTTTCTCGCCCTCTGTTTGAGCCCCTCTGTTTTTCGCCCTCAGTTTCAGCCCCTCTGTTTATCGCCCACTGTTTCAGCCCCTCTGATTCAGCACCTCTGTTTCAGCCCCTCTGATTCAGCCCCTCTGTTTCAACCCCTCTGTTTCAGTCCCTCTGTTTCTCGCCCTCAGTTTCTCACCCTCTGTTTCAGCCCCTGTGTTTCTCGCCCTCTGTTTCAGCCCCTCTGTTGTTCGCCCTCTGTTTCAGCCCCTCCGTTTCTCGCCCTCTGTTTCAGGCTCTCTGTTTCAGCCCGTCTGTTTCAGCCCCTCTGTTTCAGCCCCTCTGTTTCTCGCCATCTGTTTCTCGCCCGCTGTTTCAGCCCCTTTGTTTCTCGCCCTCTGTTTCAGCCGCTCTGTTTCAGCCCCTCTGATTCAGGCCCTCTGATACAGCCCCTCTGTTTCTCGCCCTCTGTTTCAGCCGCTCTGTTTCAGCCCCTCTGATTCAGGCCCTCTGATACAGCCCCTCTGTTTCTCGCCCTCTGTTTCAGCCCCTCTGTTTCACGCCCTCTGTTTCAGCCCCTCTGTTTCAGCCCCTCTGTTTCAGCCCCTCTGTTTCAGCCCCTCTGTTTCTCGCCCTCTGTTTCAGCCCCTCTGTTTCTCGCCCTCTGTTTCAGCCGCTCAGTTTCTCGCCCTCTGTTTCAGCCCCTCTGTTTCAGCCCCTCTGTTTCAGCCCCACTGTTTCAGCCCCTCTGTTTCTCGCCCTCTGTTTCAGCCCCTCTGTTTCTCGCCGTCTGTTGCAGCCACTCTGTTTCTCGCCCACTGTTTCAGCCCCTCTGTTTCAGCCCCTCTGTTTCAGCCCCTCTGTTTCTCGCCCTCTGATTCAGCCCCTCTGTTTCTCACCCTCTGTTTCAGCCCCTCTGTTTCTCGCCCTCTGTTTCAGCCCCTCTGATACAGCCCCTCTGTTTCAGCTCCTCTGTTTCAGCCCCTCTGTTTCTCGCCCTCTGTTTCAGCCCTCTGTTTCTCGCCCTCTGTTTCAGCCCCTCTGTTTCAGCCCCTCTGTTTCTCGCCCTCTGTTTCAGCCCCTCTGTTTCTCGCCCTCTGTTTCAGCCCCTCTGATACAGCCCCTCTGTTTCCGCCCCTCTGATTCAGCCCCTCTCTTTCAGCCCCTCTGTTTCTCGCCCTCTGTTTCAGGCTCTCTGTTTCAGCCCGTCTGTTTCAGCTCCTCTGTTTCAGCCCCTCTGTTTCTCGCCCTCTGTTTCTCGCCCGCAGTTTCAGCCCCTCTGTTTCTCGCCCTCTGTTTCAGCCCCTTTTTTCACGCCCTCTGTTTCAGCCCCTCTGTTTCAGCCCCTCTGTTTCAGCCCCTCTGTTTCTCGCCCTCTGTTTCAGCCCCTCTGTTTCTCGGCCTCTGTTTCAGCCCCTCTGTTTCAGCCCCTCTGTTTCAGCACCTCTGTTTCAGCCCCTCTGTTTCTCGCACTCTGTTTCAGCCCCTCTGTTTCTAGCCCTCTGTTTCAGCCCCTGTTTCAGCCCCTCTGATTCAGCCCCTCTGTTTCAGCCCCTCTGTTTCTCGCCCTCTGTTTCAGCCCCTCTGTTTCAGCCCCTCTGTTTCAGCCCCTCTGTTTCTTGCCGTCTGTTTCAGCCCCTCTGTTTCTCGCCCTCGGTTTCAGCCCCTCTGTTTCAGCCCCTCTGTTTCAGCCCCTCTGTTTCTCGCCCTCTGTTTCAGCCCCTCTGTTTCTCGCCCTCTGTTTCAGCCCCTCTGTTTCAGCCCCTCTGATTCAGCCCCTCTGATTCAGTCCCTCTGTTTCTCGCCCACTCTTTCAGCCCCTTTGTTTCGCGCTCTCTGTTTCAGCCCCTCGTTTTCTCGCCCTCTGTTTCAGCCCCTCTGTTTCAGCCCCTCTGTTTCAGCCCCTCTGTTTCAGCCCCTCTGTTTCTCGCCCTCTGTTTCAGCCCCTCTGTTTCAGCCCCTCTTTTCTCGCCCTCTGTTTCAGCCCCTCTGTTTCAGCCCCTCTGATTCAGCCCCTCTGCTTCTCGCCCTCTGTTTCAGCCCCTCTGTTTCAGCCCCTCTGTTTCAGCCCCTCTGATTCCGCCCCTCTGTTTCTCGCCCTCTGTTTCAGCCCCTCTGTTTCTCGCCCTCTGTTTCAGCCTCTCTGTTTCTCGCCCTCTGTTTCAGCCCCTCTGTTTCAGCCCCTCTGTTTCTCGCCCTCTGTTTCTCGCCCTCTGTTTCAGCCCCTCCATTTCTTCCCCTCTGTTTCAGCCCCTCTGTTTCTCGCCCTCTGTTTCAGCCCCTCTGTTTCTCGCCCTCTGTTTCAGCCTCTCTGTTTCTCGCCCTCTGTTTCAGCCCCTCTGTTTCAGCCCCTCTGTTTCAGCCCCTCTGTTTCTCGCCCTCTGTTTCAGCCCCTCTGTTTCTCGCCCTCTGTTTCAGCCGCTCAGTTTCTCGCCCTCAGTTTCAGCCCCTCTGTTTCAGCCCCTCTGTTTCAGCGCCTCTGTTTCAGCCCCTCTGTTTCTCGCCCTCTGTTTCAGCCCCTCTGTTTCTCGCCGTCTGTTGCAGCCACTCTGTTTCTCGCCCACTGTTTCAGCCCCTCTGTTTCAGCCAATCTGTTTCAGCCCCTCTGTTTCTCGCCCTCGGTTTCAGCCCCTCTGTTTCTCGCCCTCTGTTTCAGCCCCTCTGTTTCAGCCCCTCTGTTTCCCGCCCTCTGTTTCTGCCCCTCTGTTTCTCGCCCTCTGTTTCGGCCCCTCTGTTTCTCGCACTCTGTTTCAGCCCCGCTGATTCAGCCCCTCTGTTTCACCCCCTCTGAATCAGCCCCTCTGATTCAGCCCTCTGTTTCAGCCCCTCTGTTTCAGACCATCTGTTTCAGCCCCTCGGTTTCTCGCCCTCTGTTTCAGCCCCTCTGTTTCTCGCCCTCTGTTTCAGCCCCTCTGTTTCTCGCCCTCTGTTTCAGCCCCTCTGTTTCAGCCCCTCTGTTTCAGCCCCTCTGATTCAGCCCCTCTGACTCAGCCCCTCTGATTCAGCCCCTCTGTTTCTCGCCCTCTGTTTCAGTCCCTCTGTTTCAGCCCATCTGTTTCAGCCCCTCTGTTTCTCATCCTTTGTTTCAGCCCCTCTGATTCAGCCCCTCTGATTCAGCCCCTCTGATTCAGCCCCTCTGTTTCTCGCCCTCTGTTTCAGCCCCTCTGTTTCAGACCCTCTATTTTTGCCCCTCTGTGTCAGCCCCCCTGTTTCTCGCCCTCTGTTTCAGCCCCTCTGTATCAGCCCCTCTGTTTCCCACCCTCTGTTTCAGCCCCTCTGTTTCTCGCCCTCTGTTTCAGCCCCTCTGATTCAGCCCCTCTGTTTCAGCCCCTCTGATTCAGCCCCTCTGTTTCAGCCCCTCTGATTCAGCCCCTCTGTTTCTCGCCATCTGTTTCAGCCCCTCTGTTTCAGCCCCTCTGTTTCAGCCCCTCTTTTTCTCACCCTCTGTTTCAGCCCCTCTGATTCAGCCCCTCTGATTCATCCCCTCTGTTTCCCGCCCCTCTGTTTCAGCCCCTCTGTTTCACGCCCCGTGTTTCAGCCCCTCTGTTTCTTGCCCTCTGTTTCAGCCCCTCTGTTTCTCGCCCTCTGTTTCAGCGCCTCTGTTTCAGCCCCTCTGTTTCAGTCCCTCTGTTTCTCGCCCTCTGTTTCAGCCCCTCTGTTTCTCGCCCTCTATTTCAGCCCCTCTGTTTCAACCCCTCGGTTTCTCGCCCTCTGTTTCAGCCCCTCTGTTTCTCGCCCTCTGTTTCAGCCTCTCTGTTTCTCGCC
Organism: Chiloscyllium punctatum; assembly: GCF_047496795.1. Classification (NCBI taxonomy): domain Eukaryota; kingdom Metazoa; phylum Chordata; class Chondrichthyes; order Orectolobiformes; family Hemiscylliidae; genus Chiloscyllium; species Chiloscyllium punctatum. The sequence goes on along the minus strand of NC_092769.1, from coordinate 80,661,674 downwards.
CTCTGTTTCAGCCCCTCTGATTCAGCCCCTCTGTTTCTCGCCCTCTGTTTCAGCCCCTCTATTTCTCGCCCTCTGTTTCAGCCCCTCTGATACAGCCCCTCTGTTTCAGCCCCTCTGTTTCAGCCCCTCTGTTTCTCGCCCTCTGTTTCAGCCCCTCTGTTTCTCGCCCTCTGTTTCAGCCCCTCTGTTTCAGCCCCTCTGTTTCTCGCCCTCTGTTTCAGCCCCTCTGTTTCTTGCCCTCTGTTTCAGCCCCTCTGATACAGCCCCTCTGTTTCCGCCCCTCTGATTCAGCCCCTCTCTTTCAGCCCCTCTGTTTATCGCCCTCTGTTTCAGGCTCTCTGTTTCAGCCCGTCTGTTTCAGCTCCTCTGTTTCAGCCCCTCTGTTTCTCGCCCTCTGTTTCTCGCCCGCAGTTTCAGCCCCTCTGTTTCTCGCCCTCTGTTTCAGCCCCTCTGTTTCAGCCCCTCTTTTTCACGCCCTCTGTTTCAGCCTCTCTGTTTCAGCCCCTCTGTTTCAGCCCCTCTGTTTCTCGCCCTCTGTTTCAGCCCCTCTGTTTCTCGGCCTCTGTTTCAGCCCCTCTGTTTCAGCCCCTCTGTTTCTCGCCCTCTGTTTCAGCCCCTCTGTTTCTCGCACTCTGTTTCAGCCCCTCTGTTTCTAGCCCTCTGTTTCAGCCCCTCTGTTTCAGCCCCTCTGATTCAGCCCCTCTGTTTCAGCCCCTCTGTTTCTCGCTCTCGGTTTCAGCCCCTCTGTTTCAGCCCCTCTGTTTCAGCCCCTCTGTTTCTCGCACTCTGTTTCAGCCCCTCTGTTTCTCGCCCTCTGTTTCAGCCCCTCTGTTTCAGCACCTCTGTTTCTCGCCCTCTGTTTCAGCCCCTCTGTTTCTCACACTCAGTTTCAGCTCCTCTGTTTCAGCCCCTCTGTTTAAGCCCCTCTGTTTCTCGCCCTCTGTTTCAGCCGCTCTGTTTCTCGCCCTCGGTTTCAGCCCCTCTGTTTCAGACCCTCTGTTTCTCGCCCTCTGTTTCAGCCCCTCTGTTTCTCGCCCTCTGTTTCAGCTCCTCTGTTTCAGCCCCTCTGTTTAAGCCCCTCTGTTTCTCGCCCTCTGTTTCAGCCGCTCTGTTTCTCACCCTCTGCTTCAGCCCCTCTGATTTAGCCCCTCTGTTTCAGCCCCTCTGTTTCAGCCCCTCTGTTTCTCGCCCTCTGTTTCAGCCCCACTGTTTCGCGCTCTCTGTTTCAGCCCCTCTGATACAGCCCCTCTGTTTCAGCTCCTCTGTTTCAGCCCCTCTGTTTCTCGCCCTCTGTTTCAGCCCCTCTGTTTCTCGCCCTCTGTTTCAGCCCCTCTGTTTCAGCCCCTCTGTTTCTCGCCCTCTGTTTCAGCCCCTCTGTTTCTCGCCCTCTGTTTCAGCCCCTCTGATACAGCCCCTCTGTTTCCGCCCCTCTGATTCAGCCCCTCTCTTTCAGCCCCTCTGTTTCTCGCCCTCTGTTTCAGGCTCTCTGTTTCAGCCCGTCTGTTTCAGCTCCTCTGTTTCAGCCCCTCTGTTTCTCGCCCTCTGTTTCTCGCCCGCAGTTTCAGCCCCTCTGTTTCTCGCCCTCTGTTTCAGCCCTTTTTTCACGCCCTCTGTTTCAGCCCCTCTGTTTCAGCCCCTCTGTTTCAGCCCCTCTGTTTCTCGCCCTCTGTTTCAGCCCCTCTGTTTCTCGGCCTCTGTTTCAGCCCCTCTGTTTCAGCCCCTCTGTTTCAGCACCTCTGTTTCAGCCCCTCTGTTTCTCGCACTCTGTTTCAGCCCCTCTGTTTCTAGCCCTCTGTTTCAGCCCCTGTTTCAGCCCCTCTGATTCAGCCCCTCTGTTTCTCGCCCTCTGTTTCAGCCCCTCTGTTTCAGCCCCTCTGTTTCAGCCCCTCTGTTTCTTGCCGTCTGTTTCAGCCCCTCTGTTTCTCGCCCTCGGTTTCAGCCCCTCTGTTTCAGCCCCTCTGTTTCAGCCCCTCTGTTTCTCGCCCTCTGTTTCAGCCCCTCTGTTTCTCGCCCTCTGTTTCAGCCCCTCTGTTTCAGCCCCTCTGATTCAGCCCCTCTGATTCAGTCCCTCTGTTTCTCACCCACTGTTTCAGCCCCTTTGTTTCGCGCTCTCTGTTTCAGCCCCTCGTTTTCTCGCCCTCTGTTTCAGCCCCTCTGTTTCAGCCCCTCTGTTTCAGCCCCTCTGTTTCAGCCCCTCTGTTTCTCGCCCTCTGTTTCAGCCCCTCTGTTTCAGCCCCTCTTTTCTCGCCCTCTGTTTCAGCCCCTCTGTTTCAGCCCCTCTGATTCAGCCCCTCTGCTTCTCGCCCTCTGTTTCAGCCCCTCTGTTTCAGCCCCTCTGTTTCAGCCCCTCTGATTCCGCCCCTCTGTTTCTCGCCCTCTGTTTCAGCCCCTCTGTTTCTCGCCCTCTGTTTCAGCCTCTCTGTTTCTCGCCCTCTGTTTCAGCCCCTCTGTTTCAGCCCCTCTGTTTCTCGCCCTCTGTTTCTCGCCCTCTGTTTCAGCCCCTCCATTTCTTCCCCTCTGTTTCAGCCCCTCTGTTTCTCGCCCTCTGTTTCAGCCCCTCTGTTTCTCGCCCTCTGTTTCAGCCTCTCTGTTTCTCGCCCTCTGTTTCAGCCCCTCTGTTTCAGCCCCTCTGTTTCAGCCCCTCTGTTTCTCGCCCTCTGTTTCAGCCCCTCTGTTTCTCGCCCTCTGTTTCAGCCGCTCAGTTTCTCGCCCTCAGTTTCAGCCCCTCTGTTTCAGCCCCTCTGTTTCAGCGCCTCTGTTTCAGCCCCTCTGTTTCTCGCCCTCTGTTTCAGCCCCTCTGTTTCTCGCCGTCTGTTGCAGCCACTCTGTTTCTCGCCCACTGTTTCAGCCCCTCTGTTTCAGCCAATCTGTTTCAGCCCCTCTGTTTCTCGCCCTCGGTTTCAGCCCCTCTGTTTCTCGCCCTCTGTTTCAGCCCCTCTGTTTCAGCCCCTCTGTTTCAGCCCCTCTGTTTCTCGCACTCTGTTTCAGCCCCTCTGTTTCTCGCCCTCTGTTTCAGCCCCTCTGTTTCAGCACCTCTGTTTCTCGCCCTCTGTTTCAGCCCCTCTGTTTCTCACACTCAGTTTCAGCTCCTCTGTTTCAGCCCCTCTGTTTAAGCCCCTCTGTTTCTTGCCCTCTGTTTCAGCCGCTCTGTTTCTCGCCCTCGGTTTCAGCCCCTCTGTTTCAGCCCCTCTGTTTCTCGCCCTCTGTTTCAGCCCCTCTGTTTCTCGCCCTCTGTTTCAGCTCCTCTGTTTCAGCCCCTCTGTTTAAGCCCCTCTGTTTCTCGCCCTCTGTTTCAGCCGCTCTGTTTCTCACCCTCTGTTTCAGCCCCTCTGATTTAGCCCCTCTGTTTCAGCCCCTCTGTTTCAGCCCCTCTGTTTCTCGCCCTCTGTTTCAGCCCCACTGTTTCGCGCTCTCTGTTTCAGCCCCTCTGATACAGCCCCTCTGTTTCAGCTCCTCTGTTTCAGCCCCTCTGTTTCTCGCCCTCTGTTTCAGCCCCTCTGTTTCTCGCCCTCTGTTTCAGCCCCTCTGTTTCAGCCCCTCTGTTTCTCGCCCTCTGTTTCAGCCCCTCTGTTTCTCGCCCTCTGTTTCAGCCCCTCTGATACAGCCCCTCTGTTTCCGCCCCTCTGATTCAGAATCTCTTTTTCAGCCCCTCTGTTTCTCGCCCTCTGTTTCAGGCTCTCTGTTTCAGCCCGTCTGTTTCAGCTCCTCTGTTTCAGCCCCTCTGTTTCTCGCCCTCTGTTTCTCGCCCGCAGTTTCAGCCCCTCTGTTTCTCGCCCTCTGTTTCAGCCCCTTTTTTCACGCCCTCTGTTTCAGCCCCTCTGTTTCAGCCCCTCTGTTTCAGCCCCTCTGTTTCTCGCCCTCTGTTTCAGCCCCTCTGTTTCTCGGCCTCTGTTTCAGCCTCTCTGTTTCTCGCCCTCTGTTTCAGCCCCTCTGTTTCAGCCCCTCTGTTTCTCGCCCTCTGTTTCTCGCCCTCTGTTTCAGCCCCTCCATTTCTTCCCCTCTGTTTCAGCCCCTCTGTTTCTCGCCCTCTGTTTCAGCCCCTCTGTTTCTCGCCCTCTGTTTCAGCCCCACTGTTTCAGCCGCTCTGATTCAGCCCCTCTGGTTCAGCCCCACTGTTTCTCGCCCTCTGTTTCAGTCCCTCTGTTTCAGCCCTTCTCTTTCAGCCCCTATGTTTCAGCCCCTCTGTTTCAGCCCCTCTGTTTCAGCCCCTCTGTTTCTTGCCGTCTGTTTCAGCCCCTCTGTTTCTCGCCCTCGGTTTCAGCCCCTCTGTTTCAGCCCCTCTGTTTCAGCCCCTCTGTTTCTCGCCCTCTGTTTCAGCCCCTCTGTTTCTCGCCCTCTGTTTCAGCCCGTCTGTTTCAGCCCCTCTGATTCAGCCCCTCTGATTCAGCCCCTCTGTTTCTCAACCACTGTTTCAGCTCCTCTGTTTCGCGCTCTCTGTTTCAGCCCCTCTGTTTCTCGCCCTCTGTTTCAGCCCCTCTGTTTCAGCCCCTCTGTTTCAGCCCCCCTGTTTCAGCCCCTCTGTTTCTCCCCCCCTCTGTTTCAGCCCCTCTGTTTCAGCCCCTCTTTTCTCGCCCTCTGTTTCAGCCCCTCTGTTTCAGCCCCTCTGATTCCGCCCCTCTGCTTCTCGCCCTCTGTTTCAGCTCCTCTGTTTCAGCCCCTCTGTTTCAGCCCCTCTGATTCCGCCCCTCTTTTCTCGCCCTCTGTTTCAGCCCCTCTGTTTCTCGCCCTCTGTTTCAGCCTCTCTGTTTCTCGCCCTCTGTTTCAGCCCCTCTGTTTCAGCCCCTCTGTTTCAGCCCCTCTGTTTCTCGCCCTCTGTTTCAGCCCCTCTGTTTCTCGCCCTCTGTTTCAGTCGCTCAGTTTCTCGCCCTCAGTTTCAGCCCCTCTGTTTCAGCCCCTCTGTTTCAGCGCCTCTGTTTCAGCCCCTCTGTTTCTCGCCCTCTGTTTCAGCCCCTCTGTTTCTCGCCGTCTGTTGCAGCCACTCTGTTTCTCGCCCACTGTTTCAGCCCCTCTGTTTCAGCCCCTCTGTTTCAGCCCCTCTGTTTCTCGCCCTCGGTTTCAGCCCCTCTGTTTCTCGCCCTCTGTTTCAGCCCCTCTGTTTCAGCCCCTCTGTGTCCCGCCCTCTGTTTCTGCCCCTCTGTTTCTCGCCCTCTGTTTCGGCCCCTCTGTTTCTCGCACTCTGTTTCAGCCCCGCTGATTCAGCCCCTCTGTTTCACCCCCTCTGAATCAGCCCCTCTGATTCAGCCCTCTGTTTCAGCCCCTCTGTTTCAGACCATCTGTTTCAGCCCCTCGGTTTCTCGCCCTCTGTTTCAGCCCCTCTGTTTCTCGCCCTCTGTTTCAGCCCCTCTGTTTCTCGCCCTCTGTTTCAGCCCCTCTGTTTCAGCCCCTCTGTTTCAGCCCCTCTGATTCAGCCCCTCTGACTCAGCCCCTCTGATTCAGCCCCTCTGTTTCTCGCCCTCTGTTTCAGTCCCTCTGTTTCAGCCCATCTGTTTCAGCCCCTCTGTTTCTCATCCTTTGTTTCAGCCCCTCTGATTCAGCCCCTCTGATTCAGCCCCTCTGATTCAGCCCCTCTGTTTCTCGCCCTCTGTTTCAGCCCCACTGTTTCAGACCCTCTATTTTAGCCCCTCTGTGTCAGCCCCCCTGTTTCTCGCCCTCTGTTTCAGCCCCTCTGTATCAGCCCCTCTGTTTCCCACCCTCTGTTTCAGCCCCTCTGTTTCTCGCCCTCTGTTTCAGCCCCTCTGATTCAGCCCCTCTGTTTCAGCCCCTCTGATTCAGCCCCTCTGTTTCAGCCCCTCTGATTCAGCCCCTCTGTTTCTCGCCATCTGTTTCAGCCCCTCTGTTTCAGCCCCTCTGTTTCAGCCCCTCTTTTTCTCACCCTCTGTTTCAGCCCCTCTGATTCAGCCCCTCTGATTCATCCCCTCTGTTTCCCGCCCCTCTGTTTCAGCCCCTCTGTTTCACGCCCCGTGTTTCAGCCCCTCTGTTTCTTGCCGTCTGTTTCAGCCCCTCTGTTTCTCGCCCTCTGTTTCAGCGCCTCTGTTTCAGCCCCTCTGTTTCAGTCCCTCTGTTTCTCGCCCTCTGTTTCAGCCCCTCTGTTTCTCGCCCTCTATTTCAGCCCCTCTGTTTCAACCCCTCGGTTTCTCGCCCTCTGTTTCAGCCCCTCTGTTTCTCGCCCTCTGTTTCAGCCTCTCTGTTTCTCGCCCTCTGTTTCAGCCCCTCTGATTCAGCCCCTCTGTTTCTCGCCCTCTGTTTCAGCCCCTCTATTTCTCGCCCTCTGTTTCAGCCCCTCTGATACAGCCCCTCTGTTTCAGCCCCTCTGTTTCAGCCCCTCTGTTTCTCGCCCTCTGTTTCAGCCCCTCTGTTTCTCGCCCTCTGTTTCAGCCCCTCTGTTTCAGCCCCTCTGTTTCTCGCCCTCTGTTTCAGCCCCTCTGTTTCTTGCCCTCTGTTTCAGCCCCTCTGATACAGCCCCTCTGTTTCCGCCCCTCTGATTCAGCCCCTCTCTTTCAGCCCCTCTGTTTCTCGCCCTCTGTTTCAGGCTCTCTGTTTCAGCCCGTCTGTTTCAGCTCCTCTGTTTCAGCCCCTCTGTTTCTCGCCCTCTGTTTCTCACCAGCAGTTTCAGCCCCTCTGTTTCTCGCCCTCTGTTTCAGCCCCTCTGTTTCAGCCCCTCTTTTTCACGCCCTCTGTTTCAGCCTCTCTGTTTCAGCCCCTCTGTTTCAGCCCCTCTGTTTCTCGCCCTCTGTTTCAGCCCCTCTGTTTCTCGGCCTCTGTTTCAGCCCCTCTGTTTCAGCCCCTCTGTTTCTCGCCCTCTGTTTCAGCCCCTCTGTTTCTCGCACTCTGTTTCAGCACCTCTGTTTCTCGCCCTCTGTTTCAGCCCCTCTGTTTCAGCCCCTCTGTTTCTCGCCCTCTGTTTCAGCCCCTCTGTTTCTTGCCCTCTGTTTCAGCCCCTCTGATACAGCCCCTCTGTTTCCGCCCCTCTGATTCAGCCCCTCTCTTTCAGCCCCTCTGTTTCTCGCCCTCTGTTTCAGGCTCTCTGTTTCAGCCCGTCTGTTTCAGCTCCTCTGTTTCAGCCCCTCTGTTTCTCGCCCTCTGTTTCTCGCCCGCAGTTTCAGCCCCTCTGTTTCTCGCCCTCTGTTTCAGCCGCTCTGTTTCAGCCCCTCTTTTTCACGCCCTCTGTTTCAGCCTCTCTGTTTCAGCCCCTCTGTTTCAGCCCCTCTGTTTCTCGCCCTCTGTTTCAGCCCCTCTGTTTCTCGGCCTCTGTTTCAGCCCCTCTGTTTCAGCCCCTCTGTTTCTCGCCCTCTGTTTCAGCCCCTCTGTTTCTCGCACTCTGTTTCAGCCCCTCTGTTTCTAGCCCTCTGTTTCAGCCCCTCTGTTTCAGCCCCTCTGATTCAGCCCCTCTGTTTCAGCCCCTCTGTTTCTCGCTCTCGGTTTCAGCCCCTCTGTTTCAGCCCCTCTGTTTCAGCCCCTCTGTTTCTCGCACTCTGTTTCAGCCCCTCTGTTTCTCGCCCTCTGTTTCAGCCCCTCTGTTTCAGCACCTCTGTTTCTCGCCCTCTGTTTCAGCCCCTCTGTTTCTCACCCTCAGTTTCAGCTCCTCTGTTTCAGCCCCTCTGTTTAAGCCCCTCTGTTTCAGCCGCTCTGTTTCTCGCCCTCGGTTTCAGCCCCTCTGTTTCAGCCCCTCTGTTTCTCGCCCTCTGTTTCAGCCCCTCTGTTTCTCGCCCTCTGTTTCAGCTCCTCTGTTTCAGCCCCTCTGTTTAAGCCCCTCTGTTTCTCGCCCTCTGTTTCAGCCGCTCTGTTTCTCACCCTCTGTTTCAGCCCCTCTGATTTAGCCCCTCTGTTTCAGCCCCTCTGTTTCAGCCCCTCTGTTTCTCGCCCTCTGTTTCAGCCCCACTGTTTCGCGCTCTCTGTTTCAGCCCCTCTGTTTCAGCCCCTCTGTTTCTCGCCCTCTGTTTCTGCCCCTCTGTTTCTCACCCTTTGTTTCAGCCACTCTATTTCTCGCTCTGTGTTTCAGCCCCTCTGATTCAGCCCCTCTGTTTCAGCCCCTCGGAATCAGCCCCTCTGTTTCAGCCCCTCTGAATCAGCCCCTCTGATTCAGCCCCTCTGTTTCAGCCCCTCTGTTTCAGCCCCTCTCTTTCTCGCCCTCTGTTTCAGCCCCACTAATTCTCGCCCTCTGTTTCAGCCCCTCTGTTTCTCGCTCTCGGTCTCAGCCCCTCTGATTCAGCCCCTCTGTTTCAGCCCCTCTGTTTCTCGCCTTCTGTTTCAGCCCCTCTGTTTCTCGCCGTCTGTTTCAGCCCCTCTGTATCAGCCCCTCTGTTTCCCGCCCTCTGTTTCAGCCCCTCTGTTTCTCGCACTCTGCTTCAGCCCCTCTGATTCAGCCGCTCTGTTTCAGCCCCTCTGATTCAGCCCCTCTGTTTCAGCCCCTCTGATTCAGCCCCTCTGTTTCTCGCCCTCTGTTTCAGCCCCTCTGTTTCAGCCCCTCTGTTTCAGCCCCACTGTTTCTCACCCTCTGTTTCAGCCCCTCTGATTCAGCCCCTCTGATTCAGCCCCTCTGTTTCCCGCCCCTCTGTTTCAGCCCCTCTGTTTCACGCCCCGTGTTTCAGCCCCTCTGTTTCTTGCCCTCTGTTTCAGCCCCTCTGTTTCTCGCCCTATGTTTCAGCCTCTCTGATTCAGCACCTCTGTTTCTCGCCCTCTGTTTCAGCCCCTCTGTTTCTCGCCCTCGGTTTCAGCCCCTCTGTTTCAGCCCCTCTGTTTCAGCCCCTCTGTTTCTCGCCCTCTGTTTCAGCCCCTCTGTTTCAGCCCCTCTGATTCAGCCCCTCTGATTCAGCCCCTCTGTTTCTCGCCCACTGTTCCAGCACCTCTGTTTCGCGCTCTCTGTTTCAGCCCCTCTGTTTCTCGCCCTCTGTTTCAGCCCCTCTGTTTCAGCCCCTCTGTTTCAGCCCCTCTATTTCAGCCCCTCTGTTTCTTGCCGTCTGTTTCAGCCCCTCTGTTTCTCGCCCTCGGTTTCAGCCCCTCTGTTTCAGCCCCTCTGTTTAAGCCCCTCTGTTTCTCGCCCTCTGTTTCAGCCCCTCTGTTTCTCGCCCTCTGTTTCAGCCCCTCTGTTTCTCGCCCTCTGTTTCAGCCCCTCTGTTTCAGCCCCTCTGATTCAGCCCCTCTGTTTCTCGCCCACTGTTTCAGCCCCTCTGTTTCGCGCTCTCTGTTTCAGCCCCTCGTTTTCTCGCCCTCTGTTTCAGCCCCTCTGTTTCAGCCCCTCTGTTTCAGCCCCTCTGTTTCAGCCCCTCTGTTTCTCGCCCTCTGTTTCAGCCCCTCTGTTTCAGCCCCTCTGATTCAGCCCCTCTGTTTCTCGCCCACTGTTTCAGCCCCTCTGTTTCGCGCTCTCTGTTTCAGCCCCTCGTTTTCTCGCCCTCTGTTTCAGCCCCTCTGTTTCAGCCCCTCTGTTTCAGCCCCTCTGTTTCAGCCCCTCTGTTTCTCGCCCTCTGTTTCAGCCCTTCTGTTTCAGCCCCTCTTTTCTCGCCCTCTGTTTCAGCCCCTCTGTTTCAGCCCCTCTGATTCAGCCCCTCTGCTTCTCGCCCTCTGTTTCAGCCCCTCTGTTTCAGCCCCTCTGTTTCGGCCGCTCTGATTCCGCCCCTCTGTTTCTCGCCCTCTGTTTCAGCCCCTCTGTTTCTCGCCCTCTGTTTCAGCCTCTCTGTTTCTCGCCCTCTGTTTCAGCCCCTCTGTTTCAGCCCCTCTGTTTCTCGCCCTCTGTTTCTCGCCCTCTGTTTCAGCCCCTCCATTTCTTCCCCCCTGTTTCAGCCCCTCTGTTTCTCGCCCTCTGTTTCAGCCCCTCTGTTTCTCGCCCTCTGTTTCAGCCCCACTGTTTCAGCCGCTCTGATTCAGCCCCTCTGGTTCAGCCCCACTGTTTCTCGCCCTCTGTTTCAGTCCCTCTGTTTCAGCCCTTCTCTTTCAGCCCCTATGTTTCAGCCCCTCTGTTTCAGCCACTCTGTTTCAGCCCCTCTGTTTCTTGCCGTCTGTTTCAGCCCCTCTGGTTCTCGCCCTCGGTTTCAGCCCCTCTGTTTCAGCCCCTCTGTTTCAGCCCCTCTGTTTCTCGCCCTCTGTTTCAGCCCCTCTGTTTCTCGCCCTCTGTTTCAGCCCCTCTGTTTCTCGCCCTCTGTTTCAGCCCGTCTGTTTCAGCCCCTCTGATTCAGCCCCTCTGATTCAGCCCCTCTGTTTCTCGCCCACTGTTTCAGCCCCTCTGTTTCGCGCTCTCTGTTTCAGCCCCTCTGTTTCTCGCCCTCTGTTTCAGCCCCTCTGTTTCAGCCCCTCTGTTTCAGCCCCCCTGTTTCAGCCCCTCTGTTTCTCGCCCTCTGTTTCAGCCCCTCTGTTTCAGCCCCTCTTTTCTCGCCCTCTGTTTCAGCCCCTCTGTTTCAGCCCCTCTGATTCCGCCCCTCTGCTTCTCGCCCTCTGTTTCAGCTCCTCTGTTTCAGCCCCTCTGTTTCAGCCCCTCTGATTCCGCCCCTCTGCTTCTCGCCCTCTGTTTCAGCTCCTCTGTTTCAGCCACTCTGTTTCAGCCCCTCTGTTTCTTGCCGTCTGTTTCAGCCCCTCTGTTTCTCGCCCTCGGTTTCAGCCCCTCTGTTTCAGCCCCTCTGTTTCAGCCCCTCTGTTTCTCGCCCTCTGTTTCAGCCCCTCTGTTTCTCGCCCTCTGTTTCAGCCCCTCTGTTTCAGCCCCTCTTTTCTCGCCCTCTGTTTCAGGCCCTCTGTTTCAGCCCCTCTGATTCCGCCCCTCTGCTTCTCGCCCTCTGTTTCAGCTCCTCTGTTTCAGCCCCTCTGTTTCAGCCCCTCTGATTCCGCCCCTCTGTTTCTCGCCCTCTGTTTCAGCCCCTCTGTTTCTCGCCCTCTGTTTCAGCCTCTGTTTCTCGCCCTCTGTTTCAGCCCCTCTGTTTCAGCCCCTCTGTTTCTCGCCCTCTGTTTCTCGCCCTCTGTTTCAGCCCCTCCATTTCTTCCCCTCTGTTTCAGCCCCTCTGTTTCTCGCCCTCTGTTTCAGCCCCTCTGTTTCTCGCCCTCTGTTTCAGCCCCTCTGTTTCAGCCGCTCTGATTCAGCCCCTCTGGTTCAGCCCCACTGTTTCTCGCCCTCTGTTTCAGTCCCTCTGTTTCAGCCCTTCTCTTTCAGCCCCTTTGTTTCTGTCCCTCTGTTTATCGCCCTCTGTTTCAGCCCCTCTGTTACTCGCCCTCTGTTTCAGCCCCTCTGTTTCTCGCCCTCTGTTTCAGCCCCTCTGTTTCAGCCCCTCTGTTTCTCGCCCTCTATTTCAGCCCCTCTGTTTCTCGCCCTCTGTTTCAGCCCCTCTGATTTAGCCCCTCTGTTTCAGCCCCTCTGTTTCAGCCCCTCTGTTTCAGCCCCTCTGTTTCGCGCTCTCTGTTTCAGCCCCTCTGTTTCTCGCCCTCTGTTTCAGCCCCTCTGTTTTTCGCCCTCAGTTTCAGCCCCTCTGTTTCTCGCCCTCTGTTTCAGCCCCTCTGAATCAGCACCTCTGTTTCAGCCCCTCTGATTCAGCCCCTCTGTTTCAACCCCTCTGTTTCAGTCCCTCTGTTTCTCGCCCTCAGTTTCTCACCCTCTGTTTCAGCCCCTGTGTTTCTCGCCCTCTGTTTCAGCCCCTCTGTTGTTCGCCCTCTGTTTCAGCCCCTCCGTTTCTCGCCCTCTGTTTCAGGCTCTCTGTTTCAGCCCGTCTGTTTCAGCCCCTCTGTTTCAGCCCCTCTGTTTCTCGCCATCTGTTTCTCGCCCGCTGTTTCAGCCCCTTTGTTTCTCGCCCTCTGTTTCAGCCCCTCTGTTTCAGCCCCTCTGATTCAGCCCCTCTGATACAGCCCCTCTGTTTCTCGCCCTCTGTTTCAGCCCCTCTGTTTCAGCCCCTCTGTTTCAGCCCCTCTGCTTCAGCCCCTCTGTTTCTCGCCCTCTGTTTGAGCCCCTCTGTTTCTCGCCCTCTGTTTCAGCCCCTCTGTTTCACGCCCTCTGTTTCAGCCCCTCTGTTTCAGCCCCTCTGTTTCAGCCCCTCTGTTTCAGCCCCTCTGTTTCTCGCCCTCTGTTTCAGCCCCTCTGTTTCTCGCCCTCTGTTTCAGCCGCTCAGTTTCTCGCCCTCTGTTTCAGCCCCTCTGTTTCAGCCCCTCTGTCTCAGCCCCTCTGTTTAAGCCCCTCTGTTTCTCGCCCTCTGTTTCAGCCCCTCTGTTTCTCGCCGTCTGTTGCAGCCACTCTGTTTCTCGCCCACTGTTTCAGCCCCTCTGTTTCAGCCCCTCTGTTTCAGCCCCTCTGTTTCTCGCCCTCTGATTCAGCCCCTCTGTTTCTCGCCCTCTGTTTCAGCCCCTCTGTTTCTCGCCCTCTGTTTCAGCCCCTCTGATACAGCCCCTCTGTTTCAGCTCCTCTGTTTCAGCCCCTCTGTTTCTCGCCCTCTGTTTCAGCCCCTCTGTTTCTCGCCCTCTGTTTCAGCCCCTCTGTTTCAGCCCCTCTGTTTCTCGCCCTCTGTTTCAGCCCCTCTGTTTCTCGCCCTCTGTTTCAGCCCCTCTGATACAGACCCTCTGTTTCCGCCCCTCTGATTCAGCCCCTCTCTTTCAGCCCCTCTGTTTCTCGACCTCTGTTTCAGGCTCTCTGTTTCAGCCCGTCTGTTTCAGCTCCTCTGTTTCAGCCCCTCTGTTTCTCGCCCTCTGTTTCTCGCCCGCAGTTTCAGCCCCTCTGTTTCTCGCCCTCTGTTTCAGCCCCTCTGTTTCAGCCCGTTTTTTCACGCCCTCTGTTTCAGCCCCTCTGTTTCAGCCCCTCTGTTTCAGCCCCTCTGTTTCTCGCCCTCTGTTTCAGCCCCTCTGTTTCTCGGCCTCTGTTTCAGCCCCTCTGTTTCAGCCCCTCTGTTTCAGCACCTCTGTTTCAGCCCCTCTGTTTCTCGCACTCTGTTTCAGCCCCTCTGTTTCTAGCCCTCTGTTTCAGCCCCTGTTTCAGCCCCTCTGATTCAGCCCCTCTGTTTCAGCCCCTCTGTTTCTCGCCCTCTGTTTCAGCCCCTCTGTTTCAGCCCCTCTGTTTCAGCCCCTCTGTTTCTTGCCGTCTGTTTCCGCCCCTCTGATTCAGCCCCTCTCTTTCAGCCCCTCTGTTTCTCGCCCTCTGTTTCAGGCTCTCTGTTTCAGCCCGTCTGTTTCAGCCCCTCTGTTTCAGCCCCTCTGTTTCAGCCCCTCTGTTTCAGCCCCTCTGTTTCTCGCCCTCTGTTTCAGCCCCTCTGTTTCAGCCCCTCTTTTCTCGCCCTCTGTTTCAGCCCCTCTGTTTCAGCCCCTCTGATTCAGCCCCTCTGCTTCTCGCCCTCTGTTTCAGCCCCTCTGTTTCAGCCCCTCTTTTTCAGCCGCTCTGATTCCGCCCCTCTGTTTCTCGCCCTCTGTTTCAGCCCCTCTGTTTCTCGCCCTCTGTTTCAGCCTCTCTGTTTCTCGCCCTCTGTTTCAGCCCCTCTGTTTCAGCCCCTCTGTTTCTCGCCCTCTGTTTCTCGCCCTCTGTTTCAGCCCCTCCATTTCTTCCCCTCTGTTTCAGCCCCTCTGTTTCTCGCCCTCTGTTTCAGCCCCTCTGTTTCTCGCCCTCTGTTTCAGCCCCACTGTTTCAGCCGCTCTGATTCAGCCCCTCTGGTTCAGCCCCACTGTTTCTCGCCCTCTGTTTCAGTCCCTCTGTTTCAGCCCTTCTCTTTCAGCCCCTATGTTTCAGCCCCTCTGTTTCAGCCACTCTGTTTCAGCCCCTCTGTTTCTTGCCGTCTGTTTCAGCCCCTCTGTTTCTCGCCCTCGGTTTCAGCCCCTCTGTTTCAGCCCCTCTGTTTCAGCCCCTCTGTTTCTCGCCCTCTGTTTCAGCCCCTCTGTTTCTCGCCCTCTGTTACAGCCCGTCTGTTTCAGCCCCTCTGATTCAGCCCCTCTGATTCAGCCCCTCTGTTTCTCGCCCACTGTTTCAGCCCCTCTGTTTCGCGCTCTCTGTTTCAGCCCCTCTGTTTCTCGCCCTCTGTTTCAGCCCCTCTGTTTCAGCCCCTCTGTTTCCCGCCCTCTGTTTCTGCCCCTCTGTTTCTCGCCCTCTGTTTCGGCCCCTCTGTTTCTCGCACTCTGTTTCAGCCCCTCTGTTTCACCCCCTCTGAATCAGCCCCTCTGATTCAGCCCTCTGTTTCAGCCCCTCTCTTTCAGACCATCTGTTTCAGCCCCTCGGTTTCTCGCCCTCTGTTTCAGCCCCTCTGTTTCTCGCCCTCTGTTTCAGCCCCTCTGTTTCTCGCCCTCTGTTTCAGCCCCTCTGTTTCAGCCCCTCTGTTTCAGCCCCTCTGATTCAGCCCCTCTGACTCAGCCCCTCCGATTCAGCCCCTCTGTTTCTCGCCCTCTGTTTCAGTCCCTCTGTTTCAGCCCATCTGTTTCAGCCCCTCTGTTTCTCATCCTTTGTTTCAGCCCCTCTGATTCAGCCCCTCTGATTCAGCCCCTCTGATTCAGCCCCTCTGTTTCTCGCCCTCTGTTTCAGCCCCTCTGTTTCAGACCCTCTATTTTAGCCCCTCTGTGTCAGCCCCCCTGTTTCTCGCCCTCTGTTTCAGCCCCTCTGTATCAGCCCCTCTGTTTCCCACCCTCTGTTTCAGCCCCTCTGTTTCTCGCCCTCTGTTTCAGCCCCTCTGATTCAGCCCCTCTGTTTCAGCCCCTCTGATTCAGCCCCTCTGTTTCAGCCCCTCTGATTCAGCCCCTCTGTTTCTCGCCATCTGTTTCAGCCCCTCTGTTTCAGCCCCTCTGTTTCAGCCCCTCTTTTTCTCACCCTCTGTTTCAGCCCCTCTGATTCAGCCCCTCTGATTCATCCCCTCTGTTTCCCGCCCCTCTGTTTCAGCCCCTCTGTTTCACGCCCCGTGTTTCAGCCCCTCTGTTTCTTGCCCTCTGTTTCAGCCCCTCTGTTTCTCGCCCTCTGTTTCAGCGCCTCTGTTTCAGCCCCTCTGTTTCAGTCCCTCTGTTTCTCGCCCTCTGTTTCAGCCCCTCTGTTTCTCGCCCTCTATTTCAGCCCCTCTGTTTCAACCCCTCGGTTTCTCGCCCTCTGTTTCAGCCCCTCTGTTTCTCGCCCTCTGTTTCAGCCTCTCTGTTTCTCGCCCTCTGTTTCAGCCCCTCTGATTCAGCCCCTCTGTTTCTCGCCCTCTGTTTCAGCCCCTCTATTTCTCGCCCTCTGTTTCAGCCCCTCTGATACAGCCCCTCTGTTTCAGCCCCTCTGTTTCAGCCCCTCTGTTTCTCGCCCTCTGTTTCAGCCCCTCTGTTTCTCGCCCTCTGTTTCAGCCCCTCTGTTTCAGCCCCTCTGTTTCTCGCCCTCTGTTTCAGCCCCTCTGTTTCTTGCCCTCTGTTTCAGCCCCTCTGATACAGCCCCTCTGTTTCCGCCCCTCTGATTCAGCCCCTCTCTTTCAGCCCCTCTGTTTCTCGCCCTCTGTTTCAGGCTCTCTGTTTCAGCCCGTCTGTTTCAGCTCCTCTGTTTCAGCCCCTCTGTTTCTCGCCCTCTGTTTCTCGCCCGCAGTTTCAGCCCCTCTGTTTCTCGCCCTCTGTTTCAGCCCCTCTGTTTCAGCCCCTCTTTTTCACGCCCTCTGTTTCAGCCTCTCTGTTTCAGCCCCTCTGTTTCAGCCCCTCTGTTTCTCGCCCTCTGTTTCAGCCCCTCTGTTTCTCGGCCTCTGTTTCAGCCCCTCTGTTTCAGCCCCTCTGTTTCTCGCCCTCTGTTTCAGCCCCTCTGTTTCTCGCACTCTGTTTCAGCCCCTCTGTTTCTAGCCCTCTGTTTCAGCCCCTCTGTTTCAGCCCCTCTGATTCAGCCCCTCTGCTTCAGCCCCTCTGTTTCTCGCTCTCGGTTTCAGCCCCTCTGTTTCAGCCCCTCTGTTTCAGCCCCTCTGTTTCTCGCACTCTGTTTCAGCCCCTCTGTTTCTCGCCCTCTGTTTCAGCCCCTCTGTTTCAGCACCTCTGTTTCTCGCCCTCTGTTTCAGCCCCTCTGTTTCTCACCCTCAGTTTCAGCTCCTCTGTTTCAGCCCCTCTGTTTAAGCCCCTCTGTTTCAGCCCCTCTGTTTCTCGCCCTCTGTTTCAGCCCCTCTGTTTCAGCCCCTCTGTTTCAGCCCCTCTATTTCAGCCCCTCTGTTTCTGGCCGTCTGTTTCAGCCCCTCTGTTTCTCGCCCTCGGTTTCAGCCCCTCTGTTTCAGCCCCTCTGTTTAAGCCCCTCTGTTTCTCGCCCTCTGTTTCAGCCCCTCTGTTTCTCGCCCTCTGTTTCAGCCCCTCTGTTTCTCGCCCTCTGTTTCAGCCCCTCTGTTTCAGCCCCTCTGATTCAGCCCCTCTGTTTCTCGCCCACTGTTTCAGCCCCTCTGTTTCGCGCTCTCTGTTTCAGCCCCTCGTTTTCTCGCCCTCTGTTTCAGCCCCTCTGTTTCAGCCCCTCTGTTTCAGCCCCTCTGTTTCTCGCCCTCTGTTTCAGCCCCTCTGTTTCAGCCCCTCTTTTCTCGCCCTCTGTTTCAGCCCCTCTGTTTCAGCCCCTCTGATTCAGCCCCTCTGCTTCTCGCCCTCTGTTTCAGCCCCTCTGTTTCAGCCCCTCTGTTTCAGCCGCTCTGATTCCGCCCCTCTGTTTCTCGCCCTCTGTTTCAGCCCCTCTGTTTCTCGCCCTCTGTTTCAGCCTCTCTGTTTCTCGCCCTCTGTTTCAGCCCCTCTGTTTCAGACCCTCTGTTTCTCGCCCTCTGTTTCTCGCCCTCTGTTTCAGCCCCTCCATTTCTTCCCCTCTGTTTCAGCCCCTCTGTTTCTCGCCCTCTGTTTCAGCCCCTCTGTTTCTCGCCCACTGTTTCAGCCCCACTGTTTCAGCCGCTCTGATTCAGCCCCTCTGGTTCAGCCCCACTGTTTCTCGCCCTCTGTTTCAGTCCCTCTGTTTCAGCCCTTCTCTTTCAGCCCCTATGTTTCAGCCCCTCTGTTTCAGCCACTCTGTTTCAGCCCCTCTGTTTCTTGCCGTCTGTTTCAGCCCCTCTGGTTCTCGCCCTCGGTTTCAGCCCCTCTGTTTTAGCCCCTCTGTTTCAGCCCCTCTGTTTCTCGCCCTCTGTTTCAGCCCCTCTGTTTCTCGCCCTCTGTTTCAGCCCCTCTGTTTCTCGCCCTCTGTTTCAGCCCGTCTGTTTCAGCCCCTCTGATTCAGCCCCTCTGATTCAGCCCCTCTGTTTCTCGCCCACTGTTTCAGCCCCTCTGTTTCGCGCTCTCTGTTTCAGCCCCTCTGTTTCTCGCCCTCTGTTTCAGCCCCTCTGTTTCAGCCCCTCTGTTTCAGCCCCCCTGTTTCAGCCCCTCTGTTTCTCGCCCTCTGTTTCAGCCCCTCGGTTTCAGCCCCTCTTTTCTCGCCCTCTGTTTCAGCCCCTCTGTTTCAGCCCCTCTGATTCCGCCCCTCTGCTTCTCGCCCTCTGTTTCAGCTCCTCTGTTTCAGCCCCTCTGTTTCAGCCCCTCTGATTCCGCCCCTCTGCTTCTCGCCCTCTGTTTCAGCTCCTCTGTTTCAGCCACTCTGTTTCAGCCCCTCTGTTTCTTGCCGTCTGTTTCAGCCCCTCTGTTTCTCGCCCACGGTTTCAGCCCCTCTGTTTCAGCCCCTCTGTTTCAGCCCCTCTGTTTCTCGCCCTCTGTTTCAGCCCCTCTGTTTCTCGCCCTCTGTTTCAGCCCCTCTGTTTCAGCCCCTCTTTTCTCGCCCTCTGTTTCAGCCCCTCTGTTTCAGCCCCTCTGATTCCGCCCCTCTGCTTCTCGCCCTCTGTTTCAGCTCCTCTGTTTCAGCCCCTCTGTTTCAGCCCCTCTGATTCCGCCCCTCTGTTTCTCGCCCTCTGTTTCAGCCCCTCTGTTTCTCGCCCTCTGTTTCAGCCTCTCTGTTTCTCGCCCTCTGTTTCAGCCCCTCTGTTTCAGCCCCTCTGTTTCTCGCCCTCTGTTTCTCGCCCTCTGTTTCAGCCCCTCCATTTCTTCCCCTCTGTTTCAGCCCCTCTGTTTCTCGCCCTCTGTTTCAGCCCCTCTGTTTCTCGCCCTCTGTTTCAGCCCCTCTGTTTCAGCCGCTCTGATTCAGCCCCTCTGGTTCAGCCCCACTGTTTCTCGCCCTCTGTTTCAGTCCCTCTGTTTCAGCCCTTCTCTTTCAGCCCCTTTGTTTCTGTCCCTCTGTTTATCGCCCTCTGTTTCAGCCCCTCTGTTACTCGCCCTCTGTTTCAGCCCCTCTGTTTCTCGCCCTCTGTTTCAGCCCCTCTGTTTCAGCCCCTCTGTTTCTCGCCCTCTATTTCAGCCCCTCTGTTTCTCGCCCTCTGTTTCAGCCCCTCTGATTTAGCCCCTCTGTTTCAGCCCCTCTGTTTCAGCCCCTCTGTTTCAGCCCCTCTGTTTCGCGCTCTCTGTTTCAGCCCCTCTGTTTCTCGCCCTCTGTTTCAGCCCCTCTGTTTTTCGCCCTCAGTTTCAGCCCCTCTGTTTCTCGCCCTCTGTTTCAGCCCCTCTGAATCAGCACCTCTGTTTCAGCCCCTCTGATTCAGCCCCTCTGTTTCAACCCCTCTGTTTCAGTCCCTCTGTTTCTCGCCCTCAGTTTCTCACCCTCTGTTTCAGCCCCTGTGTTTCTCGCCCTCTGTTTCAGCCCCTCTGTTGTTCGCCCTCTGTTTCAGCCCCTCCGTTTCTCGCCCTCTGTTTCAGGCTCTCTGTTTCAGCCCGTCTGTTTCAGCCCCTCTGTTTCAGCCCCTCTGTTTCTCGCCATCTGTTTCTCGCCCGCTGTTTCAGCCCCTTTGTTTCTCGCCCTCTGTTTCAGCCCCTCTGTTTCAGCCCCTCTGATTCAGCCCCTCTGATACAGCCCCTCTGTTTCTCGCCCTCTGTTTCAGCCCCTCTGTTTCAGCCCCTCTGTTTCAGCCCCTCTGCTTCAGCCCCTCTGTTTCTCGCCCTCTGTTTGAGCCCCGCTGTTTCTCGCCCTCTGTTTCAGCCCCTCTGTTTCACGCCCTCTGTTTCAGCCCCTCTGTTTCAGCCCCTCTGTTTCAGCCCCTCTGTTTCAGCCCCTCTGTTTCTCGCCCTCTGTTTCAGCCCCTCTGTTTCTCGCCCTCTGTTTCAGCCGCTCAGTTTCTCGCCCTCTGTTTCAGCCCCTCTGTTTCAGCCCCTCTGTTTCAGCCCCTCTGTTTAAGCCCCTCTGTTTCTCGCCCTCTGTTTCAGCCCCTCTGTTTCTCGCCGTCTGTTGCAGCCACTCTGTTTCTCGCCCACTGTTTCAGCCCCTCTGTTTCAGCCCCTCTGTTTCAGCCCCTCTGTTTCTCGCCCTCTGATTCAGCCCCTCTGTTTCTCGCCCTCTGTTTCAGCCCCTCTGTTTCTCGCCCTCTGTTTCAGCCCCTCTGATACAGCCCCTCTGTTTCAGCTCCTCTGTTTCAGCCCCTCTGTTTCTCGCCCTCTGTTTCAGCCCCTCTGTTTCTCGCCCTCTGTTTCAGCCCCTCTGTTTCAGCCCCTCTGTTTCTCGCCCTCTGTTTCAGCCCCTCTGTTTCTCGCCCTCTGTTTCAGCCCCTCTGATACAGACCCTCTGTTTCCGCCCCTCTGATTCAGCCCCTCTCTTTCAGCCCCTCTGTTTCTCGCCCTCTGTTTCAGGCTCTCTGTTTCAGCCCGTCTGTTTCAGCTCCTCTGTTTCAGCCCCTCTGTTTCTCGCCCTCTGTTTCTCGCCCGCAGTTTCAGCCCCTCTGTTTCTCGCCCTCTGTTTCAGCCCCTCTGTTTCAGCCCGTTTTTTCACGCCCTCTGTTTCAGCCCCTCTGTTTCAGCCCCTCTGTTTCAGCCCCTCTGTTTCTCGCCCTCTGTTTCAGCCCCTCTGTTTCTCGGCCTCTGTTTCAGCCCCACTGTTTCAGCCCCTCTGTTTCAGCACCTCTGTTTCAGCCCCTCTGTTTCTCGCACTCTGTTTCAGCCCCTCTGTTTCTAGCCCTCTGTTTCAGCCCCTGTTTCAGCCCCTCTGATTCAGCCCCTCTGTTTCAGCCCCTCTGTTTCTCGCCCTCTGTTTCAGCCCCTCTGTTTCAGCCCCTCTGTTTCAGCCCCTCTGTTTCTTGCCGTCTGTTTCCGCCCCTCTGATTCAGCCCCTCTCTTTCAGCCCCTCTGTTTCTCGCCCTCTGTTTCAGGCTCTCTGTTTCAGCCCGTCTGTTTCAGCCCCTCTGTTTCAGCCCCTCTGTTTCAGCCCCTCTGTTTCAGCCCCTCTGTTTCTCGCCCTCTGTTTCAGCCCCTCTGTTTCAGCCCCTCTTTTCTCGCCCTCTGTTTCAGCCCCTCTGTTTCAGCCCCTCTGATTCAGCCCCTCTGCTTCTCGCCCTCTGTTTCAGCCCCTCTGTTTCAGCCCCTCTGTTTCAGCCGCTCTGATTCCGCCCCTCTGTTTCTCGCCCTCTGTTTCAGCCCCTCTGTTTCTCGCCCTCTGTTTCAGCCTCTCTGTTTCTCGCCCTCTGTTTCAGCCCCTCTGTTTCTCGCCCTCTGATTCAGCCGCTCTGTTTCAGCCCCTCTTTTTCAGCCCCCCTGTTTCAGCCCCTCTGTTTCTCGCCCTCTGTTTCAGCCCCTCTGTTTCAGCCCCTCTTTTCTCGCCCTCTGTTTCAGCCCCTCTGTTTCAGCCCCTCTGATTCCGCCCCTCTGCTTCTCGCCCTCTGTTTCAGCTCCTCTGTTTCAGCCCCTCTGTTTCAGCCCCTCTGATTCCGCCCCTCTGTTTCTCCCCCTCTGTTTCAGCCCCTCTGTTTCTCGCCCTCTGTTTCAGCCTCTCTGTTTCTCGCCCTCTGTTTCAGCCCCTCTGTTTCAGCCCCTCTGTTTCTCGCCCTCTGTTTCTCGCCCTCTGTTTCAGCCCCTCCATTTCTTCCCCTCTGTTTCAGCCCCTCTGTTTCTCGCCCTCTGTTTCAGCCCCTCTGTTTCTCGCCCTCTGTTTCAGCCCCTCTGTTTCAGCCGCTCTGATTCAGCCCCTCTGGTTCAGCCCCACTGTTTCTCGCCCTCTGTTTCAGTCCCTCTGTTTCAGCCCTTCTCTTTCAGCCCCTTTGTTTCTGTCCCTCTGTTTATCGCCCTCTGTTTCAGCCCCTCTGTTACTCGCCCTCTGTTTCAGCCCCTCTGTTTCTCGCCCTCTGTTTCAGCCCCTCTGTTTCAGCCCCTCTGTTTCAGCCCCTCTGTTTCAGCCCCTCTGTTTCTCGCCCTCTGTTTGAGCCCCTCTGTTTCTCGCCCTCTGTTTCAGCCCCTCTGTTTCACGCCCTCTGTTTCAGCCCCTCTGTTTCAGCCCCTCTGTTTCAGCCCCTCTGTTTCAGCCCCTCTGTTTCTCGCCCTCTGTTTCAGCCCCTCTGTTTCTCGCCCTCTGTTTCAGCCGCTCAGTTTCTCGACCTCTGTTTCAGCCCCTCTGTTTCAGCCCCTCTGTTTCAGCCCATCTGTTTCAGCCCCTCTGTTTCTCGCCCTCTGTTTCAGCCCCTCTGTTTCTCGCCGTCTGTTGCAGCCACTCTGTTTCTCGCCCACTGTTTCAGCCCCTCTGTTTCAGCCCCTCTGTTTCAGCCCCTCTGTTTCTCGCCCTCTGATTCAGCCCCTCTGTTTCTCGCCCTCTGTTTCAGCCCCTCTGTTTCTCGCCCTCTGTTTCAGCCCCTCTGATACAGCCCCTCTGTTTCAGCTCCTCTGTTTCAGCCCCTCTGTTTCTCGCCCTCTGTTTCAGCCCCTCTGTTTCTCGCCCTCTGTTTCAGCCCCTCTGTTTCAGCCCCTCTGTTTCTCGCCCTCTGTTTCAGCCCCTCTGTTTCTCGCCCTCTGTTTCAGCCCCTCTGATACAGCCCCTCTGTTTCCGCCCCTCTGATTCAGCCCCTCTCTTTCAGCCCCTCTGTTTCTCGCCCTCTGTTTCAGGCTCTCTGTTTCAGCCCGTCTGTTTCAGCTCCTCTGTTTCAGCCCCTCTGTTTCCCGCCCTCTGTTTCTCGCCCGCAGTTTCAGCCCCTCTGTTTCTCGCCCTCTGTTTCAGCCCCTCTGTTTCAGCCCGTTTTTTCACGCCCTCTGTTTCAGCCCCTCTGTTTCAGCCCCTCTGTTTCTCGCCCTCTGTTTCAGCCCCTCTGTTTCTCGGCCTCTGTTTCAGCCCCTCTGTTTCAGCTCCTCTGTTTCAGCACCTCTGTTTCAGCCCCTCTGTTTCTCGCACTCTGTTTCAGCCCCTCTGTTTCTAGCCCTCTGTTTCAGCCCCTGTTTCAGCCCCTCTGATTCAGCCCCTCTGTTTCAGCCCCTCTGTTTCTCGCCCTCTGTTTCAGCCCCTCTGTTTCAGCCCCTCTGTTTCAGCCCCTCTGTTTCTTGCCGTCTGTTTCAGCCCCTCTGTTTCAGCCCGTTTTTTCACGCCCTCTGTTTCAGCCCCTCTGTTTCAGCCCCTCTGATTCAGCCCCTCTGCTTCTCGCCCTCTGTTTCAGCCCCTCTGTTTCAGCCCCTCTGTTTCAGCCGCTCTGATTCCGCCCCTCTGTTTCTCGCCCTCTGTTTCAGCCCCTCTGTTTCTCGCCCTCTGTTTCAGCCTCTCTGTTTCTCGCCCTCTGTTTCAGCCCCTCTGTTTCAGCCCCTCTGTTTCTCGCCCTCTGTTTCTCGCCCTCTGTTTCAGCCCCTCCATTTCTTCCCCTCTGTTTCAGCCCCTCTGTTTCTCGCCCTCTGTTTCAGCCCCTCTGTTTCTCGCCCTCTGTTTCAGCCCCACTGTTTCAGCCGCTCTGATTCAGCCCCTCTGGTTCAGCCCCACTGTTTCTCGCCCTCTGTTTCAGTCCCTCTGTTTCAGCCCTTCTCTTTCAGCCCCTATGTTTCAGCCCCTCTGTTTCAGCCACTCTGTTTCAGCCCCTCTGTTTCTTGCCGTCTGTTTCAGCCCCTCTGTTTCTCGCCCTCGGTTTCAGCCCCTCTGTTTCAGCCCCTCTGTTTCAGCCCCTCTGTTTCTCGCCCTCTGTTTCAGCCCCTCTGTTTCTCGCCCTCTGTTTCAGCCCCTCTGTTTCTCGCCCTCTGTTTCAGCCCGTCTGTTTCAGCCCCTCTGATTCAGCCCCTCTGATTCAGCCCCTCTGTTTCTCGCCCACTGTTTCAGCCACTCTGTTTCGCGCTCTCTGTTTCAGCCCCTCTGTTTCTCGCCCTCTGATTCAGCCCCTCTGTTTCAGCCCCTCTGTTTCAGCCCCCCTGTTTCAGCCCCTCTGTTTCTCGCCCTCTGTTTCAGCCCCTCTGTTTCAGCCCCTCTTTTCTCGCCCTCTGTTTCAGCCCCTCTGTTTCAGCCCCTCTGATTCCGCCCCTCTGCTTCTCGCCCTCTGTTTCAGCTCCTCTGTTTCAGCCCCTCTGTTTCAGCCCCTCTGATTCCGCCCCTCTGTTTCTCCCCCTCTGTTTCAGCCCCTCTGTTTCTCGCCCTCTGTTTCAGCCTCTCTGTTTCTCGCCCTCTGTTTCAGCCCCTCTGTTTCAGTCCCTCTGTTTCTCGCCCTCTGTTTCTCGCCCTCTGTTTCAGCCCCTCCATTTCTTCCCCTCTGTTTCAGCCCCTCTGTTTCTCGCCCTCTGTTTCAGCCCCTCTGTTTCTCGCCCTCTGTTTCAGCCCCTCTGTTTCAGCCGCTCTGATTCAGCCCCTCTGGTTCAGCCCCACTGTTTCTCGCCCTCTGTTTCAGTCCCTCTGTTTCAGCCCTTCTCTTTCAGCCCCTTTGTTTCTGTCCCTCTGTTTATCGCCCTCTGTTTCAGCCCCTCTGTTACTCGCCCTCTGTTTCAGCCCCTCTGTTTCTCGCCCTCTGTTTCAGCCCCTCTGTTTCAGCCCCTCTGTTTCTCGCCCTCTATTTCAGCCCCTCTGTTTCTCGCCCTCTGTTTCAGCCCCTCTGATTTAGCCCCTCTGTTTCAGCCCCTCTGTTTCAGCCCCTCTGTTTCAGCCCCTCTGTTTCGCGCTCTCTGTTTCAGCCCCTCTGTTTCTCGCCCTCTGTTTCAGCCCCTCTGTTTTTCGCCCTCAGTTTCAGCCCCTCTGTTTCTCGCCCTCTGTTTCAGCCCCTCTGATTCAGCACCTCTGTTTCAGCCCCTCTGATTCAGCCCCTCTGTTTCAACCCCTCTGTTTCAGTCCCTCTGTTTCTCGCCCTCAGTTTCTCACCCTCTGTTTCAGCCCCTGTGTTTCTCGCCCTCTGTTTCAGCCCCTCTGTTGTTCGCCCTCTGTTTCAGCCCCTCCGTTTCTCGCCCTCTGTTTCAGGCTCTCTGTTTCAGCCCGTCTGTTTCAGCCCCTCTGTTACAGCCCCTCTGTTTCTCGCCATCTGTTTCTCGCCCGCTGTTTCAGCCCCTTTGTTTCTCGCCCTCTGTTTCAGCCCCTCTGTTTCAGCCCCTCTGATTCAGCCCCTCTGATACAGCCCCTCTGTTTCTCGCCCTCTGTTTCAGCCCCTCTGTTTCAGCCCCTCTGTTTCAGCCCCTCTGTTTCAGCCCCTCTATTTCTCGCCCTCTGTTTGAGCCCCTCTGTTTCTCGCCCTCTGTTTCAGCCCCTCTGTTTCACGCCCTCTGTTTCAGCCCCTCTGTTTCAGCCCCTCTGTTTCAGCCCCTCTGTTTCTCGCCCTCTGTTTCAGCCCCTCTGTTTCTCGCCCTCTGTTTCAGCCCCTCTGTTTCTCGCCCTCTGTTTCAGCCCGTCTGTTTCAGCCCCTCTGATTCAGCCCCTCTGATTCAGCCCCTCTGTTTCTCGCCCACTGTTTCAGCCGTTCTGTTTCGCGCTCTCTGTTTCAGCCCCTCTGTTTCTCGCCCTCTGTTTCAGCCCCTCTGTTTCAGCCCCTCTGTTTCAGCCCCCCTGTTTCAGCCCCTCTGTTTCTCGCCCTCTGTTTCAGCCCCTCTGTTTCAGCCCCTCTTTTCTCGCCCTCTGTTTCAGCCCCTCTGTTTCAGCCCCTCTGATTCCGCCCCTCTGCTTCTCGCCCTCTGTTTCAGCTCCTCTGTTTCAGCCCCTCTGTTTCAGCCCCTCTGATTCCGCCCCTCTGTTTCTCCCCCTCTGTTTCAGCCCCTCTGTTTCTCGCCCTCTGTTTCAGCCTCTCTGTTTCTCGCCCTCTGTTTCAGCCCCTCTGTTTCAGCCCCTCTGTTTCTCGCCCTCTGTTTCTCGCCCTCTGTTTCAGCCCCTCTGTTTCTTCCCCTCTGTTTCAGCCCCTCTGTTTCTCGCCCTCTGTTTCAGCCCCTCTGTTTCTCGCCCTCTGTTTCAGCCCCTCTGTTTCAGCCGCTCTGATTCAGCCCCTCTGGTTCAGCCCCACTGTTTCTCGCCCTCTGTTTCAGTCCCTCTGTT
Organism: Chiloscyllium punctatum; assembly: GCF_047496795.1. Classification (NCBI taxonomy): domain Eukaryota; kingdom Metazoa; phylum Chordata; class Chondrichthyes; order Orectolobiformes; family Hemiscylliidae; genus Chiloscyllium; species Chiloscyllium punctatum. The sequence goes on along the minus strand of NC_092769.1, from coordinate 80,636,551 downwards.
TCAGCCCTTCTCTTTCAGCCCCTTTGTTTCTGTCCCTCTGTTTATCGCCCTCTGTTTCAGCCCCTCTGTTACTCGCCCTCTGTTTCAACCCCTCTGTTTCTCGCCCTCTGTTTCAGCCCCTCTGTTTCAGCCCCTCTGTTTCTCGCCCTCTATTTCAGCCCCTCTGTTTCTCGCCCTCTGTTTCAGCCCCTCTGATTTAGCCCCTCTGTTTCAGCCCCTCTGTTTCAGCCCCTCTGTTTCAGCCCCTCTGTTTCGCGCTCTCTGTTTCAGCCCCTCTGTTTCTCGCCCTCTGTTTCAGCCCCTCTGTTTTTCGCCCTCAGTTTCAGCCCCTCTGTTTCTCGCCCTCTGTTTCAGCCCCTCTGATTCAGCACCTCTGTTTCAGCCCCTCTGATTCAGCCCCTCTGTTTCAACCCCTCTGTTTCAGTCCCTCTGTTTCTCGCCCTCAGTTTCTCACCCTCTGTTTCAGCCCCTGTGTTTCTCGCCCTCTGTTTCAGCCCCTCTGTTGTTCGCCCTCTGTTTCAGCCCCTCCGTTTCTCGCCCTCTGTTTCAGGCTCTCTGTTTCAGCCCGTCTGTTTCAGCCCCTCTGTTTCAGCCCCTCTGTTTCTCGCCATCTGTTTCTCGCCCGCTGTTTCAGCCCCTTTGTTTCTCGCCCTCTGTTCCAGCCCCTCTGTTTCAGCCCCTCTGATTCAGCCCCTCTGATACAGCCCCTCTGTTTCTCGCCCTCTGTTTCAGCCCCTCTGTTTCAGCCCCTCTGTTTCAGCCCCTCTGTTTCAGCCCCTCTGTTTCTCGCCCTCTGTTTGAGCCCCTCTGTTTCTCGCCCTCTGTTTCAGCCCCTCTGTTTCACGCCCTCTGTTTCAGCCCCTCTGTTTCAGCCCCTCTGTTTCAGCCCCTCTGTTTCAGCCCCTCTGTTTCTCGCCCTCTGTTTCAGCCCCTCTGTTTCAGCCCCTCTGTTTCAGCCCCCCTGTTTCAGCCCCTCTGTTTCTCGCCCTCTGTTTCAGCCCCTCTGTTTCAGCCCCTCTTTTCTCGCCCTCTGTTTCAGCCCCTCTGTTTCAGCCCCTCTGATTCCGCCCCTCTGCTTCTCGCCCTCTGTTTCAGCTCCTCTGTTTCAGCCCCTCTGTTTCAGCCCCTCTGATTCCGCCCCTCTGTTTCTCCCCCTCTGTTTCAGCCCCTCTGTTTCTCGCCCTCTGTTTCAGCCTCTCTGTTTCTCGCCCTCTGTTTCAGCCCCTCTGTTTCAGCCCCTCTGTTTCTCGCCCTCTGTTTCTCGCCCTCTGTTTCAGCCCCTCTGTTTCTTCCCCTCTGTTTCAGCCCCTCTGTTTCTCGCCCTCTGTTTCAGCCCCTCTGTTTCTCGCCCTCTGTTTCAGCCCCTCTGTTTCAGCCGCTCTGATTCAGCCCCTCTGGTTCAGCCCCACTGTTTCTCGCCCTCTGTTTCAGTCCCTCTGTTTCAGCCCTTCTCTTTCAGCCCCTTTGTTTCTGTCCCTCTGTTTATCGCCCTCTGTTTCAGCCCCTCTGTTACTCGCCCTCTGTTTCAACCCCTCTGTTTCTCGCCCTCTGTTTCAGCCCCTCTGTTTCAGCCCCTCTGTTTCTCGCCCTCTATTTCAGCCCCTCTGTTTCTCGCCCTCTGTTTCAGCCCCTCTGATTTAGCCCCTCTGTTTCAGCCCCTCTGTTTCAGCCCCTCTGTTTCAGCCCCTCTGTTTCGCGCTCTCTGTTTCAGCCCCTCTGTTTCTCGCCCTCTGTTTCAGCCCCTCTGTTTTTCGCCCTCAGTTTCAGCCCCTCTGTTTCTCGCCCTCTGTTTCAGCCCCTCTGATTCAGCACCTCTGTTTCAGCCCCTCTGATTCAGCCCCTCTGTTTCAACCCCTCTGTTTCAGTCCCTCTGTTTCTCGCCCTCAGTTTCTCACCCTCTGTTTCAGCCCCTGTGTTTCTCGCCCTCTGTTTCAGCCCCTCTGTTGTTCGCCCTCTGTTTCAGCCCCTCCGTTTCTCGCCCTCTGTTTCAGGCTCTCTGTTTCAGCCCGTCTGTTTCAGCCCCTCTGTTTCAGCCCCTCTGTTTCTCGCCATCTGTTTCTCGCCCGCTGTTTCAGCCCCTTTGTTTCTCGCCCTCTGTTCCAGCCCCTCTGTTTCAGCCCCTCTGATTCAGCCCCTCTGATACAGCCCCTCTGTTTCTCGCCCTCTGTTTCAGCCCCTCTGTTTCAGCCCCTCTGTTTCAGCCCCTCTGTTTCAGCCCCTCTGTTTCTCGCCCTCTGTTTGAGCCCCTCTGTTTCTCGCCCTCTGTTTCAGCCCCTCTGTTTCACGCCCTCTGTTTCAGCCCCTCTGTTTCAGCCCCTCTGTTTCAGCCCCTCTGTTTCAGCCCCTCTGTTTCTCGCCCTCTGTTTCAGCCCCTCTGTTTCTCGCCCTCTGTTTCAGCCGCTCAGTTTCTCGCCCTCTGTTTCAGCCCCTCTGTTTCAGCCCCTCTGTTTCAGCCCATCTGTTTCACCCCTCTGTTTCTCGCCCTCTGTTTCAGCCCCTCTGTTTCTCGCCGTCTGTTGCAGCCACTCTGTTTCTCGCCCACTGTTTCAGCCCCTCTGTTTCAGCCCCTCTGTTTCAGCCCCTCTGTTTCTCGCCCTCTGATTCAGCCCCTCTGTTTCTCGCCCTCTGTTTCAGCCCCTCTGTTTCTCGCCCTCTGTTTCAGCCCCTCTGATACAGCCCCTCTGTTTCAGCTCCTCTGTTTCAGCCCCTCTGTTTCTCGCCCTCTGTTTCAGCCCCTCTGTTTCTCGCCCTCTGTTTCAGCCCCTCTGTTTCAGCCCCTCTGTTTCTCGCCCTCTGTTTCAGCCCCTCTGTTTCTCGCCCTCTGTTTCAGCCCCTCTGATACAGCCCCTCTGTTTCCGCCCCTCTGATTCAGCCCCTCTCTTTCAGCCCCTCTGTTTCTCGCCCTCTGTTTCAGGCTCTCTGTTTCAGCCCGTCTGTTTCAGCTCCTCTGTTTCAGCCCCTCTGTTTCCCGCCCTCTGTTTCTCGCCCGCAGTTTCAGCCCCTCTGTTTCTCGCCCTCTGTTTCAGCTCCTCTGTTTCAGCCCGTTTTTTCACGCCCTCTGATTCAGCCCCTCTGTTTCAGCCCCTCTGTTTCTCGCCCTCTGTTTCAGCCCCTCTGTTTCTCGGCCTCTGTTTCAGCCCCTCTGTTTCAGCTCCTCTGTTTCAGCACCTCTGTTTCAGCCCCTCTGTTTCTCGCACTCTGTTTCAGCCCCTCTGTTTCTAGCCCTCTGTTTCAGCCCCTGTTTCAGCCCCTCTGATTCAGCCCCTCTGTTTCAGCCCCTCTGTTTCTCGCCCTCTGTTTCAGCCCCTCTGTTTCAGCCCCTCTGTTTCAGCCCCTCTGTTTCTTGCCGTCTGTTTCAGCCCCTCTGTTTCTCGCCCTCGGTTTCAGCCCCTCTGTTTCAGCCCCTCTGTTTCAGCCCCTCTGTTTCTCGCCCTCTGTTTCAGCCCCTCTGTTTCTCGCCCTCTGTTTCAGCCCCTCTGTTTCAGCCCCTCTGATTCAGCCCCTCTGATTCAGTCCCTCTGTTTCTCGCCCACTGTTTCAGCCCCTCTGTTTCGCGCTCTCTGTTTCAGCCCCTCGTTTTCTCGCCCTCTGTTTCAGCCCCTCTGTTTCAGCCCCTCTGTTTCAGCCCCTCTGTTTCAGCCCCTCTGTTTCTCGCCCTCTGTTTCAGCCCCTCTGTTTCAGCCCCTCTTTTCTCGCCCTCTGTTTCAGCCCCTCTGTTTCAGCCCCTCTGATTCAGCCCCTCTGCTTCTCGCCCTCTGTTTCAGCCCCTCTGTTTCAGCCCCTCTGTTTCAGCCCCTCTGATTCCGCCCCTCTGTTTCTCGCCCTCTGTTTCAGCCCCTCTGTTTCTCGCCCTCTGTTTCAGCCTCTATGTTTCTCGCCCTCTGTTTCAGCCCCTCTGTTTCAGCCCCTCTGTTTCTCGCCCTCTGTTTCTCGCCCTCTGTTTCAGCCCCTCCATTTCTTCCCCTCTGTTTCAGCCCCTCTGTTTCTCGCCCTCTGTTTCAGCCCCTCTGTTTCTCGCCCTCTGTTTCAGCCTCTCTGTTTCTCGCCCTCTGTTTCAGCCCCGCTGTTTCAGCCCCTCTTTTTCAGCCCCTCTGTTTCTCGACCTCTGTTTCAGCCCCTCTGTTTCTCGCCCTCTGTTTCAGCCGCTCAGTTTCTCGCCCTCTGTTTCAGCCCCTCTGTTTCAGCCCCTCTGTTTCAGCGCCTCTGTTTCAGCCCCTCTGTTTCTCGCCCTCTGTTTCAGCCCCTCTGTTTCTCGCCGTCGGTTGCAGCCACTCTGTTTCTCGCCCACTGTTTCAGCCCCTCTGTTTCAGCCCCTCTGTTTCAGCCCCTCTGTTTCTCGCCCTCGGTTTCAGCCCCTCTGTTTCTCGCCCTCTGTTTCAGCCCCTCTGTTTCAGCCCCTCTGTTTCCCGCCCTCTGTTTCTGCCCCTCTGTTTCTCGCCCTCTGTTTCGGCCCCTCTGTTTCTCGCACTCTGTTTCAGCCCCGCTGATTCAGCCCCTCTGTTTCACCCCCTCTGAATCAGCCCCTCTGATTCAGCCCTCTGTTTCAGCCCCTCTGTTTCAGACCATCTGTTTCAGCCCCTCGGTTTCTCGCCCTCTGTTTCAGCCCCTCTGTTTCTCGCCCTCTGTTTCAGCCCCTCTGTTTCTCGCCCTCTGTTTCAGCCCCTCTGTTTCAGCCCCTCTGTTTCAGCCCCTCTGATTCAGCCCCTCTGACTCAGCCCCTCTGATTCAGCCCCTCTGTTTCTCGCCCTCTGTTTCAGTCCCTCTGTTTCAGCCCATCTGTTTCAGCCCCTCTGTTTCTCATCCTTTGTTTCAGCCCCTCTGATTCAGCCCCTCTGATTCAGCCCCTCTGATTCAGCCCCTCTGTTTCTCGCCCTCTGTTTCAGCCCCTCTGTTTCAGACCCTCTATTTTAGCCCCTCTGTGTCAGCCCCCCTGTTTCTCGCCCTCTGTTTCAGCCCCTCTGTATCAGCCCCTCTGTTTCCCACCCTCTGTTTCAGCCCCTCTGTTTCTCGCCCTCTGTTTCAGCCCCTCTGATTCAGCCCCTCTGTTTCAGCCCCTCTGATTCAGCCCCTCTGTTTCAGCCCCTCTGATTCAGCCCCTCTGTTTCTCGCCATCTGTTTCAGCCCCTTTTGTTTCAGCCCCTCTGTTTCAGCCCTCTTTTTCTCACCCTCTGTTTCAGCCCCTCTGATTCAGCCCCTCTGATTCATCCCCTCTGTTTCCCGCCCCTCTGTTTCAGCCCCTCTGTTTCACGCCCCGTGTTTCAGCCCCTCAGTTTCTTGCCCTCTGTTTCAGCCCCTCTGTTTCTCGCCCTCTGTTTCAGCGCCTCTGTTTCAGCCCCTCTGTTTCAGTCCCTCTGTTTCTCGCAATCTGTTTCAGCCCCTCTGTTTCTCGCCCTCTATTTCAGCCCCTCTGTTTCAACCCCACGGTTTCTCGCCCTCTGTTTCAACCCCTCTGTTTCTCGCCCTCTGTTTCAGCCTCTCTGTTTCTCGCCCTCTGTTTCAGCCCCTCTGATTCAGCCCCTCTGTTTCTCGCCCTCTGTTTCAGCCCCTCTATTTCTCGCCCTCTGTTTCAGCCCCTCTGATACAGCCCCTCTGTTTCAGCCCCTCTGTTTCAGCCCCTCTGTTTCTCGCCCTCTGTTTCAACCCCTCTGTTTCTCGCCCTCTGTTTCAGCCCCTCTGTTTCAGCCCCTCTGTTTCTTGCCCTCTGTTTCAGCCCCTCTGTTTCTTGCCCTCTGTTTCAGCCCCTCTGATACAGCCCCTCTGTTTCCGCCCCTCTGATTCAGCCCCTCTCTTTCAGCCCCTGTGTTTCTCGCCCTCTGTTTCAGGCTCTCTGTTTCAGCCCGTCTGTTTCAGCTCCTCTGTTTCAGCCCCTCTGTTTCTCGCCCTCTGTTTCTCGCCCGCAGTTTCAGCCCCTCTGTTTCTCGCCCTCTGTTTCAGCCCCTCTGTTTCAGCCCCTCTTTTTCACGCCCTCTGTTTCAGCCCCTCTGTTTCAGCCCCTCTGTTTCAGCCCCTCTGTTTCTCGCCCTCTGTTTCAGCCCCTCTGTTTCTCGGCCTCTGTTTCAGCCCCTCTGTTTCAGCCCCTCTGTTTCTCGCCCTCTGTTTCAGCCCCTCTGTTTTCGCACTCTGTTTCAGCCCCTCTGTTTCTAGCCCTCTGTTTCAGCCCCTCTGTTTCAGCCCCTCTGATTCAGCCCCTCTGTTTCAGCCCCTCTGTTTCTCGCTCTCGGTTTCAGCCCCTCTGTTTCAGCCCCTCTGTTTCAGCCCCTCAGTTTCAGCCCCTCTGTTTCTCGCACTCTGTTTCAGCCCCTCTGTTTCTCGCCCTCTGTTTCAGCCCCTCTGTTTAAGCACCTCTGTTTCTCGCCCTCTGTTTCAGCCCCTCTGTTTCTCACCCTCAGTTTCAGCTCCTCTGTTTCAGCCCCTCTGTTTAAGCCCCTCTGTTTCTCGCCCTCTGTTTCAGCCGCTCTGTTTCTCGCCCTCGGTTTCAGCCCCTCTGTTTCAGCCCCTCTGTTTCTCGCCCTCTGTTTCAGCCCCTCTGTTTCTCGCCCTCTGTTTCAGCTCCTCTGTTTCAGCCCCTCTGTTTAAGCCCCTCTGTTTCTCGCCCTCTGTTTCAGCCGCTCTGTTTCTCACCCTCTGTTTCAGCCCCTCTGATTTAGCCCCTCTGTTTCAGCCCCTCTGTTTCAGCCCCTCTGTTTCTCGCCCTCTGTTTCAGCCCCACTGTTTCGCGCTCTCTGTTTCAGCCCCTCTGTTTCAGCCCCTCTGTTTCTCGCCCTCTGTTTCTGCCCCTCTGTTTCTCACCCTTTGTTTCAGCCACTCTATTTCTCGCTCTGTGTTTCAGCCCCTCTGATTCAGCCCCTCTGTTTCAGCCCCTCGGAATCAGCCCCTCTGTTTCAGCCCCTCTGAATCAGCCCCTCTGATTCAGCCCCTCTGTTTCAGCCCCTCTGTTTCAGCCCCTCTCTTTCTCGCCCTCTGTTTCAGCCCCACTAATTCTCGCCCTCTGTTTCAGCCCCTATGATTCAGCCCCTCTGTTTCTCGCCCTCTGTTTCAGCCCCTCTGTTTCTCGCTCTCGGTCTCAGCGCCTCTGATTCAGCCCCTCTGTTTCAGCCCCTCTGTTTCTCGCCTTCTGTTTCAGCCCCTCTGTTTCTCGCAGTCTGTTTCAGCCCCTCTGTATCAGCCCCTCTGTTGCCCGCCCTCTGTTTCAGCCCCTCTGTTTCTCGCCCTCTGCTTCAGCCCCTCTGATTCAGCCGCTCTGTTTCAGCCCCTCTGATTCAGCCCCTCTGTTTCAGCCCCTCTGATTCAGCCACTCTGTTTCTCGCCCTCTGTTTCAGCCCCTCTGTTTCAGCCCCTCTGTTTCAGCCCCACTGTTTCTCACCCTCTGTTTCAGCCCCTCTGATTCAGCCTCTCTGATTCAGCCCCTCTGTTTCCCGCCCCTCTGTTTCAGCCCCTCTGTTTCACGCCCCATGTTTCAGCCCCTCTGTTTCTTGCCCTCTGTTTCAGCCCCTCTGTTTCTCGCCCTATGTTTCAGCCTCTCTGATTCAGCACCTCTGTTTCTCGCCCTCTGTTTCAACCCCTCTGTTTCAGCCCCTCTGATTCAGCCCCTCTGATTCAGCCCCTCTGTTTCAGCCCATCTGTTTCTCGCCCACTGTTCCAGCCCCTCTGTTTCGCGCTCTCTGTTTCAGCCCCTCTGTTTCTCGCCCTCTGTTTCAGCCCCTCTGTTTCAGCCCCTCTGTTTCAGCCCCTCTGTTTCAGCCCATCTGTTTCTCGCCCACTGTTCCAGCCCCTCTGTTTCGCGCTCTCTGTTTCAGCCCCTCTGTTTCTCGCCCTCGGTTTCAGCCCCTCTGTTTCAGCCCCTCTGTTTCAGCCCCTCTGTTTCTCGCCCTCTGTTTCAGCCCCTCTGTTTCTCGCCCTCTGTTTCAGCCCCTCTGTTTCTCGCCCTCTGTTTCAGCCCCTCTGTTTCAGCCCCTATGATTCAGCCCCTATGATTCAGCCCCTCTGTTTCTCGCCCACTGTTTCAGCCCCTCTGTTTCGCGCTCTCTGTTTCAGCCCCTCGTTTTCTCGCCCTCTGTTTCAGCCCCTCTGTTTCAGCCCCTCTGTTTCAGCCCCTCTGTTTCAGCCCCTCTGTTTCTCGCCCTCTGTTTCAGCCCCTCTGTTTCAGCCCCTCTTTTCTCGCCCTCTGTTTCAGCCCCTCTGTTTCAGCCCCTCTGATTCAGCCCCTCTGCTTCTCGCCCTCTGTTTCAGCCCCTCTGTTTCAGCCCCTCTGTTTCAGCCGCTCTGATTCCGCCCCTCTGTTTCAGCCCCTCTGTTTCTCGCCCTCTGTTTCAGCCTCTCTGTTTCTCGCCCTCTGTTTCAGCCCCTCTGTTTCAGCCCCTCTGTTTCTCGCCCTCTGTTTCTCGCCCTCTGTTTCAGCCCCTCCATTTCTTCCCCTCTGTTTCAGCCCCTCTGTTTCTCGCCCTCTGTTTCAGCCCCTCTGTTTCTCGCCCTCTGTTTCAGCCCCACTGTTTCAGCCGCTCTGATTCAGCCCCTCTGGTTCAGCCCCTCTGTTTCTCGCCCTCTGTTTCAGTCCCTCTGTTTCAGCCCTTCTCTTTCAGCCCCTATGTTTCAGCCCCTCTGTTTCAGCCCCTCTGTTTCAGCCCCTCTGTTTCTTGCCGTCTGTTTCAGCCCCTCTGTTTCTCGCCCTCGGTTTCAGCCCCTTTGTTTCAGCCCCTCTGTTTCAGCCCCTCTGTTTCTCGCCCTCTGTTTCAGCCCCTCTGATTCAGCCCCTCTGATTCAGCCCCTCTGTTTCTCAACCACTGTTTCAGCTCCTCTGTTTCGCGCTCTCTGTTTCAGCCCCTCTGTTTCTCGCCCTCTGTTTCAGCCCCTCTGTTTCAGCCCCTCTGTTTCAGCCCCCCTGTTTCAGCCCCTCTGTTTCTCGCCCTCTGTTTCAGCCCCTCTTTTCTCGCCCTCTGTTTCAGCCCCTCTGTTTCAGCCCCTCTGATTCCGCCCCTCTGCTTCTCGCCCTCTGTTTCAGCTCCTCTGTTTCAGCCCCTCTGTTTCAGCCCCTCTGATTCCGCCCCTCTTTTCTCGCCCTCTGTTTCAGCCCCTCTGTTTCTCGCCCTCTGTTTCAGCCTCTCTGTTTCTCGCCCTCTGTTTCAGCCCCTCTGTTTCAGCCCCTCTGTTTCTCGCCCTCTGTTTCTCGCCCTCTGTTTCAGCCCCTCCATTTCTTCCCCTCTGTTTCAGCCCCTCTGTTTCTCGCCCTCTGTTTCAGCCCCTCTGTTTCTCGCCCTCTGTTTCAGCCCCTCTGTTTCAGCCGCTCTGATTCAGCCCCTCTGGTTCAGCCCCACTGTTTCTCGCCCTCTGTTTCAGTCCCTCTGTTTCAGCCCTTCTCTTTCAGCCCCTTTGTTTCTGTCCCTCTGTTTATCGCCCTCTGTTTCAGCCCCTCTGTTACTCGCCCTCTGTTTCAGCCCCTCTGTTTCTCGCCCTCTGTTTCAGCCCCTCTGTTTCAGCCCCTCTGTTTCAGCCCCTCTGTTTCTCGCCCTCTATTTCAGCCCCTCTGTTTCTCGCCCTCTGTTTCAGCCCCTCTGATTTAGCCCCTCTGTTTCAGCCCCTCTGTTTCAGCCCCTCTGTTTCAGCCCCTCTGTTTCGCGCTCTCTGTTTCAGCCCCTCTGTTTCAGCCCCTCTGATTCAGCCCCTCTGTTTCAACCCCTCTGTTTCAGTCCCTCTGTTTCTCGCCCTCAGTTTCTCACCCTCTGTTTCAGCCCCTGTGTTTCTCGCCCTCTGTTTCAGCCCCTCTGTTGTTCGCCCTCTGTTTCAGCCCCTCCGTTTCTCGCCCTCTGTTTCAGGCTCTCTGTTTCAGCCCGTCGGTTTCAGCCCCTCTGTTTCAGCCCCTCTGTTTCTCGCCATCTGTTTCTCGCCCGCTGTTTTAGCCCCTTTGTTTCTCGCCCTCTGTTTCAGCCCCTCTGTTTCAGCCCCTCTGATTCAGCCCCTCTGATACAGCCCCTCTGTTTCTCGCCCTCTGTTTCAGCCCCTCTGTTTCAGCCCCTCTGTTTCAGCCCCTCTGTTTCAGCCCCTCTGTTTCTCGCCCTCTGTTTGAGCCCCTCTGTTTCTCGCCCTCTGTTTCAGCCCCTCTGTTTCACGCCCTCTGTTTCAGCCCCTCTGTTTCAGCCCCTCTGTTTCAGCCCCTCTGTTTCAGCCCCTCTGTTTTTCGCCCTCTGTTTCAGCCCCTCTGTTTCTCGCCCTCTGTTTCAACCGCTCAGTTTCTCGCCCTCTGTTTCAGCCCCTCTGTTTCAGCCCCTCTGTTTCAGCCCATCTGTTTCAGCCCCTCTGTTTCTCGCCCACTGTTTCAGCCCCTCTGTTTCTCGCCGTCTGTTGCAGCCACTCTGTTTCTCGCCCACTGTTTCAGCCCCTCTGTTTCAGCCCCTCTGTTTCAGCCCCTCTGTTTCTCGCCCTCTGATTCAGCCCCTCTGTTTCTCGCCCTCTGTTTCAGCCCCTCTGTTTCTCGCCCTCTGTTTCAGCCCCTCTGATACAGCCCCTCTGTTTCAGCCCCTCTGTTTCAGCCCCTCTGTTTCTCGCCCTCTGTTTCAGCCCCTCTGTTTCTCGCCCTCTGTTTCAGCCCCTCTGTTTCAGCCCCTCTGTTTCTCGCCCTCTGTTTCAGCCCCTCTGTTTCTCGCCCTCTGTTTCAGCCCCTCTGATACAGCCCCTCTGTTTCCGCCCCTCTGATTCAGCCCCTCTCTTTCAGCCCCTCTGTTTCTCGCCCTCTGTTTCAGGCTCTCTGTTTCAGCCCGTCTGTTTCAGCTCCTCTGTTTCAGCCCCTCTGTTTCTCGCCCTCTGTTTCTCGCCCTCTGATTCAGCCCCTCTGTTTCTCGCCCTCTGTTTCAGCCCCTCTGTTTCAGCCCCTCTTTTTCACGCCCTCTGTTTCAGCCCCTCTGTTTCAGCCCCTCTGTTTCAGCCCCTCTGTTTCTCGCCCTCTGTTTCAGCCCCTCTGTTTCTCGGCCTCTGTTTCAGCCCCTCTGTTTCTCGCCCTCTGTTTCAGCACCTCTGTTTCAGCCCCTCTGTTTCTCGCACTCTGTTTCAGCCCCTCTGTTTCTAGCCCTCTGTTTCAGCCCTTCTGTTTCAGCCCCTCTGATTCAGCCCCTCTGTTTCAGCCCCTCTGTTTCTCGTCCTCTGTTTCAGCCCCTCTGTTTCTCGGCCTCTGTTTCAGCCCCTCTGTTTCAGCCCCTCTGTTTCAGCACCTCTGTTTCAGCCCCTCTGTTTCTCGCACTCTGTTTCAGCCCCTCTGTTTCTAGCCCTCTGTTTCAGCCCCTCTGTTTCAGCCCCTCTGTTTCTTGCCGTCTGTTTCAGCCCCTGTGTTTCTCGCCCTCGGTTTCAGCCCCTCTGTTTCAGCCCCTCTGTTTCAGCCCCTCTGTTTCTCGCCCTCTGTTTCAGCCCCTCTGTTTCTCGCCCTCTGTTTCAGCCCCTCTGTTTCAGCCCCTCTGATTCAGCCCCTCTGATTCAGCCCCTCTGTTTCTCGCCCACTGTTTCAGCCCCTCTGTTTCGCGCTCTCTGTTTCAGCCCCTCATTTTCTCGCCCTCTGTTTCAGCCCCTCTGTTTCAGCCCCTCTGTTTCAGCCCCTCTGTTTCAGCCCCTCTGTTCCTCGCCCTCTGTTTCAGCCCCTCTGTTTCAGCCCCTCTGTTTCTAGCCCTCTGTTTCAGCCCCTCTGTTTCAGCCCCTCTGATTCAGCCCCTCTGCTTCTCGCCCTCTGTTTCAGCCCCTCTGTTTCAGCCCCTCTGTTTCAGCCCCTCTGATTCCGCCCCTCTGTTTCTCGCCCTCTGTTTCAGCCCCTCTGTTTCTCGCCCTCTGTTTCAGCCTCTCTGTTTCTCGCCCTCTGTTTCAGCCCCTCTGTTTCAGCCCCTCTGTTTCTCGCCCTCTGTTTCTCGCCCTCTGTTTCAGCCCCTCCATTTCTTCCCCTCTGTTTCAGCCCCTCTGTTTCTCGCCCTCTGATTCAGCCCCTCTGTTTCTCGCCCTCTGTTTCAGCCCCTCTGTTTCAGCCGCTCTGATTCAGCCCCTCTGGTTCAGCCCCACTGTTTCTCGCCCTCTGTTTCAGTCCCTCTGTTTCAGCCCTTCTCTTTCAGCGCCTATGTTTCAGCCCCTCTGTTTCAGACCCTCTGTTTCAGCCCCTCTATTTCTTGCCGTCTGTTTCAGCCCCTCTGTTTCTCGCCCTCGGTTTCAGCCCCTCTGTTTCAGCCCCTCTGTTTCAGCCCCTCTGTTTCTCGCCCTCTGTTTCAGCCCCTCTGTTTCTCGCCCTCTGTTTCAGCCCGTCTGTTTCAGCCCCTCTGATTCAGCCCCTCTGATTCAGCCCCTCTGTTTCTCGCCCACTGTTTCAGCCCCTCTGTTTCGCGCTCTCTGTTTCAGCCCCTCTGTTTCTCGCCCTCTGTTTCAGCCCCTCTGTTTCAGCCCCTCTGTTTCAGCCCCCCTGTTTCAGCCCCTCCGTTTCTCGCCCTCTGTTTCAGCCCCTCTGTTTCAGCCCCTCTTTTCTCGCCCTCTGTTTCAGCCCCTCTGTTTCAGCCCCTCTGATTCCGCCCCTCTGCTTCTCGCCCTCTGTTTCAGCTCCTCTGTTTCAGCCCCTCTGTTTCAGCCCCTCTGATTCCGCCCCTCTGTTTCTCGCCCTCTGTTTCAGCCCCTCTGTTTCTCGCCCTCTGTTTCAGCCTCTCTGTTTCTCGCCCTCTGTTTCAGCCCCTCTGTTTCAGCCCCTCTGTTTCTCGCCCTCTGTTTCAGCCCCTCCATTTCTTCCCCTCTGTTTCAGCCCCTCTGTTTCTCGCCCTCTGTTTCAGCCCCTCTGTTTCTCGCCCTCTGTTTCAGCCCCTCTGTTTCAGCCGCTCTGATTCAGCCCCTCTGGTTCAGCCCCACTGTTTCTCGCCCTCTGTTTCAGTCCCTCTGTTTCAGCCCTTCTCTTTCAGCCCCTTTGTTTCTGTCCCTCTGTTTATCACCCTCTGTTTCAGCCCCTCTGTTACTCGCCCTCTGTTTCAGCCCCTCTGTTTCTCGCCCTCTGTTTCAGCCCCTCTGTTTCAGCCCCTCTGTTTCTCGCCCTCTATTTCAGCCCCTCTGTTTCTCGCCCTCTGTTTCAGCCCCTCTGATTTAGCCCCTCTGTTTCAGCCCCTCTGTTTCAGCCCCTCTGTTTCAGCCCCTCTGTTTCGCGCTCTCTGTTTCAGCCCCTCTGTTTCTCGCCCTCTGTTTCAGCCCCTCTGTTTTTCGCCCTCAGTTTCAGCCCCTCTGTTTCTCGCCCTCTGTTTCAGCCCCTCTGATTCAGCACCTCTGTTTCAGCCCCTCTGATTCAGCCCCTCTGTTTCAACCCCTCTGTTTCAGTACCTCTGTTTCTCGCCCTCAGTTTCTCACCCTCTGTTTCAGCCCCTGTGTTTCTCGCCCTCTGTTTAAGCCCCTCTGTTGTTCGCCCTCTGTTTCAGCCCCTCCGTTTCTCGCCCTCTGTTTCAGGCTCTCTGTTTCAGCCCGTCTGTTTCAGCCCCTCTGTTTCAGCCCCTCTGTTTCTCGCCATCTGTTTCTCGCCCGCTGTTTCAGCCCCTTTGTTTCTCGCCCTCTGTTTCAGCCCCTCTGTTTCAGCCCCTCTGATTCAGCCCCTCTGATACAGCCCCTCTGTTTCTCGCCCTCTGTTTCAGCCCCTCTGTTTCAGCCCCTCTGTTTCAGCCCCTCTGTTTCAGCCCCTCTGTTTCTCGCCCTCTGTTTGAGCCCCTCTGTTTCTCGCCCTCTGTTTCAGCCCCTCTGTTTCACGCCCTCTGTTTCAGCCCCTCTGTTTCAGCCCCTCTGTTTCAGCCCCTCTGTTTCAGCCCCTCTGTTTCTCGCCCTCTGTTTCAGCCCCTCTGTTTCTCGCCCTCTGTTTCAGCCGCTCAGTTTCTCGCCCTCTGTTTCAGCCCCTCTGTTTCAGCCCCTCTGTTTCAGCCCCTCTGTTTCAGCCCCTCTGTTTCTCGCCCTCTGTTTCAGCCCCTCTGTTTCTCGCCGTCTGTTGCAGCCACTCTGTTTCTCGCCCACTGTTTCAGCCCCTCTGTTTCGCGCTCTCTGTTTCAGCCCCTCGTTTTCTCGCCCTCTGTTTCAGCCCCTCTGTTTCAGCCCCTCTGTTTCAGCCCCTCTGTTTCAGCCCCTCTGTTTCTCGCCCTCTGTTTCAGCCCCTCTGTTTCAGCCCCTCTTTTCTCGCCCTCTGTTTCAGCCCCTCTGTTTCAGCCCCTCTGATTCAGCCCCTCTGCTTCTCGCCCTCTGTTTCAGCCCCTCTGTTTCAGCCCCTCTGTTTCAGCCCCTCTGTTTCTCGCCCTCTGATTCAGCCCCTCTGTTTCTCGCCCTCTGTTTCAGCCCCTCTGTTTCTCGCCCTCTGTTTCAGCCCCTCTGATACAGCCCCTCTGTTTCAGCCCCTCTGTTTCAGCCCCTGTTTCTCGCTTTCTGTTTCAGCCCCTCTGTTTCTCGCCCTCTGTTTCAGCCCCTCTGTTTCAGCCCCTCTGTTTCTCGCCCTCTGTTTCAGCCCCTCTGTTTCTCGCCCTCTGTTTCAGCCCCTCTGATACAGCCCCTCTGTTTCCGCCCCTCTGATTCAGCCCCTCTCTTTCAGCCCCTCTGTTTCTCGCCCTCTGTTTCAGGCTCTCTGTTTCAGCCCGTCTGTTTCAGCTCCTCTGTTTCAGCCCCTCTGTTTCTCGCCCTCTGTTTCTCGCCCGCAGTTTCAGCCCCTCTGTTTCTCGCCCTCTGTTTCAGCCCCTCTGTTTCAGCCCCTCTTTTTCACGCCCTCTGTTTCAGCCCCTCTGTTTCAGCCCCTCTGTTTCAGCCCCTCTGTTTCTCGCCCTCTGTTTCAGCCCCTCTGTTTCTCGGCCTCTGTTTCAGCCCCTCTGTTTCAGCCCCTCTGTTTCAGCACCTCTGTTTCAGCCCCTCTGTTTCTCGCACTCTGTTTCAGCCCCTCTGTTTCCAGCCCTCTGTTTCAGCCCCTCTGTTTCAGCCCCTCTGATTCAGCCCCTCTGTTTCAGCCCCTCTGTTTCTCGCCCTCTGTTTCAGCCCCTCTGTTTCAGCCCCTCTGTTTCAGCCCCTCTGTTTCAGCCCCTCTGTTTCTTGCCGTCTGTTTCAGCCCCTCTGTTTCTCGCCCTCGGTTTCAGCCCCTCTGTTTTAGCCCCTCTGTTTCAGCCCCTCTGTTTCTCGCCCTCTGTTTCAGCCCCTCTGTTTCTCGCCCTCTGTTTCAGCCCCTCTGTTTCAGCCCCTCTGATTCAGCCCCTCTGATTCAGCCCCTCTGTTTCTCGCCCACTGTTTCAGCCCCTCTGTTTCGCGCTCTCTGTTTCAGCCCCTCGTTTTCTCGCCCTCTGTTTCAGCCCCTCTGTTTCAGCCCCTCTGTTTCTCGCCCTCTGTTTCAGCCCCTCTGTTTCAGCCCCTCTTTTCTCGCCCTCTGTTTCAGCCCCTCTGTTTCAGCCCCTCTGATTCAGCCCCTCTGCTTCTCGCCCTCTGTTTCAGCCCCTCTGTTTCAGCCCCTCTGTTTCAGCCCCTCCGATTCCGCCCCTCTGTTTCTCCCCCTCTGTTTCAGCCCCTCTGTTTCTCGCCCTCTGTTTCAGCCTCTCTGTTTCTCGCCCTCTGTTTCAGCCCCTCGGTTTCAGCCCCTCTGTTTCTCGCCCTCTGTTTCTCGCCCTCTGTTTCAGCCCCTCCATTTCTTCCCCTCTGTTTCAGCCCCTCTGTTTCTCGCCCTCTGTTTCAGCCCCTCTGTTTCTCGCCCTCTGTTTCAGCCCCTCTGTTTCAGCCGCTCTGATTCAGCCCCTCTGGTTCAACCCCACTGTTTCTCGCCCTCTGTTTCAGTCCCTCTGTTTCAGCCCTTCTCTTTCAGCGCCTATGTTTCAGCCCCTCTGTTTCAGCCCCTCTGTTTCAGCCCCTCTGTTTCTTGCCGTCTGTTTCAGCCCCTCTGTTTCTCGCCCTCGGTTTCAGCCCCTCTGTTTCAGCCCCTCTGTTTCAGCCCCTCTGTTTCTCGCCCTCTGTTTCAGCCCCTCTGTTTCTCGCCCTCTGTTTCAGCCCCTCTGTTTCTCGCCCTCTGTTTCAGCACGTCTGTTTCAGCCCCTCTGATTCAGCCCCTCTGATTCAGCCCCTCTGTTTCTCGCCCACTGTTTCAGCCCCTCTGTTTCGCGCTCTCTGTTTCAGCCCCTCTGTTTCTCGCCCTCTGTTTCAGCCCCTCTGTTTCAGCCCCTCTGTTTCAGCCCCCCTGTTTCAGCCCCTCTGTTTCTCGCCCTCTGTTTCAGGCCCTCTGTTTCAGCCCCGCTTTTCTCGCCCTCTGTTTCAGCCCCTCTGTTTCAGCCCCTCTGATTCCGCCCCTCTGCTTCTCGCCCTCTGTTTCAGCTCCTCTGTTTCAGCCCCTCTGTTTCAGCCCCTCTGATTCCGCCCCTCTGTTTCTCGCCCTCTGTTTCAGCCCCTCTGTTTCTCGCCCTCTGTTTCAGCCTCTCTGTTTCTCGCCCTCTGTTTCAGCCCCTCTGTTTCAGCCCCTCTGTTTCTCGCCCTCTGTTTCTCGCCCTCTGTTTCAGCCCCTCCATTTCTTCCCCTCTGTTTCAGCCCCTCTGTTTCTCGCCCTCTGTTTCAGCCCCTCTGTTTCTCGCCCTCTGTTTCAGCCCCTCTGTTTCAGCCGCTCTGATTCAGCCCCTCTGGTTCAGCCCCACTGTTTCTCGCCCTCTGTTTCAGTCCCTCTGTTTCAGCCCTTCTCTTTCAGCCCCTTTGTTTCTGTCCCTCTGTTTATCGCCCTCTGTTTCAGCCCCTCTGTTACTCGCCCTCTGTTTCAGCCCCTCTGTTTCTCGCCCTCTGTTTCAGCCCCTCTGTTTCAGCCCCTCTGTTTCTCGCCCTCTATTTCAGCCCCTCTGTTTCTCGCCCTCTGTTTCAGCCCCTCTGATTTAGCCCCTCTGTTTCAGCCCCTCTGTTTCAGCCCCTCTGTTTCAGCCCCTCTGTTTCGCGCTCTCTGTTTCAGCCCCTCTGTTTCTCGCCCTCTGTTTCAGCCCCTCTGTTTTTCGCCTTCAGTTTCAGCCCCTCTGTTTCTCGCCCTCTGTTTCAGCCCCTCTGATTCAGCACCTCTGTTTCAGCCACTCTGATTCAGCCCCTCTGTTTCAACCCCTCTGTTTCAGTCCCTCTGTTTCTCGCCCTCAGTTTCTCACCCTCTGTTTCAGCCCCTGTGTTTCTCGCCCTCTGTTTCAGCCCCTCTGTTGTTCGCCCTCTGTTTCAGCCCCTCCGTTTCTCGCCCTCTGTTTCAGGCTCTCTGTTTCAGACCGTCTGTTTCAGCCCCTCTGTTTCAGCCCCTCTGTTTCTCGCCATCTGTTTCTCGCCCGCTGTTTCAGCCCCTTTGTTTCTCGCCCTCTGTTTCAGCCCCTCTGTTTCAGCCCCTCTGATTCAGCCCCTCTGATACAGCCCCTCTGTTTCTCGCCCTCTGTTTCAGCCCCTCTGTTTCAGCCCCTCTGTTTCAGCCCCTCTGTTTCAGCCCCTCTGTTTCTCGCCCTCTGTTTCAGCCCCTCTGTTTCTCGCCCTCTGTTTCAGCCCCTCTGTTTCACGCCCTCTGTTTCAGCCCCTCTGTTTCAGCACCTCTGTTTCAGCCCCTCTGTTTCTCGCCCTCTGTTTCAGCCCCTCTGTTTCTCGCCCTCTGTTTCAGCCGCTCAGTTTCTCGCCCTCTGTTTCAGCCCCTCTGTTTCAGCCCCTCTGTTTCAGCCCCTCTGTTTCAGCCCCTCTGTTTCTCGCCCTCTGTTTCAGCCCCTCTGTTTCTCGCCGTCTGTTGCAGCCACTCTGTTTCTCGCCCACTGTTTCAGCCCCTCTGTTTCGCGCTCTCTGTTTCAGCCCCTCGTTTTCTCGCCCTCTGTTTCAGCCCCTCTGTTTCAGCCCCTCTGTTTCAGCCCCTCTGTTTCAGCCCCTCTGTTTCTCGCCCTCTGTTTCAGCCCCTCTGTTTCAGCCCCTCTTTTCTCGCCCTCTGTTTCAGCCCCTCTGTTTCAGCCCCTCTGATTCAGCCCCTCTGCTTCTCGCCCTCTGTTTCACCCCTCTGTTTCAGCCCCTCTGTTTCAGCCCCTCTGATTCCGCCCCTCTGTTTCTCGCCCTCTGTTTCAGCCCTTCTGTTTCTCGCCCTCTGTTTCAGCCTCTCTGTTTCTCGCCCTCTGTTTCAGCCCCTCTGTTTCAGCCCCTCTGTTTCTCGCCCTCTGTTTCTCGCCCTCTGTTTCAGCCCCTCCATTTCTTCCCCTCTGTTTCAGCCCCTCTGTTTCTCGCCCTCTGTTTCAGCCCCTCTGTTTCTCGCCCTCTGTTTCAGCCCCTCTGTTTCAGCCGCTCTGATTCAGCCCCTCTGGTTCAGCCCCACTGTTTCTCGCCCTCTGTTTCAGTCCCTCTGTTTCAGCCCTTCTCTTTCAGCGCCTATGTTTCAGCCCCTCTGTTTCAGCCCCTCTGTTTCAGCCCCTCTGTTTCAGCCCGTCTGTTTCAGCCCCTCTGATTCAGCCCCTCTGATTCAGCCCCTCTGTTTCTCGCCCACTGTTTCAGCCCCTCTGTTTCGCGCTCTCTGTTTCAGCCCCTCTGTTTCTCGCCCTCTGTTTCAGCCCCTCTGTTTCAGCCCCTCTGTTTCAGCCCCCCTGTTTCAGCCCCTCTGTTTCTCGCCCTCTGTTTCAGCCCCTCTGTTTCAGCCCCTCTTTTCTCGCCCTCTGTTTCAGCCCCTCTGTTTCAGCCCCTCTGATTCCGCCCCTCTGTTTCTCCCCCTCTGTTTCAGCCCCTCTGTTTCTCGCCCTCTGTTTCAGCCTCTCTGTTTCTCGCCCTCTGTTTCAGCCCCTCTGTTTCAGCCCCTCTGTTTCTCGCCCTCTGTTTCTCGCCCTCTGTTTCAGCCCCTCCATTTCTTCCCCTCTGTTTCAGCCCCTCTGTTTCTCGCCCTCTGTTTCAGCCCCTCTGTTTCAGCCGCTCTGATTCAGCCCCTCTGGTTCAGCCCCACTGTTTCTCGCCCTCTGTTTCAGTCCCTCTGTTTCAGCCCTTCTCTTTCAGCCCCTTTGTTTCTGTCCCTCTGTTTATCGCCCTCTGTTTCAGCCCCTCTGTTACTCGCCCTCTGTTTCAGCCCCTCTGTTTCTCGCCCTCTGTTTCAGCCCCTCTGTTTCAGCCCCTCTGTTTCTCGCCCTCTATTTCAGCCCCTCTGTTTCTCGCCCTCTGTTTCAGCCCCTCTGATTTAGCCCCTCTGTTTCAGCCCCTCTGTTTCAGCCCCTCTGTTTCAGCCCCTCTGTTTCGCGCTCTCTGTTTCAGCCCCTCTGTTTCTCGCCCTCTGTTTCAGCCCCTCTGTTTTTCGCCCTCAGTTTCAGCCCCTCTGTTTCTCGCCCTCTGTTTCAGCCCCTCTGATTCAG
Source organism: Chiloscyllium punctatum (assembly GCF_047496795.1). Lineage (NCBI taxonomy): Eukaryota > Metazoa > Chordata > Chondrichthyes > Orectolobiformes > Hemiscylliidae > Chiloscyllium > Chiloscyllium punctatum. Next base: position 80,617,259 of record NC_092769.1, on the reverse strand, counting down.
CACCTCTGTTTCAGCCCCTCTGATTCAGCCCCTCTGTTTCAACCCCTCTGTTTCAGTCCCTCTGTTTCTCGCCCTCAGTTTCTCACCCTCTGTTTCAGCCCCTGTGTTTCTCGCCCTCTGTTTCAGCCCCTCTGTTGTTCGCCCTCTGTTTCAGCCCCTCCGTTTCTCGCCCTCTGTTTCAGGCTCTCTGTTTCAGCCCGTCTGTTTCAGCCCCTCTGTTTCAGCCCCTCTGTTTCTCGCCATCTGTTTCTCGCCCGCTGTTTCAGCCCATTTGTTTCTCGCCCTCTGTTTCAGCCCCTCTGTTTCAGCCCCTCTGATTCAGCCCCTCTGATACAGCCCCTCTGTTTCTCGCCCTCTGTTTCAGCCCCTCTGTTTCAGCCCCTCTGTTTCAGCCCCTCTGATTCCGCCCCTCTGTTTCTCGCCCTCTGTTTCAGCCCTTCTGTTTCTCGCCCTCTGTTTCAGCCTCTCTGTTTCTCGCCCTCTGTTTCAGCCCCTCTGTTTCAGCCCCTCTGTTTCTCGCCCTCTGTTTCTCGCCCTCTGTTTCAGCCCCTCCATTTCTTCCCCTCTGTTTCAGCCCCTCTGTTTCTCGCCCTCTGTTTCAGCCCCTCTGTTTCTCGCCCTCTGTTTCAGCCCCTCTGTTTCAGCCGCTCTGATTCAGCCCCTCTGGTTCAGCCCCACTGTTTCTCGCCCTCTGTTTCAGTCCCTCTGTTTCAGCCCTTCTCTTTCAGCGCCTATGTTTCAGCCCCTCTGTTTCAGCCCCTCTGTTTCTTGCCGTCTGTTTCAGCCCCTCTGTTTCTCGCCCTCGGTTTCAGCCCCTCGGTTTCAGCCCCTCTGTTTCAGCCCCTCTGTTTCTCGCCCTCTGTTTCAGCCCCTCTGTTTCTCGCCCTCTGTTTCAGCCCCTCTGTTTCTCGCCCTCTGTTTCAGCCCGTCTGTTTCAGCCCCTCTGATTCAGCCCCTCTGATTCAGCCCCTCTGTTTCTCGCCCACTGTTTCAGCCCCTCTGTTTCGCGCTCTCTGTTTCAGCCCCTCTGTTTCTCGCCCTCTGTTTCAGCCCCTCTGTTTCAGCCCCTCTGTTTCAGCCCCCCTGTTTCAGCCCCTCTGTTTCTCGCCCTCTGTTTCAGCCCCTCTGTTTCAGCCCCTCTTTTCTCGCCCTCTGTTTCAGCCCCTCTGTTTCAGCCCCTCTGATTCCGCCCCTCTGTTTCTCCCCCTCTGTTTCAGCCCCTCTGTTTCTCGCCCTCTGTTTCAGCCTCTCTGTTTCTCGCCCTCTGTTTCAGCCCCTCTGTTTCAGCCCCTCTGTTTCTCGCCCTCTGTTTCTCGCCCTCTGTTTCAGCCCCTCTGTTTCTCGCCCTCTGTTTCAGCCCCTCTGTTTCTCGCCCTCTGTTTCAGCCCCTCTGTTTCAGCCGCTCTGATTCAGCCCCTCTGGTTCAGCCCCACTGTTTCTCGCCCTCTGTTTCAGTCCCTCTGTTTCAGCCCTTCTCTTTCAGCCCCTTTGTTTCTGTCCCTCTGTTTATCGCCCTCTGTTTCAGCCCCTCTGTTACTCGCCCTCTGTTTCAGCCCCTCTGTTTCTCGCCCTCTGTTTCAGCCCCTCTGTTTCAGCCCCTCTGTTTCTCGCCCTCTATTTCAGCCCCTCTGTTTCTCGCCCTCTGTTTCAGCCCCTCTGATTTAGCCCCTCTGTTTCAGCCCCTCTGTTTCAGCCCCTCTGTTTCAGCCCCTCTGTTTCGCGCTCTCTGTTTCAGCCCCTCTGTTTCTCGCCCTCTGTTTCAGCCCCTCTGTTTTTCGCCCTCAGTTTCAGCCCCTCTGTTTCTCGCCCTCTGTTTCAGCCCCTCTGATTCAGCACCTCTGTTTCAGCCCCTCTGATTCAGCCCCTCTGTTTCAACCCCTCTGTTTCAGTCCCTCTGTTTCTCGCCCTCAGTTTCTCACCCTCTGTTTCAGCCCCTGTGTTTCTCGCCCTCTGTTTCAGCCCCTCTGTTGTTCGCCCTCTGTTTCAGCCCCTCTGTTTCAGCCCCTCTGTTTCGCGCTCTCTGTTTCAGCCCCTCTGTTTCTCGCCCTCTGTTTCAGCCCCTCTGTTTTTCGCCCTCAGTTTCAGCCCCTCTGTTTCTCGCCCTCTGTTTCAGCCCCTCTGATTCAGCACCTCTGTTTCAGCCCCTCTGATTCAGCCCCTCTGTTTCAACCCCTCTGTTTCAGTCCCTCTGTTTCTCGCCCTCAGTTTCTCACCCTCTGTTTCTCGCCCTCTGTTTCTCGCCCTCTGTTTCAGCCCCTCTGTTTCTCGCCCTCTGTTTCAGCCCCTCTGTTTCTCGCCCTCTGTTTCAGCCCCTCTGTTTCAGCCGCTCTGATTCAGCCCCTCTGGTTCAGCCCCACTGTTTCTCGCCCTCTGTTTCAGCCCCTCTGTTGTTCGCCCTCTGTTTCAGCCCCTCGGTTTCTCGCCCTCTGTTTCAGTCCCTCTGTTTCAGCCCTTCTCTTTCAGCCCCTTTGTTTCTGTCCCTCTGTTTATCGCCCTCTGTTTCAGCCCCTCTGTTACTCGCCCTCTGTTTCAGCCCCTCTGTTTCTCGCCCTCTGTTTCAGCCCCTCTGTTTCAGCCCCTCTGTTTCTCGCCCTCTATTTCAGCCCCTCTGTTTCTCGCCCTCTGTTTCAGCCCCTCTGATTTAGCCCCTCTGTTTCAGCCCCTCTGTTTCAGCCCCTCTGTTTCAGCCCCTCTGTTTCGCGCTCTCTGTTTCAGCCCCTCTGTTTCTCGCCCTCTGTTTCAGCCCCTCTGTTTTTCGCCCTCAGTTTCAGCCCCTCTGTTTCTCGCCCTCTGTTTCAGCCCCTCTGTTTCAGCCCCTCTTTTCTCGCCCTCTGTTTCAGCCCCTCTGTTTCAGCCCCTCTGATTCCGCCCCTCTGTTTCTCCCCCTCTGTTTCAGCCCCTCTGTTTCTCGCCCTCTGTTTCAGCCTCTCTGTTTCTCGCCCTCTGTTTCAGCCCCTCTGTTTCAGCCCCTCTGTTTCTCGCCCTCTGTTTCTCGCCCTCTGTTTCAGCCCCTCTGTTTCTCGCCCTCTGTTTCAGCCCCTCTGTTTCTCGCCCTCTGTTTCAGCCCCTCTGTTTCAGCCGCTCTGATTCAGCCCCTCTGGTTCAGCCCCACTGTTTCTCGCCCTCTGTTTCAGTCCCTCTGTTTCAGCCCTTCTCTTTCAGCCCCTTTGTTTCTGTCCCTCTGTTTATCGCCCTCTGTTTCAGCCCCTCTGTTACTCGCCCTCTGTTTCAGCCCCTCTGTTTCTCGCCCTCTGTTTCAGCCCCTCTGTTTCAGCCCCTCTGTTTCTCGCCCTCTATTTCAGCCCCTCTGTTTCTCGCCCTCTGTTTCAGCCCCTCTGATTTAGCCCCTCTGTTTCAGCCCCTCTGTTTCAGCCCCTCTGTTTCAGCCCCTCTGTTTCGCGCTCTCTGTTTCAGCCCCTCTGTTTCTCGCCCTCTGTTTCAGCCCCTCTGTTTTTCGCCCTCAGTTTCAGCCCCTCTGTTTCTCGCCCTCTGTTTCAGCCCCTCTGATTCAGCACCTCTGTTTCAGCCCCTCTGATTCAGCCCCTCTGTTTCAACCCCTCTGTTTCAGTCCCTCTGTTTCTCGCCCTCAGTTTCTCACCCTCTGTTTCAGCCCCTGTGTTTCTCGCCCTCTGTTTCAGCCCCTCTGTTGTTCGCCCTCTGTTTCAGCCCCTCGGTTTCTCGCCCTCTGTTTCAGTCCCTCTGTTTCAGCCCTTCTCTTTCAGCCCCTTTGTTTCTGTCCCTCTGTTTATCGCCCTCTGTTTCAGCCCCTCTGTTACTCGCCCTCTGTTTCAGCCCCTCTGTTTCTCGCCCTCTGTTTCAGCCCCTCTGTTTCAGCCCCTCTGTTTCTCGCCCTCTATTTCAGCCCCTCTGTTTCTCGCCCTCTGTTTCAGCCCCTCTGATTTAGCCCCTCTGTTTCAGCCCCTCTGTTTCAGCCCCTCTGTTTCAGCCCCTCTGTTTCGCGCTCTCTGTTTCAGCCCCTCTGTTTCTCGCCCTCTGTTTCAGCCCCTCTGTTTTTCGCCCTCAGTTTCAGCCCCTCTGTTTCTCGCCCTCTGTTTCAGCCCCTCTGATTCAGCACCTCTGTTTCAGCCCCTCTGATTCAGCCCCTCTGTTTCAACCCCTCTGTTTCAGTCCCTCTGTTTCTCGCCCTCAGTTTCTCACCCTCTGTTTCAGCCCCTGTGTTTCTCGCCCTCTGTTTCAGCCCCTCTGTTGTTCGCCCTCTGTTTCAGCCCCTCGGTTTCTCGCCCTCTGTTTCAGGCTCTCTGTTTCAGCCCGTCTGTTTCAGCCCCTCTGTTTCAGCCCCTCTGTTTCTCGCCATCTGTTTCTCGCCCGCTGTTTCAGCCCCTTTGTTTCTCGCCCTCTGTTTCAGCCCCTCTGTTTCAGCCCCTCTGATTCAGCCCCTCTGATACAGCCCCTCTGTTTCTCGCCCTCTGTTTCAGCCCCTCTGTTTCAGCCCCTCTGTTTCAGCCCCTCTGTTTCAGCCCCTCTGTTTCTCGCCCTCTGTTTGAGCCCCTCTGTTTCTCGCCCTCTGTTTCAGCCCCTCTTTTTCACGCCCTCTGTTTCAGCCCCTCTGTTTCAGCCCCTCTGTTTCAGCCCCTCTGTTTCAGCCCCTCTGTTTCTCGCCCTCTGTTTCAGCCCCTCTGTTTCTCGCCCTCTGTTTCAGCCGCTCAGTTTCTCGCCCTTTGTTTCAGCCCCTCTGTTTCAGCCCCTCTGTTTCAGCCCCTCTGTTTCAGCCCCTCTGTTTCTCGCCCTCTGTTTCAGCCCCTCTGTTTCTCGCCGTCTGTTGCAGCCACTCTGTTTCTCGCCCACTGTTTCAGCCCCTCTGTTTCGCGCTCTCTGTTTCTGCCCCTCGTTTTCTCGCCCTCTGTTTCAGCCCCTCTGTTTCAGCCCCTCTGTTTCAGCCCCTCTGTTTCAGCCACTCTGTTTCTCGCCCTCTGTTTCAGCCCCTCTGTTTCAGCCCCTCTTTTCTCGCCCTCTGTTTCAGCCCCTCTGTTTCAGCCCCTCTGATTCAGCCCCTCTGCTTCTCGCCCTCTGTTTCAGCCCCTCTGTTTCAGCCCCTCTGTTTCAGCCCCTCTGATTCCGCCCCTCTGTTTCTCGCCCTCTGTTTCAGCCCTTCTGTTTCGCGCTCTCTGTTTCAGCCCCTCTGTTTCTCGCCCTCTGTTTCAGCCCCTCTGTTTCAGCCCCTCTGTTTCAGCCCCCCTGTTTCAGCCCCTCTGTTTCTCGCCCTCTGTTTCAGCCCCTCTGTTTCAGCCCCTCTTTTCTCGCCCTCTGTTTCAGCCCCTCTGTTTCAGCCCCTCTGATTCCGCCCCTCTGCTTCTCGCCCTCTGTTTCAGCTCCTCTGTTTCAGCCCCTCTGTTTCAGCCCCTCTGATTCCGCCCCTCTGTTTCTCCCCCTCTGTTTCAGCCCCTCTGTTTCTCGCCCTCTGTTTCAGCCTCTCTGTTTCTCGCCCTCTGTTTCAGCCCCTCTGTTTCAGTCCCTCTGTTTCTCGCCCTCTGTTTCTCGCCCTCTGTTTCAGCCCCTCCATTTCTTCCCCTCTGTTTCAGCCCCTCTGTTTCTCGCCCTCTGTTTCAGCCCCTCTGTTTCTCGCCCTCTGTTTCAGCCCCTCTGTTTCAGCCGCTCTGATTCAGCCCCTCTGGTTCAGCCCCACTGTTTCTCGCCCTCTGTTTCAGTCCCTCTGTTTCAGCCCTTCTCTTTCAGCCCCTTTGTTTCTGTCCCTCTGTTTATCGCCCTCTGTTTCAGCCCCTCTGTTACTCGCCCTCTGTTTCAGCCCCTCTGTTTCTCGCCCTCTGTTTCAGCCCCTCTGTTTCAGCCCCTCTGTTTCTCGCCCTCTATTTCAGCCCCTCTGTTTCTCGCCCTCTGTTTCAGCCCCTCTGATTTAGCCCCTCTGTTTCAGCCCCTCTGTTTCAGCCCCTCTGTTTCAGCCCCTCTGTTTCGCGCTCTCTGTTTCAGCCCCTCTGCTTCTCGCCCTCTGTTTCAGCCCCTCTGTTTCAGCCCCTCTGTTTCAGCCCCTCTGATTCCGCCCCTCTGTTTCCCGCCCTCTGTTTCAGCCCTTCTGTTTCTCGCCCTCTGTTTCAGCCTCTCTGTTTCTCGCCCTCTGTTTCAGCCCCTCTGTTTCAGCCCCTCTGTTTCTCGCCCTCTGTTTCTCGCCCTCTGTTTCAGCCCCTCCATTTCTTCCCCTCTGTTTCAGCCCCTCTGTTTCTCGCCCTCTGTTTCAGCCCCTCTGTTTCTCGCCCTCTGTTTCAGCCCCTCTGTTTCAGCCGCTCTGATTCAGCCCCTCTGGTTCAGCCCCACTGTTTCTCGCCCTCTGTTTCAGTCCCTCTGTTTCAGCCCTTCTCTTTCAGCGCCTATGTTTCAGCCCCTCTGTTTCAGCCCCTCTGTTTCAGCCCCTCTGTTTCTTGCCGTCTGTTTCAGCCCCTCTGTTTCTCGCCCTCGGTTTCAGCCCCTCGGTTTCAGCCCCTCTGTTTCAGCCCCTCTGTTTCTCGCCCTCTGTTTCAGCCCCTCTGTTTCTCGCCCTCTGTTTCAGCCCCTCTGTTTCTCGCCCTCTGTTTCAGCCCGTCTGTTTCAGCCCCTCTGATTCAGCCCCTCTGATTCAGCCCCTCTGTTTCTCGCCCACTGTTTCAGCCCCTCTGTTTCGCGCTCTCTGTTTCAGCCCCTCTGTTTCTCGCCCTCTGTTTCAGCCCCTCTGTTTCAGCCCCTCTGTTTCAGCCCCCCTGTTTCAGCCCCTCTGTTTCTCGCCCTCTATTTCAGCCCCTCTGTTTCAGCCCCTCTTTTCTCGCCCTCTGTTTCAGCCCCTCTGTTTCAGCCCCTCTGATTCCGCCCCTCTGCTTCTCGCCCTCTGTTTCAGCTCCTCTGTTTCAGCCCCTCTGTTTCAGCCCCTCTGATTCCGCCCCTCTGTTTCTCGCCCTCTGTTTCAGCCCCTCTGTTTCTCGCCCTCTGTTTCAGCCTCTCTGTTTCTCGCCCTCTGTTTCAGCCCCTCTGTTTCAGCCCCTCTGTTTCTCGCCCTCTGTTTCTCGCCCTCTGTTTCAGCCCCTCCATTTCTTCCCCTCTGTTTCAGCCCCTCTGTTTCTCGCCCTCTGTTTCAGCCCCTCTGTTTCTCGCCCTCTGTTTCAGCCCCTCTGTTTCAGCCGCTCTGATTCAGCCCCTCTGGTTCAGCCCCACTGTTTCTCGCCCTCTGTTTCAGTCCCTCTGTTTCAGCCCTTCTCTTTCAGCCCCTTTGTTTCTGTCCCTCTGTTTATCGCCCTCTGTTTCAGCCCCTCTGTTACTCGCCCTCTGTTTCAGCCCCTCTGTTTCTCGCCCTCTGTTTCAGCCCCTCTGTTTCAGCCCCTCTGTTTCTCGCCCTCTATTTCAGCCCCTCTGTTTCTCGCCCTCTGTTTCAGCCCCTCTGATTTAGCCCCTCTGTTTCAGCCCCTCTGTTTCAGCCCCTCTGTTTCAGCCCCTCTGTTTCGCGCTCTCTGTTTCAGCCCCTCTGTTTCTCGCCCTCTGTTTCAGCCCCTCTGTTTTTCGCCCTCAGTTTCAGCCCCTCTGTTTCTCGCCCTCTGTTTCAGCCCCTCTGATTCAGCACCTCTGTTTCAGCCCCTCTGATTCAGCCCCTCTGTTTCAACCCCTCTGTTTCAGTCCCTCTGTTTCTCGCCCTCAGTTTCTCACCCTCTGTTTCAGCCCCTGTGTTTCTCGCCCTCTGTTTCAGCCCCTCTGTTGTTCGCCCTCTGTTTCAGCCCCTCCGTTTCTCGCCCTCTGTTTCAGGCTCTCTGTTTCAGCCCGTCTGTTTCAGCCCCTCTGTTTCAGCCCCTCTGTTTCTCGCCATCTGTTTCTCGCCCGCTGTTTCAGCCCCTTTGTTTCTCGCCCTCTGTTTCAGCCCCTCTGTTTCAGCCCCTCTGATTCAGCCCCTCTGATACAGCCCCTCTGTTTCTCGCCCTCTGTTTCAGCCCCTCTGTTTCAGCCCCTCCGTTTCAGCCCCTCTGTTTCTCGCCCTCTGTTTGAGCCCCTCTGTTTCTCGCCCTCTGTTTCAGCCCCTCTTTTTCACGCCTTCTGTTTCAGCCCCTCTGTTTCAGCCCCTCTGTTTCAGCCCCTCTGTTTCAGCGCCTCTGTTTCTCGCCCTCTGTTTCAGCCCCTCTGTTTCTCGCCCTCTGTTTCAGCCGCTCAGTTTCTCGCCCTCTGTTTCAGCCCCTCTGTTTCAGCCCCTCTGTTTCAGCCCCTCTGTTTCAGCCCCTCTGTTTCTCGCCCTCTGTTTCAGCCCCTCTGTTTCTCGCCCTCTGTTTCAGCCCCTCTTTTTCACGCCCTCTGTTTCAGCCCCTCTGTTTCAGCCCCTCTGTTTCAGCCCCTCTGTTTCAGCGCCTCTGTTTCTCGCCCTCTGTTTCAGCCCCTCTGTTTCTCGCCCTCTGTTTCAACCGCTCAGTTTCTCGCCCTCTGTTTCAGCCCCTCTGTTTCAGCCCCTCTGTTTCAGCCCCTCTGATTCAGCCCCTCTGCTTCTCGCCCTCTGTTTCAGCCCCTCTGTTTCAGCCCCTCTGTTTCAGCCCCTCTGATTCCGCCCCTCTGTTTCTCGCCCTCTGTTTCAGCCCCTCTGTTTTGCGCTCTCTGTTTCAGCCCCTCTGTTTCTCGCCCTCTGTTTCAGCCCCTCTGTTTCAGCCCCTCTGTTTCAGCCCCCCTGTTTCAGCCCCTCTGTTTCTCGCCCTCTGTTTCAGCCCCTCTGTTTCAGCCCCTCTTTTCTCGCCCTCTGTTTCAGCCCCTCTGTTTCAGCCCCTCTGATTCCGCCCCTCTGCTTCTCGCCCTCTGTTTCAGCTCCTCTGTTTCAGCCCCTCTGTTTCAGCCCCTCTGATTCCGCCCCTCTGTTTCTCCCCCTCTGTTTCAGCCCCTCTGTTTCTCGCCCTCTGTTTCAGCCTCTCTGTTTCTCGCCCTCTGTTTCAGCCCCTCTGTTTCAGTCCCTCTGTTTCTCGCCCTCTGTTTCTCGCCCTCTGTTTCAGCCCCTCCATTTCTTCCCCTCTGTTTCAGCCCCTCTGTTTCTCGCCCTCTGTTTCAGCCCCTCTGTTTCTCGCCCTCTGTTTCAGCCCCTCTGTTTCAGCCGCTCTGATTCAGCCCCTCTGGTTCAGCCCCACTGTTTCTCGCCCTCTGTTTCAGTCCCTCTGTTTCAGCCCTTCTCTTTCAGCCCCTTTGTTTCTGTCCCTCTGTTTATCGCCCTCTGTTTCAGCCCCTCTGTTACTCGCCCTCTGTTTCAGCCCCTCTGTTTCTCGCCATCTGTTTCTCCCCCTCTGTTTCAGCCCCTCTGTTTCTAGCCCTCTGTTTCAGCCTCTCTGTTTCTCGCCCTCTGTTTCAGCCCCTCTGTTTCAGTCCCTCTGTTTCTCGCCCTCTGTTTCTCGCCCTCTGTTTCAGCCCCTCCATTTCTTCCCCTCTATTTCAGCCCCTCTGTTTCTCGCCCTCTGTTTCAGCCCCTCTGTTTCTCGCCCTCTGTTTCAGCCCCTCTGTTTCAGCCGCTCTGATTCAGCCCCTCTGGTTCAGCCCCACTGTTTCTCGCCCTCTGTTTCAGTCCCTCTGTTTCAGCCCTTCTCTTTCAGCCCCTTTGTTTCTGTCCCTCTGTTTATCGCCCTCTGTTTCAGCCCCTCTGTTACTCGCCCTCTGTTTCAGCCCCTCTGTTTCTCGCCCTCTGTTTCAGCCCCTCTGTTTCAGCCCCTCTGTTTCTCGCCCTCTATTTCAGCCCCTCTGTTTCTCGCCCTCTGTTTCAGCCCCTCTGATTTAGCCCCTCTGTTTCAGCCCCTCTGTTTCAGCCCCTCTGTTTCAGCCCCTCTGTTTCGCGCTCTCTGTTTCAGCCCCTCTGTTTCTCGCCCTCTGTTTCAGCCCCTCTGTTTTTCGCCCTCAGTTTCAGCCCCTCTGTTTCTCGCCCTCTGTTTCAGCCCCTCTGATTCAGCACCTCTGTTTCAGCCACTCTGATTCAGCCCCTCTGTTTCAACCCCTCTGTTTCAGTCCCTCTGTTTCTCGCCCTCAGTTTCTCACCCTCTGTTTCAGCCCCTGTGTTTCTCGCCCTCTGTTTCAGCCCCTCTGTTGTTCGCCCTCTGTTTCAGCCCCTCCGTTTCTCGCCCTCTGTTTCAGGCTCTCTGTTTCAGCCCGTCTGTTTCAGCCCCTCTGTTTCAGCCCCTCTGTTTCTCGCCATCCGTTTCTCGCCCGCTGTTTCAGCCCCTTTGTTTCTCGCCCTCTGTTTCAGCCCCTCTGTTTCAGCCCCTCTGATTCAGCCCCTCTGATACAGCCCCTCTGTTTCTCGCCCTCTGTTTCAGCCCCTCTGTTTCAGCCACTCTGTTTCAGCCCCTCTGTTTCAGCCCCTCTGTTTCTCGCCCTCTGTTTGAGCCCCTCTGTTTCTCGCCCTCTGTTTCAGCCCCTCTGTTTCACGCCCTCTGTTTCAGCCCCTCTGTTTCAGCCCCTCTGTTTCAGCCCCTCTGTTTCTCGCCCTCTGTTTCAGCCCCTCTGTTTCTCGCCCTCTGTTTCAGCCGCTCAGTTTCTCGCCCTCTGTTTCAGCCCCTCTGTTTCAGCCCCTCTGTTTCAGCCCCTCTGTTTCTCGCCCTCTGTTTCAGCCCCTCTGTTTCAGCCCCTCTGTTTCAGCCCCTCTGTTTCAGCCCCTCTGTTTCTCGCCCTCTGTTTCAGCCCCTCTGTTTCAGCCCCTCTTTTCTCGCCCTCTGTTTCACCCCCTCTGTTTCAGCCCCTCTGATTCAGCCCCTCTGCTTCTCGCCCTCTGTTTCAGCCCCTCTGTTTCAGCCCCTCTGTTTCAGCCCCTCTGATTCCGCCCCTCTGTTTCTCCCCCTCTGTTTCAGCCCCTCTGTTTCTCGCCCTCTGTTTCAGCCTCTCTGTTTCTCGCCCTCTGTTTCAGCCCCTCTGTTTCAGCCCCTCTGTTTCTCGCCCTCTGTTTCTCGCCCTCTGTTTCAGCCCCTCCATTTCTTCCCCTCTGTTTCAGCCCCTCTGTTTCTCGCCCTCTGTTTCAGCCCCTCTGTTTCTCGCCCTCTGTTTCAGCCCCTCTGTTTCAGCCGCTCTGATTCAGCCCCTCTGGTTCAGCCCCACTGTTTCTCGCCCTCTGTTTCAGTCCCTCTGTTTCAGCCCTTCTCTTTCAGCGCCTATGTTTCAGCCCCTCTGTTTCAGCCCCTCTGTTTCAGCCCCTCTGTTTCTTGCCGTCTGTTTCAGCCCCTCTGTTTCTCGCCCTCGGTTTCAGCCCCTCTGTTTCAGCCCCTCTGTTTCAGCCCCTCTGTTTCAGCCCCTCTGTTTCTCGCCCTCTGTTTCAGCCCCTCTGTTTCTCGCCCTCTGTTTCAGCCCGTCTGTTTCAGCCCCTCTGATTCAGCCCCTCTGATTCAGCCCCTCTGTTTCTCGCCCACTGTTTCAGCCCCTCTGTTTCGCGCTCTCTGTTTCAGCCCCTCTGTTTCTCGCCCTCTGTTTCAGCCCCTCTGTTTCAGCCCCTCTGTTTCAGCCCCCCTGTTTCAGCCCCTCTGTTTCTCGCCCTCTGTTTCAGCCCCTCTGTTTCAGCCCCTCTTTTCTCGCCCTCTGTTTCAGCCCCTCTGTTTCAGCCCCTCTGATTCCGCCCCTCTGCTTCTCGCCCTCTGTTTCAGCTCCTCTGTTTCAGCCCCTCTGTTTCAGCCCCTCTGATTCCGCCCCTCTGTTTCTCCCCCTCTGTTTCAGCCCCTCTGTTTCTCGCCCTCTGTTTCAGCCTCTCTGTTTCTCGCCCTCTGTTTCAGCCCCTCTGTTTCAGCCCCTCTGTTTCTCGCCCTCTGTTTCTCGCCCTCTGTTTCAGCCCCTCCATTTCTTCCCCTCTGTTTCAGCCCCTCTGTTTCTCGCCCTCTGTTTCAGCCCCTCTGTTTCTCGCCCTCTGTTTCAGCCCCTCTGTTTCAGCCGCTCTGATTCAGCCCCTCTGGTTCAGCCCCACTGTTTCTCGCCCTCTGTTTCAGTCCCTCTGTTTCAGCCCTTCTCTTTCAGCGCCTATGTTTCAGCCCCTCTGTTTCAGCCCCTCTGTTTCAGCCCCTCTGTTTCTTGCCGTCTGTTTCAGCCCCTCTGTTTCTCGCCCTCGGTTTCAGCCCCTCGGTTTCAGCCCCTCTGTTTCAGCCCCTCTGTTTCTCGCCCTCTGTTTCAGCCCCTCTGTTTCTCGCCCTCTGTTTCAGCCCCTCTGTTTCTCGCCCTCTGTTTCAGCCCGTCTGTTTCAGCCCCTCTGATTCAGCCCCTCTGATTCAGCCCCTCTGTTTCTCGCCCACTGTTTCAGCCCCTCTGTTTCGCGCTCTCTGTTTCAGCCCCTCTGTTTCTCGCCCTCTGTTTCAGCCCCTCTGTTTCAGCCCCTCTGTTTCAGCCCCCCTGTTTCAGCCCCTCTGTTTCTCGCCCTCTATTTCAGCCCCTCTGTTTCAGCCCCTCTTTTCTCGCCCTCTGTTTCAGCCCCTCTGTTTCAGCCCCTCTGATTCCGCCCCTCTGCTTCTCGCCCTCTGTTTCAGCTCCTCTGTTTCAGCCCCTCTGTTTCAGCCCCTCTGATTCCGCCCCTCTGTTTCTCCCCCTCTGTTTCAGCCCCTCTGTTTCTCGCCCTCTGTTTCAGCCTCTCTGTTTCTCGCCCTCTGTTTCAGCCCCTCTGTTTCAGCCCCTCTGTTTCTCGCCCTCTGTTTCTCGCCCTCTGTTTCAGCCCCTCCATTTCTTCCCCTCTGTTTCAGCCCCTCTGTTTCTCGCCCTCTGTTTCAGCCCCTCTGTTTCTCGCCCTCTGTTTCAGCCCCTCTGTTTCAGCCGCTCTGATTCAGCCCCTCTGGTTCAGCCCCACTGTTTCTCGCCCTCTGTTTCAGTCCCTCTGTTTCAGCCCTTCTCTTTCAGCCCCTTTGTTTCTGTCCCTCTGTTTATCGCCCTCTGTTTCAGCCCCTCTGTTACTCGCCCTCTGTTTCAGCCCCTCTGTTTCTCGCCCTCTGTTTCAGCCCCTCTGTTTCAGCCCCTCTGTTTCTCGCCCTCTATTTCAGCCCCTCTGTTTCTCGCCCTCTGTTTCAGCCCCTCTGATTTAGCCCCTCTGTTTCAGCCCCTCTGTTTCAGCCCCTCTGTTTCAGCCCCTCTGTTTCGCGCTCTCTGTTTCAGCCCCTCTGTTTCTCGCCCTCTGTTTCAGCCCCTCTGTTTTTCGCCCTCAGTTTCAGCCCCTCTGTTTCTCGCCCTCTGTTTCAGCCCCTCTGATTCAGCACCTCTGTTTCAGCCCCTCTGATTCAGCCCCTCTGTTTCAACCCCTCTGTTTCAGTCCCTCTGTTTCTCGCCCTCAGTTTCTCACCCTCTGTTTCAGCCCCTGTGTTTCTCGCCCTCTGTTTCAGCCCCTCTGTTGTTCGCCCTCTGTTTCAGCCCCTCCGTTTCTCGCCCTCTGTTTCAGGCTCTCTGTTTCAGCCCGTCTGTTTCAGCCCCTCTGTTTCAGCCCCTCTGTTTCTCGCCATCTGTTTCTCGCCCGCTGTTTCAGCCCCTTTGTTTCTCGCCCTCTGTTTCAGCCCCTCTGTTTCAGCCCCTCTGATTCAGCCCCTCTGATACAGCCCCTCTGTTTCTCGCCCTCTGTTTCAGCCCCTCTGTTTCAGCCCCTCTGTTTCAGCCCCTCTGTTTCTCGCCCTCTGTTTGAGCCCCTCTGTTTCTCGCCCTCTGTTTCAGCCCCTCTTTTTCACGCCCTCTGTTTCAGCCCCTCTGTTTCAGCCCCTCTGTTTCAGCCCCTCTGTTTCAGCGCCTCTGTTTCTCGCCCTCTGTTTCAGCCCCTCTGTTTCTCGCCCTCTGTTTCAGCCGCTCAGTTTCTCGCCCTCTGTTTCAGCCCCTCTGTTTCAGCCCCTCTGTTTCAGCCCCTCTGTTTCAGCCCCTCTGTTTCTCGCCCTCTGTTTCAGCCCCTCTGTTTCTCGCCGTCTGTTGCAGCCACTCTGTTTCTCGCCCACTGTTTCAGCCCCTCTGTTTCGCGCTCTCTGTTTCAGCCCCTCGTTTTCTCGCCCTCTGTTTCAGCCCCTCTGTTTCAGCCCCTCTGTTTCAGCCCCTCTGTTTCAGCCACTCTGTTTCTCGCCCTCTGTTTCAGCCCCTCTGTTTCAGCCCCTCTTTTCTCGCCCTCTGTTTCAGCCCCTCTGTTTCAGCCCCTCTGATTCAGCCCCTCTGCTTCTCGCCCTCTGTTTCAGCCCCTCTGTTTCAGCCCCTCTGTTTCAGCCCCTCTGATTCCGCCCCTCTGTTTCTCGCCCTCTGTTTCAGCCCCTCTGTTTTGCGCTCTCTGTTTCAGCCCCTCTGTTTCTCGCCCTCTGTTTCAGCCCCTCTGTTTCAGCCCCTCTGTTTCAGCCCCCCTGTTTCAGCCCCTCTGTTTCTCGCCCTCTGTTTCAGCCCCTCTGTTTCAGCCCCTCTTTTCTCGCCCTCTGTTTCAGCCCCTCTGTTTCAGCCCCTCTGATTCCGCCCCTCTGCTTCTCGCCCTCTGTTTCAGCTCCTCTGTTTCAGCCCCTCTGTTTCAGCCCCTCTGATTCCGCCCCTCTGTTTCTCGCCCTCTGTTTCAGCCTCTCTGTTTCTCGCCCTCTGTTTCAGCCCCTCTGTTTCAGTCCCTCTGTTTCTCGCCCTCTGTTTCAGCCTCTCTGTTTCTCGCCCTCTGTTTCAGCCCCTCTGTTTCAGTCCCTCTGTTTCTCGCCCTCTGTTTCTCGCCCTCTGTTTCAGCCCCTCCATTTCTTCCCCTCTGTTTCAGCCCCTCTGTTTCTCGCCCTCTGTTTCAGCCCCTCTGTTTCTCGCCCTCTGTTTCAGCCCCTCTGTTTCAGCCGCTCTGATTCAGCCCCTCTGGTTCAGCCCCACTGTTTCTCGCCCTCTGTGTCAGTCCCTCTGTTTCAGCCCTTCTCTTTCAGCCCCTTTGTTTCTGTCCCTCTGTTTATCGCCCTCTGTTTCAGCCCCTCTGTTACTCGCCCTCTGTTTCAGCCCCTCTGTTTCTCGCCCTCTGTTTCAGCCCCTCTGTTTCAGCCCCTCTGTTTCTCGCCCTCTATTTCAGCCCCTCTGTTTCTCGCCCTCTGTTTCAGCCCCTCTGATTTAGCCCCTCTGTTTCAGCCCCTCTGTTTCAGCCCCTCTGTTTCAGCCCCTCTGTTTCGCGCTCTCTGTTTCAGCCCCTCTGTTTCTCGCCCTCTGTTTCAGCCCCTCTGTTTTTCGCCCTCAGTTTCAGCCCCTCTGTTTCTCGCCCTCTGTTTCAGCCCCTCTGTTTCAACCCCTCTGTTTCAGTCCCTCTGTTTCTCGCCCTCAGTTTCTCACCCTCTGTTTCAGCCCCTGTGTTTCTCGCCCTCTGTTTCAGCCCCTCTGTTGTTCGCCCTCTGTTTCAGCCCCTCCGTTTCTCGCCCTCTGTTTCAGGCTCTCTGTTTCAGACCGTCTGTTTCAGCCCCTCTGTTTCAGCCCCTCTGTTTCTCGCCATCTGTTTCTCGCCCGCTGTTTCAGCCCCTTTGTTTCTCGCCCTCTGTTTCAGCCCCTCTGTTTCAGCCCCTCTGATTCAGCCCCTCTGATACAGCCCCTCTGTTTCTCGCCCTCTGTTTCAGCCCCTCTGTTTCAGCCACTCTGTTTCAGCCCCTCTGTTTCAGCCCCTCTGTTTCTCGCCCTCTGTTTGAGCCCCTCTGTTTCTCGCCCTCTGTTTCAGCCCCTCTGTTTCACGCCCTCTGTTTCAGCCCCTCTGTTTCAGCCCCTCTGTTTCAGCCCCTCTGTTTCTCGCCCTCTGTTTCAGCCCCTCTGTTTCTCGCCCCCTGTTTCAGCCGCTCAGTTTCTCGCCCTCTGTTTCAGCCCCTCTGTTTCAGCCCCTCTGTTTCAGCCCCTCTGTTTCTCGCCCTCTGTTTCAGCCCCTCTGTTTCAGCCCCTCTGTTTCAGCCCCTCTGTTTCAGCCCCTCTGTTTCTCGCCCTCTGTTTCAGCCCCTCTGTTTCAGCCCCTCTTTTCTCGCCCTCTGTTTCAGCCCCTCTGTTTCAGCCCATCTGTTTCAGCCCCTCTGTTTCTCATCCTTTGTTTCAGCCCCTCTCATTCAGCCCCTCTGATTCAGCCCCTCTGATTCAGCCCCTCTGTTTCTCGCCCTCTGTTTCAGCCCCTCTGTTTCAGACCCTCTATTTTAGCCCCTCTGTGTCAGCCCCCCTGTTTCTCGCCCTCTGTTTCAGCCCCTCTGTATCAGCCCCTCTGTTTCCCACACTCTGTTTCAGCCCCTCTGTTTCTCGCCCTCTGTTTCAGCCCCTCTGATTCAGCCCCTCTGTTTCAGCCCCACTGATTCAGCCCCTCTGTTTCAGCCCCTCTGATTCAGCCCCTCTGTTTCTCGCCATCTGTTTCAGCCCCTCTGTTTCAGCCCCTCTGTTTCAGCCCCTCTTTTTCTCACCCTCTGTTTCAGCCCCTCTGATTCAGCCCCTCTGATTCAGCCCCTCTGTTTCCCGCCCCTCTGTTTCAGCGCCTCTGTTTCAGCCCCTCTGTTTCAGTCCCTCTGTTTCTCGCCCTCTGTTTCAGCCCCTCTGTTTCTCGCCCTCTATTTCAGCCCCTCTGTTTCAGCCCCTCGGTTTCTCGCCCTCTGTTTCAGCCCCTCTGTTTCTCGCCCTCTGTTTCAGCCCCTCTGTTTCTCGCCCTCTGTTTCAGCCCCTCTGATTCAGCCCCTCTGTTTCTCGCCCTCTGTTTCAGCCCCTCTGTTTCTCGCCCTCTGTTTCAGCCCCTCTGATACAGCCCCTCTGTTTCAGCCCCTCTGTTTCAGCCCCTCTGTTTCTCGCCCTCTGTTTCAGCCCCTCTGTTTCTCGCCCTCTGTTTCAGCCCCTCTGTTTCAGCCCCTCTGTTTCTCGCCCTCTGTTTCAGCCCCTCTGTTTCTCGCCCTCTGTTTCAGCCCCTCTGATACAGCCCCTCTGTTTCCGCCCCTCTGATTCAGCCCCTCTCTTTCAGCCCCTCTGTTTCTCGCCCTCTGTTTCAGGCTCTCTGTTTCAGCCCGTCTGTTTCAGCTCCTCTGTTTCAGCCCCTCTGTTACTCGCCCTCTGTTTCAGCCCCTCTGTTTCTCGCCCTCTGTTTCAGCCCCTCTGTTTCAGCCCCTCTGTTTCAGCCCCTCTTTTTCTCGCCCTCTATTTCAGCCCCTCTGTTTCTCGCCCTCTGTTTCAGCCCCTCTGATTTAGCCCCTCTGTTTCAGCCCCTCTGTTTCAGCCCCTCTGTTTCAGCCCCTCTGTTTCGCGCTCTCTGTTTCAGCCCCTCTGTTTCTCGCTCTCTGTTTCAGCCCCTTTGTTTTTCGCCCTCAGTTTCAGCCCCTCTGTTTCTCGCCCTCTGTTTCAGCCCCTCTGATTCAGCACCTCTGTTTCAGCCCCTCTGATTCAGCCCCTCTGTTTCAGCCCCTCTGTTTCAGTCCCTCTGTTTCTCACCCTCAGTTTCTCACCCTCTGTTTCAGCCCCTGTGTTTCTCGCCCTCTGTTTCAGCCCCTCTGTTTCAGCCCCTCTGTTTCAGCCCCTCTGTTTCTCGCCCTCTGTTTGAGCCCCTCTGTTTCTCGCCCTCTGTTTCAGCCCCTCTGTTTCACGCCCTCTGTTTCAGCCCCTCTGTTTCAGCCCCTCTGTTTCAGCCCCTCTGTTTCAGCCCCTCTGTTTCTCGCCCTCTGTTTAAGCCCCTCTGTTTCTCGCCCTCTGTTTCAGCCGCTCAGTTTCTCGCCCTCTGTTTCAGCCCCTCTGTTTCAGCCCCTCTGTTTCAGCGCCTCTGTTTCAGCCCCTCTGTTTCTCGCCCTCTGTTTCAGCCCCTCTGTTTCTCGCCGTCTGTTGCAGCCACTCTGTTTCTCGCCCACTGTTTCAGCCACTCTGTTTCAGCCCCTCTGTTTCTCGCCCTCGGTTTCAGCCCCTCTGTTTCTGGCCCTCTGTTTCAGCCCCTCTATTTCAGCCCCTCTGTTTCCCGCCCTCTGTTTCTGCCCCTCTGTTTCTCGCCCTCTGTTTCGGCCCCTCTGTTTCTCGCCCTCTGTTTCAGCCCCGCTGATTCAGCCCCTCTGTTTCACCCCCTCTGAATCAGCCCCTCTGATTCAGCCCTCTGTTTCAGCCCCTCTGTTTCAGACCATCTGTTTCAGCCCCTCGGTTTCTCGCCCTCTGTTTCAGCCCCTCTGTTTCTCGCCCTCTGTTTCAGCCCCTCTGTTTCTCGCCCTCTGTTTCAGCCCCTCTGTTTCAGCCCCTCTGTTTCAGCCCCTCTGATTCAGCCCCTCTGATTCAGCCCCTCTGATTCAGCCCCTCTGTTTCTCGCCCTCTGTTTCAGTCCCTCTGTTTCAGCCCATCTGTTTCAGCCCCTCTGTTTCTCATCCTTTGTTTCAGCCCCTCTGATTCAGCCCCTCTGATTCAGCCCCTCTGATTCAGCCCCTCTGTTTCTCGCCCTCTGTTTCAGCCCCTCTGTTTCAGACCCTCTATTTTAGCCCCTCTGTGTCAGCCCCCCTGTTTCTCGCCCTCTGTTTCAGCCCCTCTGTATCAGCCCCTCTGTTTCCCACCCTCTGTTTCAGCCCCTCTGTTTCTCGCCCTCTGTTTCAGCCCCTCTGATTCAGCCCCTCTGTTTCAGCCCCTCTGATTCAGCCCCTCTGTTTCAGCCCCTCTGATTCAGCCCCTCTGTTTCTCGCCATCTGTTTCAGCCCCTCTGTTTCAGCCCCTCTGTTTCAGCCCCTCTTTTTCTCACCCTCTGTTTCAGCCCCTCTGATTCAGCCCCTCTGATTCATCCCCTCTGTTTCCCGCCCCTCTGTTTCAGCCCCTCTGTTTCACGCCCCGTGTTTCAGCCCCTCTGTTTCTTGCCCTCTGTTTCAGCCCCTCTGTTTCTCGCCCTCTGTTTCAGCGCCTCTGTTTCAGCCCCTCTGTTTCAGTCCCTCTGTTTCTCGCCCTCTGTTTCAGCCCCTCTGTTTCTCGCCCTCTATTTCAGCCCCTCTGTTTCAACCCCTCGGTTTCTCGCCCTCTGTTTCAGCCCCTCTGTTTCTCGCCCTCTGTTTCAGCCCCTCTGTTTCTGGCCCTCTGTTTCAGCCCCTCTGATTCAGCCCCTCTGTTTCTCGCCCTCTGTTTCAGCCCCTCTATTTCTCGCCCTCTGTTTCAGCCCCTCTGATACAGCCCCTCTGTTTCAGCCCCTCTGTTTCAGCCCCTCTGTTTCTCGCCCTCTGTTTCAGCCCCTCTGTTTCTCGCCCTCTGTTTCAGCCCCTCTGTTTCAGCCCCTCTGTTTCTCGCCCTCTGTTTCAGCCCCTCTGTTTCTCGCCCTCTGTTTCAGCCCCTCTGATACAGCCCCTCTGTTTCCGCCCCTCTGATTCAGCCCCTCTCTTTCAGCCCCTCTGTTTCTCGCCCTCTGTTTCAGGCTCTCTGTTTCAGCCCGTCTGTTTCAGCTCCCCTGTTTAAGCCCCTCTGTTTCTCGCCCTCTGTTTCTCGCCCGCAGTTTCAGCCCCTCTGTTTCTCGCCCTCTGTTTCAGCCCCTCTGTTTCAGCCCCTCTTTTTCACGCCCTCTGTTTCAGCCCCTCTGTTTCAGCCCCTCTGTTTCAGCCCCTCTGTTTCTCGCCCTCTGTTTCAGCCCCTCTGTTTCTCGGCCTCTGTTTCAGCCCCTCTGTTTCAGCCCCTCTGTTTCTCGCCCTCTGTTTCAGCCCCTCTGTTTCTAGCCCTCTGTTTCAGCCCCTCTGTTTCAGCCCCTCGGATTCAGCCCCTCTGTTTCAGCCCCTCTGTTTCTCGCCCTCGGTTTCAGCCCCTCTGTTTCAGCCCCTCTGTTTCAGCCCCTCTGTTTCAGCCCCTCTGTTTCTCGCACTCTGTTTCAGCCCATCTGTTTCTCGCCCTCTGTTTCAGCCCCTCTGTTTCAGCACCTCTGTTTCTCGCCCTCTGTTTCAGCCCCTCTGTTTCTCGCCCTCAGTTTCAGCTCCTCTGTTTCAGCCCCTCTGTTTAAGCCCCTCTGTTTCTCGCCCTCGGTTTCAGCCCCTCTGTTTCAGCCCCTCTGTTTCTCGCCCTCTGTTTCAGCCCCACTGTTTCTCGCCCTCTGTTTCAGCTCCTCTGTTTCAGCCCCTCTGTTTAAGCCCCTCTGTTTCTCGCCCTCTGTTTCAGCCGCTCTGTTTCTCACCCTCTGTTTCAGCCCCTCTGATTTAGCCCCTCTGTTTCAGCCCCTCTGTTTCAGCCCCTCTGTTTCTTGCCCTCTGTTTCAGCCCCACTGTTTCGCGCTCTCTGTTTCAGCCCCTCTGTTTCAGCCCCTCTGTTTCTCGCCCTCTGTTTCTGCCCCTCTGTTTCTCACCCTTTGTTTCAGCCACTCTATTTCTCACTCTGTGTTTCAGCCCCTCTGATTCAGCCCCTCTGTTTCAGCCCCTCCGAATCAGCCCCTCTGTTTCAGCCCCTCTGAATCAGCCCCTCTGATTCAGCCCCTCTGTTTCAACCCCTCTGTTTCAGCCCCTCTCTTTCTCGCCCTCTGTTTCAGCCCCTCTAATTCTCGCCCTCTGTTTCAGCCCCTATGATTCAGCCCCTCTGTTTCTCGCCCTCTGTTTCAGCCCCTCTGTTTCTCGCCCTCGGTCTCAGCCCCTCTGATTCAGCCCCTCTGTTTCAGCCCCTCTGTTTCTCGCCTTCTGTTTCAGCCCCTCTGTTTCTCGCCGTCTGTTTCAGCCCCTCTGTATCAGCCCCTCTGTTTCCCGCCCTCTGTTTCAGCCCCTCTGTTTCTCGCCCTCGGTCTCAGCCCCTCTGATTCAGCCCCTCTGTTTCAGCCCCTCTGTTTCTCGCCCTCTGTTTCAGCCCCTCTGTTTCTCGCCGTCTGTTTCAGCCCCTCTGTATCAGCCCCTCTGTTTCCCGCCCTCTGTTTCAGCCCCTCTGTTTCTCGCCCTCTGTTTCAGCCCCTCTGATTCAGCCGCTCTGTTTCAGCCCCTATGATTCAGCCCCTCTGTTTCAGCCCCTCTGATTCAGCCCCTCTGTTTCTCGCCCTCTGTTTCAGCCCCTCTGTTTCAGCCCCTCTGTTTCTCGCCCTCTGTTTCTGCCCCTCTGTTTCTCACCCTTTGTTTCAGCCACTCTATTTCTCACTCTGTGTTTCAGCCCCTCTGTTTCAGCCCCACTGTTTCGCGCTCTCTGTTTCAGCCCCTCTGTTTCAGCCCCTCTGTTTCTCGCCCTCTGTTTCTGCCCCTCTGTTTCTCACCCTTTGTTTCGGCCACTCTATTTCTCACTCTGTGTTTCAGCCCCTCTGATTCAGCCCCTCTGTTTCAGCCCCTCCGAATCAGCCCCTCTGTTTCAGCCCCTCTGAATCAGCCCCTCTGATTCAGCCCCTCTGTTTCAACCCCTCTGTTTCAGCCCCTCTCTTTCTCGCCCTCTGTTTCAGCCCCTCTAATTCTCGCCCTCTGTTTCAGCCCCTATGATTCAGCCCCTCTGTTTCTCGCCCTCTGTTTCAGCCCCTCTGTTTCTCGCCCTCGGTCTCAGCCCCTCTGATTCAGCCCCTCTGTTTCAGCCCCTCTGTTTCTCGCCTTCTGTTTCAGCCCCTCTGTTTCTCGCCGTCTGTTTCAGCCCCTCTGTATCAGCCCCTCTGTTTCCCGCCCTCTGTTTCAGCCCCTCTGTTTCTCGCCCTCGGTCTCAGCCCCTCTGATTCAGCCCCTCTGTTTCAGCCCCTCTGTTTCTCGCCCTCTGTTTCAGCCCCTCTGTTTCTCGCCGTCTGTTTCAGCCCCTCTGTATCAGCCCCTCTGTTTCCCGCCCTCTGTTTCAGCCCCTCTGTTTCTCGCCCTCTGTTTCAGCCCCTCTGATTCAGCCGCTCTGTTTCAGCCCCTATGATTCAGCCCCTCTGTTTCAGCCCCTCTGATTCAGCCCCTCTGTTTCTCGCCCTCTGTTTCAGCCCCTCTGTTTCAGCCCCTCTGTTTCAGCCCCACTGTTTCTCACCCTCTGTTTCAGCCCCTCTGATTCAGCCCCTCTGATTCAGCCCCTCTGTTTCCCGCCCCTCTGTTTCAGCCCCTCTGTTTCACGCCCCGTGTTTCAGCCCCTTTGTTTCTTGCCCTCTGTTTCAGCCCCTCTGTTTCTCGCCCTATGTTTCAGCCTCTCTGATTCAGCACCTCTGTTTCTCGCCCTCTGTTTCAGCCCCTCTGTTTCTCGCCCTCGGTTTCAGCCCCTCTGTTTCAGCCCCTCTGTTTCAGCCCCTCTGTTTCTCGCCCTCTGTTTCAGCCCCTCTGTTTCTCGCCCTCTGTTTCAGCCCCTCTGTTTCAGCCCCTCTGATTCAGCCCCTCTGATTCAGCCCCTCTGTTTCTCGCCCACTGTTCCAGCCCCTCTGTTTCGCGCTCTCTGTTTCAGCCCCTCTGTTTCTCGCCCTCTGTTTCAGCCCCTCTGTTTCAGCCCCTCTGTTTCTTGCCGTCTGTTTCAGCCCCTCTGTTTCTCGCCCTCGGTTTCAGCCCCTCTGTTTCAGCCCCTCTGTTTCAGCCCCTCTTTTTCTCGCCCTCTGTTTCAGCCCCTCTGTTTCTCGCCATCTGTTTCAGCCCCTCTGTTTCTCGCCCTCTGTTTCAGCCCCTCTGTTTCAGCCCCTCTGATTCAGCCCCTCTGATTCAGCCCCTCTGTTTCTCGCCCACTGTTTCAGCCCCTCTGTTTCGCGCTCTCTGTTTCAGCCCCTCGTTTTCTCGCCCTCTGTTTCAGCCCCTCTGTTTCAGCCCCTCTGTTTCAGCCCCTCTGTTTCAGCCCCTCTGTTTCTCGCCCTCTGTTTCAGCCCCTCTGTTTCAGCCCCTCTTTTCTCGCCCTCTGTTTCAGCCCCTCTGTTTCAGCCCCTCTGATTCAGCCCCTCTGCTTCTCGCCCTCTGTTTCAGCCCCTCTGTTTCAGCCCCTCTGTTTCAGCCCCTCTGATTCCGCCCCTCTGTTTCTCCCCCTCTGTTTCAGCCCCTCTGTTTCTCGCCCTCTGTTTCAGCCTCTCTGTTTCTCGCCCTCTGTTTCAAACCCTCTGTTTCAGCCCCTCTGTTTCTCGCCCTCTGTTTCTCGCCCTCTGTTTCAGCCCCTCCATTTCTTCCCCTCTGTTTCAGACCCTCTGTTTCTCGCCCTCTGTTTCAGCCCCTCTGTTTCTCGCCCTCTGTTTCAGCCCCTCTGTTTCAGCCGCTCTGATTCAGCCCCTCTGGTTCAGCCCCACTGTTTCTCGCCCTCTGTTTCAGTCCCTCTGTTTCAGCCCTTCTCTTTCAGCCCCTATGTTTCAGCCCCTCTGTTTCAGCCCCTCTGTTTCAGCCCCTCTGATTCAGCCCCTCTGTTTCAGCCCCTCTGTTTCAGACCCTCTCTTTCTCGCCCTCTGTTTCAGCCCCACTAATTCTCGCCCTCTGTTTCAGCCCCTATGATTCAGCCCCTCTGTTTCTCGCCCTCTGTTTCAGCCCCTCTGTTTCTCGCCCTCGGTCTCAGCCCCTCTGATTCAGCCCCTCTGTTTCAGCCCCTCTGTTTCTCGCCTTCTGTTTCAGCCCCTCTGTTTCTCGCCGTCTGTTTCAGCCCCTCTGTATCAGCCCCTCTGTTTCCCGCCCTCTGTTTCAGCCCCTCTGTTTCTCGCCCTCTGTTTCAGCCCCTCTGATTCAGCCGCTCTGTTTCAGCCCCTCTGATTCAGCCCCTCTGTTTCAGCCCCTCTGATTCAGCCCCTCTGTTTCTCGCCATCTGTTTCAGCCCCTCTGTTTCAGCCCCTCTGTTTCAGCCCCACTGTTTCTCACCCTCTGTTTCAGCCCCTCTGATTCAGCCCCTCTGATTCAGCCCCTCTGTTTCCCGCCCCTCTGTTTCAGCCCCTCTGTTTCACGCCCCGTGTTTCAGCCCCTCTGTTTCTTGCCATCTGTTTCAGCCCCTCTGTTTCTCGCCCTATGTTTCAGCCTCTCTGATTCAGCACCTCTGTTTCTCGCCCTCTCTTTCAGCCCCTCTGATTCTCGCCCTCGGTTTCAGCCCCTCTGTTTCAGCCCCTCTGTTTCAGCCCCTCTGTTTCTCGCCCTCTGTTTCAGCCCCTCTGTTTCTCGCCCTCTGTTTCAGCCCCTCTGTTTCAGCCCCTCTGATTCAGCCCCTCTGATTCAGCCCCTCTGTTTCTCGCCCACTTTTCCAGCCCCTCTGTTTCGCGCTCTCTGTTTCAGCCCCTCTGTTTCTCGCCCTCTGTTTCAGCCCCTCTGTTTCAGCCCCTCTGTTTCAGCCCCTCTGTTTCAGCCCCTCTGTTTCTTGCAGTCTGTTTCAGCCCCTCTGTTTCTCGCCCTCTGTTTCAGCCCCTCTGTTTCTCGCCCTCTGTTTCAGCCCCTCTGTTTCTCGCCCTCTGTTTCAGCCGCTCAGTTTCTCGCCCTCTGTTTCAGCCCCTCTGTTTCTCGCCCTCTGTTTCAGCCGCTCAGTTTCTCGCCCTCTGTTTCAGCCCCTCTGTTTCAGCCCCTCTGTTTCAGCCCCTCTGTTTCAGCCCCTCTGTTTCTCGCCCTCTGATTCAGCCCCTCTGTTTCTCGCCCTCTGTTTCAGCCCCTCTGTTTCAGCCCCTCTGTTTCAGCCCCACTGTTTCTCACCCTCTGTTTCAGCCCCTCTGATTCAGCCCCTCTGATTCAGCCCCTCTGTTTCCCGCCCCTCTGTTTCAGCCCCTCTGTTTCACGCCCCGTGTTTCAGCCCCTCTGTTTCTTGCCCTCTGTTTCAGCCCCTCTGTTTCTCGCCCTCTGTATCAGCCCCTCTGTTTCCCGCCCTCTGTTTCAGCCCCTCTGATTCAGCCCCTCTGTTTCAGCCCCTCTGATTCAGCCCCTCTGTTTCAGTCCCTCTGATTCAGCCCCTCTGTTTCCCGCCCCTCTGTTTCAGCCCCACTGTTTCACGCACCGTGTTTCAGCCCCCCTGTTCCTTGCCCTCTGTTTCAGCCCCTCTGTTTCTCGCCCTCTGTTTCAGCCCCTCTGATACAGCCCCTCTGTTTCAGCCCCTCTGTTTCAGCCCCTCTGTTTCTCGCCATCTGTTTCTCGCCCGCTGTTTCAGCCCCTTTGTTTCTCGCCCTCTGTTTCAGCCCCTCTGTTTCAGCCCCTCTGATTCAGCCCCTCTGATACAGCCCCTCTGTTTCAGCCCCTCTGTTTCAGCCCCTCTGTTTCAGCCCCTCTGTTTCTCGCCCTCTGTTTGAGCCCCTCTGTTTCTCGCCCTCTGTTTCAGCCCCTCTGTTTCTCGCCCTCTGTTTCAGCCCCTCTGTTTCAGCCCCTCTGTTTCAGCCCCTCTGTTTCAGCCCCTCTGTTTCTCGCCCTCTGTTTCAGCCCCTCTGTTTCTCGCCCTCTGTTTCAGCCGCTCAGTTTCTCGCCCTCTGTTTCAGCCCCTCTGTTTCAGCGCCTCTGTTTCAGCCCCTCTGTTTCTCGCCCTCTGTTTCAGCCCCTCTGTTTCTCGCCGTCTGTTGCAGCCACTCTGTTTCTCGCTCACTGTTTCAGCCCCTCTGTTTCAGCCCCTCTGTTTCAGCCCCTCTGTTTCTCGCCCTCGGATTCAGCCCCTCTGTTTCTCGCCCTCTGTTTCAGCCCCTCTGTTTCAGCCCCTCTGTTTCCCGCCCTCTGTTTCTGCCCCTCTGTTTCTCGCCCTCTGTTTCGGCCCCTCTGTTTCTCGCCCTCTGTTTCAGCCCCGCTGATTCAGCCCCTCTGTTTCACCCCCTCTGAATCAGCCCCTCTGATTCAGCCCTCTGTTTCAGCCCCTCTGTTTCAGACCATCTGTTTCAGCCCCTCGGTTTCTCGCCCTCTGTTTCAGCCCCTCTGTTTCTCGCCCTCTGTTTCAGCCCCTCTGTTTCTCGCCCTCTGTTTCAGCCCCTCTGTTTCAGCCCCTCTGTTTCAGCCCCTCTGATTCAGCCCCTCTGATTCAGCCCCTCTGATTCAGCCCCTCTGTTTCTCATCCTTTGTTTCAGCCCCTCTGATTCAGCCCCTCTGATTCAGCCCCTCTGATTCAGCCCCTCTGTTTCTCGCCCTCTGTTTCAGCCCCTCTGTTTCAGACCCTCTATTTTAGCCCCTCTGTGTCAGCCCCCCTGTTTCTCGCCCTCTGTTTCAGCCCCTCTGTATCAGCCCCTCTGTTTCCCACCCTCTGTTTCAGCCCCTCTGTTTCTCGCCCTCTGTTTCAGCCCCTCTGATTCAGCCCCTCTGTTTCAGCCCCACTGATTCAGCCCCTCTGTTTCAGCCCCTCTGATTCAGCCCGTCTGTTTCTCGCCATCTGTTTCAGCCCCTCTGTTTCAGCCCCTCTGTTTCAGCTCCTCTTTTTCTCACCCTCTGTTTCAGCCCCTCTGATTCAGCCCCTCTGATTCTGCCCCTCTGTTTCCCGCCCCTCTGTTTCAGTCCCTCTGTTTCACGCCCCGTGTTTCAGCCCCTCTGTTTCTTGCCCTCTGTTTCAGCCCCTTTGTTTCTCGCCCTCTGTTTCAGCGCCTCTGTTTCAGCCCCTCTGTTTCAGTCCCTCTGTTTCTCGCCCTCTGTTTCAGCCCCTCTGTTTCTCGCCCTCTATTTCAGCCCCTCTGTTTCAGCCCCTCGGTTTCTCGCCCTCTGTTTCAGCCCCTCTGTTTCTCGCCCTCTGTTTCAGACCCTCTGTTTCAGCCCCTCTGTTTCAGCCCCTCTGTTTCTCGCCCTCTGTTTGAGACCCTCTGTTTCTCTCCCTCTGTTTCAGCCCCTCTGTTTCACGCCCTCTGTTTCAGCCCCTCTGTTTCAGCCCCTCTGTTTCAGCCCCTCTGTTTCAGCCCCTCTGTTTCTCGCCCTCTGTTTCAGCCCCTCTGTTTCTCGCCCTCTGTTTCAGCCGCTCAGTTTCTCACCCTCTGTTTCAGCCCCTCTGTTTCGGCCCCTCTGTTTCAGCGCCTCTGTTTCAGCCCCTCTGTTTCTCGCCCTCTGTTTCAGCCCCTCTGTTTCTCGCCGTCTGTTGCAGCCACTCTGTTTCTCGCCCACTGTTTCAGCCCCTCTGTTTCAGCCCCTCTGTTTCAGCCCCTCTGTTTCTCGCCCTTGGTTTCAGCCCCTCTGTTTCTCGCCCTCTGTTTCAGCCCCTCTGTTTCAGCCCCTCTGTTTCCCGCCCTCTGTTTCTGCCCCTCTGTTTCTCGCCCTCTGTTTCGGCCCCTCTGTTTCTCGCCCTCTGTTTCAGCCCCGCTGATTCAGCCCCTCTGTTTCACCCCCTCTGAATCAGCCCCTCTGATTCAGCCCTCTGTTTCAGCCCCTCTGTTTCAGACCATCTGTTTCAGCCCCTCGGTTTCTCGCCCTCTGTTTCAGCCCCTCTGTTTCTCGCCCTCTGTTTCAGCCCCTCTGTTTCTCGCCCTCTGTTTCAGCCCCTCTGTTTCAGCCCCTCTGTTTCACCCCTTCTGATTCAGCCCCTCTGATTCAGCCCCTCTGATTCAGCCCCTCTGTTTCTCGCCCTCTGTTTCAGTCCCTCTGTTTCATCCCATCTGTTTCAGCCCCTCTGTTTCTCATCCTTTGTTTCAGCCCCTCTGATTCAGCCCCTCTGATTCAGCCCCTCTGATTCAGCCCCTCTGTTTCTCGCCCTCTGTTTCAGCCCCTCTGTTTCAGACCCTCTATTTTAGCCCCTCTGTGTCAGCCCCCCTGTTTCTCGCCCTCTGTTTCAGCCCCTCTGTATCAGCCCCTCTGTTTCCCACACTCTGTTTCAGCCCCTCTGTTTCTCGCCCTCTGTTTCAGCCCCTCTGATTCAGCCCCTCTGTTTCAGCCCCACTGATTCAGCCCCTCTGTTTCAGCCCCTCTGATTCAGCCCCTCTGTTTCTCGCCATCTGTTTCAGCCCCTCTGTTTCAGCCCCTCTGTTTCAGCCCCTCTTTTTCTCACCCTCTGTTTCAGCCCCTCTGATTCAGCCCCTCTGATTCAGCCCCTCTGTTTCCCGCCCCTCTGTTTCAGCCCCTCTGTTTCACGCCCCGTGTTTCAGCCCCTCTGCTTCTTGCCCTCTGTTTCAGCCCCTTTGTTTCTCGCCCTCTGTTTCAGCGCCTCTGTTTCAGCCCCTCTGTTTCAGTCCCTCTGTTTCTCGCCCTCTGTTTCAGCCCCTCTGTTTCTCGCCCTCTATTTCAGCCCCTCTGTTTCAGCCCCTCGGTTTCTCGCCCTCTGTTTCAGCCCCTCTGTTTCTCGCCCTCTGTTTCAGCCCCTCTGTTTCTCGCCCTCTGTTTCAGCCCCTCTGATTCAGCCCCTCTGTTTCTCGCCCTCTGTTTCAGCCCCTCTGTTTCTCGCCCTCTGTTTCAGCCCCTCTGATACAGCCCCTCTGTTTCAGCCCCTCTGTTTCAGCCCCTCTGTTTCTCGCCCTCTGTTTCAGCCCCTCTGTTTCTCGCCCTCTGTTTCAGCCCCTCTGTTTCAGCCCCTCTGTTTCTCGCCCTCTGTTTCAGCCCCTCTGTTTCTCGCCCTCTGTTTCAGCCCCTCTGATACAGCCCCTCTGTTTCCGCCCCTCTGTTTCAGCCCCTCTGTTTTAGCCCCTCTGTTTCGCGCTCTCTGTTTCAGCCCCTCTGTTTCTCGCTCTCTGTTTCAGCCCCTTTGTTTTTCGCCCTCAGTTTCAGCCCCTCTGTTTCTCGCCCTCTGTTTCAGCCCCTCTGATTCAGCACCTCTGTTTCAGCCCCTCTGATTCAGCCCCTCTGTTTCAGCCCCTCTGTTTCAGTCCCTCTGTTTCTCGCCCTCAGTTTCTCACCCTCTGTTTCAGCCCCTGTGATTCTCGCCCTCTGTTTCAGCCCCTCTGTTGTTCGCCCTCTGTTTCAGCCCCTCCGTTTCTCGCCCTCTGTTTCAGGCTCTCTGTTTCAGCCCGTCTGTTTCAGCCCCTCTGTTTCAGCCCCTCTGTTTCTCGCCATCTGTTTCTCGCCCGCTGTTTCAGCCCCTTTGTTTCTCGCCCTCTGTTTCAGCCCCTCTGTTTCAGCCCCTCTGATTCAGCCCCTCTGATACAGCCCCTCTGTTTCTCGCCCTCTGTTTGAGCCCCTCTGTTTCAGCCCCTCTGTTTCAGCCCCTCTGTTTCTCGCCCTCTGTTTGAGCCCCTCTGTTTCTCGCCCTCTGTTTCAGCCCCTCTGTTTCACGCCCTCTGTTTCAGCCCCTCTGTTTCAGCCCCTCTGTTTCAGCCCCTCTGTTTCAGCCCCTCTGTTTCTCGCCCTCTGTTTCAGCCCCTCTGTTTCTCGCCCTCTGTTTCAGCCGCTCAGTTTCTCGCCCTCTGTTTCAGCCCCTCTGTTTCAGCCCCTCTGTTTCAGCGCCTCTGTTTCAGCCCCTCTGTTTCTCGCCCTCTGTTTCAGCCCCTCTGTTTCTCGCCGTCTGTTGCAGCCACTCTGTTTCTCGCCCACTGTTTCAGCCCCTCTGTTTCAGCCCCTCTGTTTCTCGCCCTCGGTTTCAGCCCCTCTGTTTCTCGCCCTCTGTTTCAGCCCCTCTATTTCAGCCCCTCTGTTTCCCGCCCTCTGTTTCTGCCCCTCTGTTTCTCGCCCTCTGTTTCGGCCCCTCTGTTTCTCGCCCTCTGTTTCAGCCCCGCTGATTCAGCCCCTCTGTTTCACCCCCTCTGAATCAGCCCCTCTGATTCAGCCCTCTGTTTCAGCCCCTCTGTTTCAGACCATCTGTTTCAGCCCCTCGGTTTCTCGCCCTCTGTTTCAGCCCCTCTGTTTCTCGCCCTCTGTTTCAGCCCCTCTGTTTCTCGCCCTCTGTTTCAGCCCCTCTGTTTCAGCCCCTCTGTTTCAGCCCCTCTGATTCAGCCCCTCTGATTCAGCCCCTCTGATTCAGCCCCTCTGTTTCAGTCCCTCTGTTTCAGCCCATCTGTTTCAGACCCTCTATTTTAGCCCCTCTGTGTCAGCCCCCCTGTTTCTCATCCTTTGTTTCAGCCCCTCTGATTCAGCCCCTCTGATTCAGCCCCTCTGATTCAGCCCCTCTGTTTCTCGCCCTCTGTTTCAGCCCCTCTGTTTCAGACCCTCTATTTTAGCCCCTCTGTGTCAGCCCCCCTGTTTCTCGCCCTCTGTTTCAGCCCCTCTGTATCAGCCCCTCTGTTTCCCACCCTCTGTTTCAGCCCCTCTGTTTCTCGCCCTCTGTTTCAGCCCCTCTGATTCAGCCCCTCTGTTTCAGCCCCTCTGATTCAGCCCCTCTGTTTCAGCCCCTCTGATTCAGCCCCTCTGTTTCTCGCCATCTGTTTCAGCCCCTCTGTTTCAGCCCCTCTTTTTCTCACCCTCTGTTTCAGCCCCTCTGATTCAGCCCCTCTGATTCATCCCCTCTGTTTCCCGCCCCTCTGTTTCAGCCCCTCTGTTTCACGCCCCGTGTTTCAGCCCCTCTGTTTCTTGCCCTCTGTTTCAGCCCCTCTGTTTCTCGCCCTCTGTTTCAGCGCCTCTGTTTCAGCCCCTCTGTTTCAGTCCCTCTGTTTCTCGCCCTCTGCTTCAGCCCCTCTGTTTCTCGCCCTCTATTTCAGCCCCTCTGTTTCAACCACTCGGTTTCTCGCCCTCTGTTTCAGCCCCTCTGTTTCTCGCCCTCTGTTTCAGCCCCTCTGTTTCTGGCCCTCTGTTTCAGCCCCTCTGATTCAGCCCCTCTGTTTCTCGCCCTCTGTTTCAGCCCCTCTATTTCTCGCCCTCTGTTTCAGCCCCTCTGATACAGCCCCTCTGTTTCAGCCCCTCTGTTTCAGCCCCTCTGTTTCTCGCCCTCTGTTTCAGCCCCTCTGTTTCTCGCCCTCTGTTTCAGCCCCTCTGTTTCAGCCCCTCTGTTTCTCGCCCTCTGTTTCAGCCCCTCTGTTTCTCGCCCTCTGTTTCAGCCCCTCTGATACAGCCCCTCTGTTTCCGCCCCTCTGATTCAGCCCCTCTCTTTCAGCCCCTCTGTTTCTCGCCCTCTGTTTCAGGCTCTCTGTTTCAGCCCGTCTGTTTCAGCTCCTCTGTTTAAGCCCCTCTGTTTCTCGCCCTCTGTTTCTCGCCCGCAGTTTCAGCCCCTCTGTTTCTCGCACTCTGTTTCAGCCCCTCTGTTTCTCGCCCTCTGTTTCAGCCCCTCTGTTTCAGCACCTCTGTTTCTCGCCCTCTGTTTCAGCCCCTCTGTTTCTCGCCCTCAGTTTCAGCTCCTCTGTTTCAGCCCCTCTGTTTAAGCCCCTCTGTTTCTCGCCCTCTGTTTTAGCCGCTCTGTTTCTCGCCCTCGGTTTCAGCCCCTCTGTTTCAGCCCCTCTGTTTCTCGCCCTCTGTTTCAGCCCCTCTGTTTCTCGCCCTCTGTTTCAGCTCCTCTGTTTCAGCCCCTCTGTTTAAGCCCCTCTGTTTCTCGCCCTCTGTTTCAGCTGCTCTGTTTCTCACCCTCTGTTTCAGCCCCTCTGATTTAGCCCCTCTGTTTCAGCCCCTCTGTTTCAGCCCCTCTGTTTCTTGCCCTCTGTTTCAGCCCCACTGTTTCGCGCTCTCTGTTTCAGCCCCTCTGTTTCAGCCCCTCTGTTTCTCGTCCTCTGTTTCTGCCCCTCTTTTTCTCACCCTTTGTTTCAGCCACTCTATTTCTCGCTCTGTGTTTCAGCCCCTCTGATTCAGCCCCTCTGTTTCAGCCCCTCGGAATCAGCCCCTCTGTTTCAGCCCCTCTGAATCAGCCCCTCTGATTCAGCCCCTCTGTTTCAACCCCTCTGTTTCAGCCCCTCTCTTTCTCGCCCTCTGTTTCAGCCCCACTAATTCTCGCCCTCTGTTTCAGCCCCTATGATTCAGCCCCTCTGTTTCTCGCCCTCTGTTTCAGCCCCTCTGTTTCTCGCCCTCGGTCTCAGCCCCTCTGATTCAGCCCCTCTGTTTCAGCCCCTCTGTTTCTCGCCTTCTGTTTCAGCCCCTCTGTTTCTCGCCGTCTGTTTCAGCCCCTCTGTATCAGCCCCTCTGTTTCCCGCCCTCTGTTTCAGCCCCTCTGTTTCTCGCCCTCTGTTTCCGCCCCTCTGATTCAGCCGCTCTGTTTCAGCCCCTCTGATTCAGCCCCTCTGTTTCAGCCCCTCTGTTTCAGCCCCTCTGTTTCTCGCCCTCTGTTTCAGCCCCTCTGTTTCAGCCCCTCTGTTTCAGCCCCACTGTTTCTCACCCTCTGTTTCAGCCCCTCTGATTCAGCCCCTCTGATTCAGCCCCTCTGTTTCCCGCCCCTCTGTTTCAACCCCTCTGTTTCACGCCCCGTGTTTCAGCCCCTTTGTTTCTTGCCCTCTGTTTCAGCCCCTCTGTTTCTCGCCCTATGTTTCAGCCTCTCTGATTCAGCACCTCTGTTTCTCGCCCTCTGTTTCAGCCCCTCTGTTTCTCGCCCTCGGTTTCAGCCCCTCTGTTTCAGCCCCTCTGTTTCAGCCCCTCTGTTTCTCGCCCTCTGTTTCAGCCCCTCTGTTTCTCGCCCTCTGTTTCAGCCCCTCTGTTTCAGCCCCTCTGATTCAGCCCCTCTGATTCAGCCCCTCTGTTTCTCGCCCACTGTTCCAGCCCCTCTGTTTCGCGCTCTCTGTTTCAGCCCCTCTGTTTCTCGCCCTCTGTTTCAGCCCCTCTGTTTCAGCCCCTCTGTTTCAGCCCCTCTGTTTCAGCCCCTCTGTTTCTTGCCGTCTGTTTCAGCCCCTCTGTTTCTCGCCCTCGGTTTCAGCCCCTCTGTTTCAGCCCCTCTGTTTCAGCCCCTCTGTTTCTCGCCCTCTGTTTCAGCCCCTCTGTTTCTCGCCATCTGTTTCAGCCCCTCTGTTTCTCGCCCTCTGTTTCAGCCTCTCTGTTTCAGCCCCTCTGATTCAGCCCCTCTGATTCAGCCCCTCTGTTTCTCGCCCACTGTTTCAGCCCCTCTGTTTCGCGCTCTCTGTTTCAGCCCCTCGTTTTCTCGCCCTCTGTTTCAGCCCCTCTGTTTCAGCCCCTCTGTTTCAGCCCCTCTGTTTCAGCCCCTCTGTTTCTCGCCCTCTGTTTCAGCCCCTCTGTTTCAGCCCCTCTTTTCTCGCCCTCTGTTTCAGTCCCTCTGTTTCAGCCCCTCTGATTCAGCCCCTCTGCTTCTCGCCCTCTGTTTCAGCCCCTTTGTTTCAGCCCCTCTGTTTCAGCCCCTCTGATTCCGCCCCTCTGTTTCTCGCCCTCTGTTTCAGCCCCTCTGTTTCTCGCCCTCTGTTTCAGCCTCTCTGTTTCTCGCCCTCTGTTTCAGCCCCTCTGTTTCAGCCCCTCTGTTTCTCGCCCTCTGTTTCTCGCCCTCTGTTTCAGCCCCTCCATTTCTTCCCCTCTGTTTCAGCCCCTCTGTTTCTCGCCCTCTGTTTCAGCCCCTCTGTTTCTCGCCCTCTGTTTCAGCCCCTCTGTTTCAGCCGCTCTGATTCAGCCCCTCTGGTTCAGCCCCACTGTTTCTCGCCCTCTGTTTCAGTCCCTCTGTTTCAGCCCTTCTCTTTCAGCCCCTATGTTTCAGCCCCTCTGTTTCAGCCCCTCTGTTTCAGCCCCTCTGATTCAGCCCCTCTGTTTCAGCCCCACTGTTTCAGCCCCTCTCTTTCTCGCCCTCTGTTTCAGCCCCACTAATTCTCGCCCTCTGTTTCAGCCCCTATGATTCAGCCCCTCTGCTTCTCGCCCTCTGTTTCAGCCCCTCTGTTTCTCGCCCTCGGTCTCAGCCCCTCTGATTCAGCCCCTCTGTTTCAGCCCCTCTGTTTCTCGCCTTCTGTTTCAGCCCCTCTGTTTCTCGCCGTCTGTTTCAGCCCCTCTGTATCAGCCCCTCTGTTTCCCGCCCTCTGTTTCAGCCCCTCTGTTTCTCGCCCTCTGTTTCAGCCCCTCTGATTCAGCCGCTCTGTTTCAGCCCCTCTGATTCAGCCCCTCTGTTTCAGCCCCTCTGATTCAGCCCCTCTGTTTCTCGCCCTCTGTTTCAGCCCCTCTGTTTCAGCCCCTCTGTTTCAGCCCCACTGTTTCTCACCCTCTGTTTCAGCCCCTCTGATTCAGCCCCTCTGATTCAGCCCCTCTGTTTCACGCCCCGTGTTTCAGCCCCTCTGTTTCTTGCCATCTGTTTCAGCCCCTCTGTTTCTCGCCCTATGTTTCAGCCTCTCTGATTCAGCACCTCTGTTTCTCGCCCTCTCTTTCAGCCCCTCTGATTCTCGCCCTCGGTTTCAGCCCCTCTGTTTCAGCCCCTCTGTTTCAGCCCCTCTGTTTCTCGCCCTCTGTTTCAGCCCCTCTGTTTCTCGCCCTCTGTTTCAGCCCCTCTGTTTCAGCCCCTCTGATTCAGCCCCTCTGATTCAGCCCCTCTGTTTCTCGCCCACTGTTCAAGCCCCTCTGTTTCGCGCTCTCTGTTTCAGCCCCTCTGTTTCTCGCCCTCTGTTTCAGCCCCTCTGTTTCAGCCCCTCTGTTTCAGCCCCTCTGTTTCAGCCCCTCTGTTTCTTGCCGTCTGTTTCAGCCCCTCTGTTTCTCGCCCTCGGTTTCAGCCCCTCTGTTTCAGCCCCTCTGTTTCAGCCCCTCTGTTTCTCGCCCTCTGTTTCAGCCCCTCTGTTTCTCGCCCTCTGTTTCAGCCCCTCTGTTTCTCGCCCTCTGTTTCAGCCCCTCTGTTTCAGCCCCTCTGATTCAGCCCCTCTGATTCAGCCCCTCTGTTTCTCGCCCACTGTTTCAGCCCCTCTGTTTCGCGCTCTCTGTTTCAGCCCCTCGTTTTCTCGCCCTCTGTTTCAGCCCCTCTGTTTCAGCCCCTCTGTTTCAGCCCCTCTGTTTCTCGCCCTCTGTTTCAGCCCCTCTGTTTCAGCCCCTCTTTTCTCGCCCTCTGTTTCAGCCCCTCTGTTTCAGCCCCTCTGATTCAGCCCCTCTGCTTCTCGCCCTCTGTTTCAGCCCCTCTGTTTCAGCCCCTCTGTTTCAGAACCTCTGATTCCGCCCCTCTGTTTCTCGCCCTCTGTTTCAGCCCCTCTGTTTCTCGCCCTCTGTTTCAGCCTCTCTGTTTCTCGCCCTCTGTTTCAGCCCCTCTGTTTCAGCCCCTCTGTTTCTCGCCCTCTGTTTCTCGCCCTCTGTTTCAGCCCCTCCATTTCTTCCCCTCTGTTTCTCGCCCTCTGTTTCAGCCCCTCTGTTTCTCGCCCTCTGTTTCAGCCCCTCTGTTTCAGCCGCTCTGATTCAGCCCCTCTGGTTCAGCCCCACTGTTTCTCGCCCTCTGTTTCAGTCCCTCTGTTTCAGCCCTTCTCTTTCAGCCCCTATGTTTCAGCCCCTCTGTTTCAGCCCCTCTGTTTCAGCCCCTCTGTTTCTTGCCGTCTGTTTCAGCCCCTCTGTTTCTCGCCCTCGGTTTCAGCCCCTCTGTTTCAGCCCCTCTGTTTCAGCCCCTCTGTTTCTCGCCCTCTGTTTCAGCCCCTCTGTTTCTCGCCCTCTGTTTCAGCCCCTCTGTTTCTCGCCCTCTGTTTCAGCCCCTCTGTTTCTCGCCCTCTGTTTCAGCCCCTCTGTTTCTCGCCCTCTGTTTCAGCCCCTCTGTTTCTCGCCCTCTGTTTCAGCCCCTCTGTTTCTCGCCCTCTGTTTCAGTCCCTCTGTTTCAGCCCTTCTCTTTCAGCGCCTATGTTTCAGCCCCTCTGTTTCAGCCCCTCTGTTTCAGCCCCTCTGTTTCTTGCCGTCTGTTTCAGCCCCTCTGTTTCTCGCCCTCGGTTTCAGCCCCTCGGTTTCAGCCCCTCTGTTTCAGCCCCTCTGTTTCTCGCCCTCTGTTTCAGCCCCTCTGTTTCTCGCCCTCTGTTTCAGCCCCTCTGTTTCTCGCCCTCTGTTTCAGCCCGTCTGTTTCAGCCCCTCTGATTCAGCCCCTCTGATTCAGCCCCTCTGTTTCTCGCCCACTGTTTCAGCCCCTCTGTTTCGCGTTCTCTGTTTCAGCCCCTCTGTTTCTCGCCCTCTGTTTCAGCCCCTCTGTTTCAGCCCCTCTGTTTCAGACCCCCTGTTTCAGCCCCTCTGTTTCTCGCCCTCTGTTTCAGCCCCTCTGTTTCAGCCCCTCTTTTCTCGCCCTCTGTTTCAGCCCCTCTGTTTCAGCCCCTCTGATTCCGCCCCTCTGCTTCTCGCCCTCTGTTTCAGCTCCTCTGTTTCAGCCTCTCTGTTTCAGCCCCTCTGATTCCGCCCCTCTGTTTCTCGCCCTCTGTTTCAGCCCCTCTGTTTCTCGCCCTCTGTTTCAGCCTCTCTGTTTCTCGCCCTCTGTTTCAGCCCCTCTGTTTCAGCCCCTCTGTTTCTCGCCCTCTGTTTCTCGCCCTCTGTTTCAGCCCCTCTGTTTCTCGCCCTCTGTTTCAGCCTCTCTGTTTCTCGCCCTCCATTTCTTCCCCTCTGTTTCAGCCCCTCTGTTTCTCGCCTTCTGTTTCAGCCCCTCTGTTTCTCGCCCTCTGTTTCAGCCCCTCTGTTTCAGCCGCTCTGATTCAGCCCCTCTGGTTCAGCCCCACTGTTTCTCGCCCTCTGTTTCAGTCCCTCTGTTTCAGCCCTTCTCTTTCAGCCCCTTTGTTTCTGTCCCTCTGTTTATCGCCCTCTGTTTCAGCCCCTCTGTTACTCGCCCTCTGTTTCAGCCCCTCTGTTTCTCGCCCTCTGTTTCAGCCCCTCTGTTTCAGCCCCTCTGTTTCAGCCCCTCTGTTTCTCGCCCTCTATTTCAGCCCCTCTGTTTCTCGCCCTCTGTTTCAGCCCCTCTGATTTAGCCCCTCTGTTTCAGCCCCTCTGTTTCAGCCCCTCTGTTTCAGCCCCTCTGTTTCGCGCTCTCTGTTTCAGCCCCTCTGTTTCTCGCCCTCTGTTTCAGCCCCTCTGTTTTTCGCCCTCAGTTTCAGCCCCTCTGTTTCTTGCCCTCTGTTTCAGCCCCTCTGATTCAGCAACTCTGTACCAGCCCCTCTGATTCAGCCCCTCTGTTTCAACCCCTCTGTTTCAGTCCCTCTGTTTCTCGCCCTCAGTTTCTCACCCTCTGTTTCAGCCCCTGTGTTTCTCGCCCTCTGTTTCAGCCCCTCTGTTGTTCGCCCTCTGTTTCAGCCCCTCCGTTTCTCGCCCTCTGTTTCAGGCTCTCTGTTTCAGCCCGTCTGTTTCAGCCCCTCTGTTTCTCGCCATCTGTTTCTCGCCCGCTGTTTCAGCCCCTTTGTTTCTCGCCCTCTGTTTCAGCCCCTCTGTTTCAGCCCCTCTGATTCAGCCCCTCTGATACAGCCCCTCTGTTTCTCGCCCTCTGTTTCAGCCCCTCTGTTTCAGCCCCTCTGTTTCAGCCCCTCTGTTTCAGCCCCTCTGTTTCAGCCCCTCTGTTTCTCGCCCTCTGTTTCAGCCCCTCTGTTTCACGCCCTCTGTTTCAGCCCCTCTGTTTCAGCCCCTCTGTTTCAGCCCCTCTGTTTCAGCCCCTCTGTTTCTCGCCCTCTGTTTCAGCCCCTCTGTTTCTCGCCCTCTGTTTCAGCCGCTCAGTTTCTCGCCCTCTGTTTCAGCCCCTCTGTTTCAGCCCCTCTGTTTCAGCCCCTCTGTTTCAGCCCCTCTGTTTCTCGCCCTCTGTTTCAGCCCCTCTGTTTCTCGCCGTCTGTTGCAGCCACTCTGTTTCTCGCCCACTGTTTCAGCCCCTCTGTTTCAGCCCCTCTGTTTCAGCCCCTCTGTTTCTCGCCCTCTGATTCAGCCCCTCTGTTTCTCGCCCTCTGTTTCAGCCCCTCTGTTTCAGCCCCTCTGTTTCAGCCCCACTGTTTCTCACCCTCTGTTTCAGCCCCTCTGATTCAGCCCCTCTGATTCAGCCCCTCTGTTTCCCGCCCCTCTGTTTCAGCCCCTCTGTTTCACGCCCCGTGTTTCAGCCCCTCTGTTTCTTGCCCTCTGTTTCAGCCCCTCTGTTTCTCACCCTCTGTATCAGCCCCTCTGATTCCCGCCCTCTGTTTCAGCCCCTCTGATTCAGCCCCTCTGTTTCAGCCCCTCTGATTCAGCCCCTCTGTTTCAGCCCCTCTGATTCAGCCCCTCTGTTTCCGGCCCCTCTGTTTCAGCCCCTCTGTTTCACGCACCGTGTTTCAGCCCCCCTGTTCCTTGCCCTCTGTTTCAGCCCCTCTGTTTCTCACCCTCTGTTTCAGCCCCTCTGATTCAGCCCCTCTGATTCAGCCCCTCTGTTTCCCGCCCCTCTGTTTCAGCCCCTCTGTTTCTCGCCCTCTGTTTCAGCCACACTGTTTCGCGCTCTCTGTTTCAGCCCCTCTGTATCAGCCCCTCTGTTTCCCACGCTCTGTTTCAGCCCCTCTGTTTCTCGCCCTCTGTTTCAGCCCCTCTGATTCAGCCCCTCTGTTTCAGCCCCTCTGATTCAGCCCCTCTGTTTCAGCCCCTCTGATTCAGCCCCTCTGTTTCTCGCCATCTGTTTCAGCCCCTCTGTTTCAGCCCCTCTGTTTCAGCCCCTCTTTTTCTCACCCTCTGTTTCAGCCCCTCTGATTCAGCCCCTCTGTTTGCCGCCCCTCTGTTTCAGCCCCTCTGTTTCACGCCCCGTGTTTCAGCCCCTCTGTTTCTTGCCCTCTGTTTCAGCCCCTCTGTTTCTCGCCCTCTGTTTCAGCCCCTCTGTTTCAGCCCCTCTGTTTCAGTCCCTCTGTTTCTCGCCCTCTGTTTCAGCCCCTCTGATTCAGCCCCTCTGTTTCAGCCCCTCTGTTTCTCGCCTTCTGTTTCAGCCCCTCTGTTTCTCGCCCTCTGTTTCAGCCCCTCTATTTCTCGCCCTCTGTTTTAGCCCATCTGTTTCAGCCCCTCTGTTTCTCGCCTTCTGTTTCAGGCCCTCTGTTTCTCGCCCTCTGTTTCAGCCCCTCTATTTCTCGCCCTCTGTTTCAGCCCCTCTGATTCAGCCCATCTGTTTCAGCCCCTCTGAATCAGCACCTCTGATTCAGCCCCTCTGTTTCAGCCCCTCTGTTTTTCGCCCTCTGTTTCAGCCCCTCTGTTTCTCGCCCTCTGTTTCAGCCCCTCTGTTTCAGCCCCTCTGTTTCTCGCCCTCTGTTTCAGCCCCTCTGTTTCTCGCCCTATGTTTCAACCTCTCTGATTCAGCACCTCTGTTTCTCGCCCTCTGTTTCAGCCCTCTGTTTCTCGCCCTCGGTTTCAGCCCCTCTGTTTCAGCCCCTCTGTTTCAGCCCCTCTGTTTCTCGCCCTCTGTTTCAGCCCCTCTGTTTCTCGCCCTCTGTTTCAGCCCCTCTGTTTCAGCCCCTCTGATTCAGCCCCTCTGATACAGCCCCTCTGTTTCTCGCCCACTGTTTCACCCCTCTGTTTCGCGCTCTCTGTTTCAGCCCCTCTGTTTCTCGCCCTCTGTTTCAGCCCCTCTGTTTCAGCCCCTCTGTTTCTCGCCCTCTGTTTCAGCCCCTCTGTTTCTCGCCCTCTGTTTCAGACTCTCTGATTCAGCACCTCTGTTTCTCGCCCTCTGTTTTGGCC
This sequence comes from Chiloscyllium punctatum, assembly GCF_047496795.1. Taxonomy (NCBI): domain Eukaryota; kingdom Metazoa; phylum Chordata; class Chondrichthyes; order Orectolobiformes; family Hemiscylliidae; genus Chiloscyllium; species Chiloscyllium punctatum. The sequence goes on along the minus strand of NC_092769.1, from coordinate 80,578,317 downwards.
CCTCTGTTTCTCACCCTCTGTTTCAGCCCCTCTGTTTCTTGCCGTCTGTTTCAGAACCTCTGATTCTCGCCCTCGGTTTCAGCCCCTCTGTTTCAGCCCCTCTGTTTCTCGCCCTCTGTTTCAGCCCCTCTGTTTCTCGCCCTCTGTTTCAGCCCCTCTGTTTCTCGCCCTCTGTTTCAGCCCCTCTGTTTCAGCCCCTCTGATTCAGCCCCTCTGATTCAGCCCCTCTGTTTCTCGCCCACTGTTTCAGCCCCTCTGTTTCGCGCTCTCTGTTTCAGCCCATCTGTTTCTCGCACTCTGTTTCAGCCCCTCTGTTTCTCGCCCTCTGTTTCAGCCCCTCTGTTTCAGCCCCTCTGTTTCTCGCCCTCTGTTTCAGCCCCTCTGTTTCAGCCCCTCTGATTCAGCCCCTCTGATTCCGCCCCTCTGTTTCTTGCCCTCTGTTTCAGCCCCTCTGTTTCTCGCCCTCTGTTTCAGACCATCTGTTTCTCGCCCTCTGTTTCAGCCCCTCTGTTTCAGCCCCTCTGTTTCTCGCCCTCTGTTTCAGCCCCACTGTTTCAGCCCCTCTGATTCAGCCCCTCTGATTCAGCCTCTCTGTATCGCGCTCTCTGTTTCAGCCCCTCTGTTTCTCGCCCTCTGTTTGAGCCCCTCTGTTTCAGCCCCTCTGTTTCACGCCCTCTGTTTCAGCCCCTCTGATTCAGCCCCTCTGTTTCTCGCCCTCTGTTTCAGCCCCTCTGTTTCTCGCCCTCGGTCTCAGCCCCTCTGATTCAGCCCCTCTGTTTCAGCCCCTCTGTTTCTCGGCCTCTGTTTCTGCCCCTCTGCTGCTCACCCTTTGTTTCAGCCCCTCTATTTCTCGCCCTGTGTTTCAGCCCCTCTGATTCAGCCCCTCTGTTTCAGCCCCTCTGAATCAGCCCCTCTGATTCAGCCCCTCTGTGTCAGCCCCTCTGTTTCAGCCACTCTCTTTCTCGCCCTCTGTTTCAGCCCCTCTAATTCTCGCCCTCTGTTTCAGCCCCTATGATTCAGCCCCTCTGTTTCTCGCCCTCTGTTTCAGCCCCTCTGTTTCTCGCCCTCTGTTTCAGCCCCTCTGTTTCTCGCCCTCGGTCTCTGCCCCTCTGATTCAGCCCCTCTGTTTCAGCCCCTCTGTGTCTCGCCTTCTGTTTCAGCCCCTCTGTTTCTCGCCCTCTGTTTCAGCCCCTCTATTTCTCGCCCTCTGTTTTAGCCCATCTGTTTCAGCCCCTCTGTTTCTCGTCTTCTGTTTCAGGCCCTCTGTTTCTCGCCCTCTGTTTCAGCCCCTCTATTTCTCGCCCTCTGTTTCAGCCCCTCTGATTCAGCCCATCTGTTTCAGCCCCTCTGAATCAGCACCTCTGATTCAGCCCCTCTGATTCAGCCCCTCTGTTTTTCGCCCTCTGTTTCAGCCCCTCTGTTTCTCGCCCTCTGTTTCAGCCCCTCTGTTTCAGCCCCTCTGTTTCTCGCCCTCTGTTTCAGCCCCTCTGTTTCTCGCCCTATGTTTCAACCTCTCTGATTCAGCACCTCTGTTTCTCGCCCTCTGTTTCAGCCCCTCTGTTTCTCGCCCTCGGTTTCAGCCCCTCTGTTTCAGCCCCTCTGTTTCAGCCCCTCTGTTTCTCGCCCTCTGTTTCAGCCCCTCTGTTTCTCGCCCTCTGTTTCAGCCCCTCTGTTTCAGCCCCTCTGATTCAGCCCCTCTGATACAGCCCCTCTGTCTCTCGCCCACTGTTTCACCCCTCTGTTTCGCGCTCTCTGTTTCAGCCCCTCTGTTTCTCGCCCTCTGTTTCAGCCCCTCTGTTTCAGCCCCTCTGTTTCAGCCCCTCTGTTTCAGCCCCTCTGTTTCTTGCCGTCTGTTTCAGCCCCTCTGTTTCTCGCCCTCGGTTTCAGCCCCTCTGTTTCAGCCCCTCTGTTTCAGCCCCTCTGTTTCTCGCCCTCTGTTTCAGCCCCTCTGTTTCTCGCCCTCTGTTTCAGCCCCTCTGTTTCTCGCCCTCTGTTTCAGCCCCTCTATTTCAGCCCCTCTGATTCAGCCCCTCTGTTTCTCGCCCACTGTTTCAGCCCCTCTGTTTCGCGCTCTCTGTTTCAGCCCCTCTGTTTCTCGCCCTCTGTTTCAGCCCCTCTGTTTCAGCCCCTCTGTTTCAGCCCCTCTGTTTCAGCCCCTCTGTTTCTCGCCCTCTGTTTCAGCCCCTCTGTTTCAGCCCCTCTGTTTCTCGCCCTCTGTTTCAGCCCCTCTGTTTCAGCACCTCTGATTCAGCCCCTCTGCTTCTCGCCCTCTGTTTCAGCCCCTCTGTTTCAGCCCCTCTGTTTCAGCACCTCTGATTCCGCCCCTCTGTTTCTCACCCTCTGTTTCAGCCCCTCTGTTTCTCGCCCTCTGTTTCAGCCCCTCTGTTTCTCGCCCTCTGTTTCAGCCCCTCTGTTTCAGCCCCTCTGTTTCTCGCCCTCTGTTTCTCGGCCTCTGTTTCAGCCCCTCCATTTCTTCCCCTCTGTTTCAGCCCCTCTGTTTCTCGCCCTCTGTTTCAGCCCCTCTGTTTCTCGCCCTCTGTTTCAGCCCCACTGTTTCAGTCCCTCTGATTCAGCCCCTCTGATTCAGCCCCTCTGTTTCTTGCACTCTGTTTCAGCCCCTCTGTTTCGCGCTCTCTGTTTCAGCCCCTCTGTTTCTCGCCCTCTGTTTGAGCCCCTCTGTTTCAGCCCCTCTGTTTCAGCCCCTCTGTTTCAGCCCCTCTGTTTCTCGCCCTCTGTTTCAGCCCCTCTGATACAACACCTCTGTTTCTCGCCCTCTGTTTCAGCCCCTCTGTTTCTCGCCCTCTGTTTCAGCCCCTCTGATTCCGCCCCTCTGTTTCTCGCCCTCTGTTTCAGCCCCTCTGTTTCTCGCCCTCTGTTTCAGCCCGTCTGTTTCTCGCCCTCTGTTTCAGCCCCTCTGTTTCAGCCCCTCTGTTTCTCGCCCTCTGTTTCAGCCCCTCTGATTCAGCCCCTCTGTTTCTCGCCCTCTGTTTCAGCCCCTCTGTTTCAGCCCCTCTGTTTCAGCCCCTCTGATTCCGCCCCGCTGTTTCTCGCCCTCTGTTTCAGCCCCTCTGTTTCTCGCCCTCTGTTTCAGCCCCTCTGTTTCTTCCCCTCTGTTTCAGCCCCTCTGTTTCTCGCACTCTGTTTCAGCCCCTCTGTTTCTCGCCCTCTGTTTCAGCCCCTCTGTTTCAGCCCCTCTGATTCAGCCCCTCTGTTTCAGCCCCTCTGATTCAGCCCCTCTGTTTCAGCCCCTCTGATTCAGCCCCTCTGTTTAAGCCCCTCTGATTCAGCCCCTCTGTTTCACGCCCTCTGTTTCAGCCCCTCTGTTTCAGCCCCTCTGTTTCAGCCCCTCTGTTTCTCACCCTCTGTTTCAGCCCCTCTGATTCAGCCCCTCTGATTCAGCCCCTCTGTTTCCCGCCCCTCTGTTTCAGCCCCTCTGTTTCACGCCCCGTGTTTCAGCCCCTCTGTTTCTTGCCCTCTGTTTCAGCCCCTCTGTTTCTCGCCCTCTGTTTCAGCCCCTCTGTTTCAGCCCCTCTGTTTCAGTCCCTCTGTTTCTCGCCCTCTGTTTCAGCTCCTCTGTTTCAGCCCCTCTGTTTAAGCCCCTCTGTTTCTCGCCCTCTGTTTCAGCCGCTCTGTTGCTCGCACTCTGTTTCAGCCCCACTGTTTCGTGCTCTCTGTTTCAGCCCCTCTGTTTCAGCCCCTCTGAATCAGCCCCTCTGTTTCAGCCCCTCTGAATCAGCCCCTCTGATTCAGTCCCTCTGTTTCAGCCTCTCTGTTTCAGCCCCTCTCTTTCTCGCCCTCTGTTTCAGCCCCTCTAATTCTCGCCCTCTGTTTCAGCCCCTATGATTCAGCCCCTCTGTTTCTCGCCCTCTGTTTCAGCCCCTCTGTTTCTCGCCCTCTGTTTCAGCCCCTCTGTTTCTCGCCCTCGGTCTCAGCCCCTCTGATTCAGCCCCTCTGTTTCAGCCCCTCTGTTTCTCGCCTTCTGTTTCAGCCCCTCTGTTTCTAGCCCTCTGTTTCAGCCCCTATATTTCTCGCCCTCTGTTTCAGCCCCTCTGTTTCAGCCCCTCTGTTTCTCGCCTTCTGTTTCAGCCCCTCTGTTTCTCGCCCTCTGTTTCAGCCCCTCTATTTCTCGCCCTCTGTTTCAGCCCCTCTGATTCAGCCCCTCTGTTTCAGCCCCTCTGAATCAGCACCTCTGATTGAGCCCCTCTGTTTCAGCCCGTCTGTTTTTCGCCCTCTGTTTCAGCGCGTCTGTTTCTCGCCCTCTGTTTCAGCCCCTCTGTTTCAGCCCCTCTGTTTCTCGCCCTCTGTTTCAGACCCTCTGTTTCTCGCCCTCTGTTTCAGACTCTCTGATTCAGCACCTCTGTTTCTCGCCCTCTGTTTCAGCCCCTCTGTTTCTCGCCCTCTGTTTCAGCCCCACTGTTTCTTGCCGTCTGTTTCAGCCCCTCTGATTCTCGCCCTCGGTTTCAGCCCCTCTGTTTCAGCCCCTCTGTTTCAGCCCCTCTATTTCTCGCCCTCTGTTTCAGCCCCTCTGTTTCTCGCCCTCTGTTTCAGCCCCTCTGTTTCAGCCCCTCTGATTCAGCCCCTCTGATTCAGCCCCTCTGTTTCTCGCCCACTGTTTCAGCCCCTCTGTTTCGCGCTCTCTGTTTCAGCCCCTCTGTTTCTCGCCCTCTGTTTCAGCCCCTCTGTTTCAGCCCCTCTGTTTCAGCCCCTCTGTTTCAGCCCCTCTGTTTCTCGCCCTCTGTTTCAGCCCCTCTGTTTCAGCCCCACTGTTTCTCGCCCTCTGTTTCAGCCCCTCTGTTTCAGCCCCTCTGATTCAGCCCCTCTGATTCCGCCCCTCTGTTTCTTGCCCTCTGTTTCAGCCCCTCTGTTTCTCGCCCTCTGTTTCAGACCCTCTGTTTCTCGCCCTCTGTTTCAGCCCCTCTGTTTCAGCCCCTCTGCTTCAGCCCCTCTGTTTCTCGCCCTCTGTTTCTCGCCCTCTGTTTCAGCCCCTCCATTTCTTCCCCTCTGTTTCAGCCCCTCTGTTTCTCGCCCTCTGTTTCAGCCCCACTGTTTCAGCCCCTCTGATTCAGCCCCTCTGATTCAGCCCCTCTGTTTCTCGCCCTCTGTTTCAGCCCCTCTTTTTCGCGCTCTCTGTTTCAGCCCCTCTGTTTCTCGCCCTCTGTTTGAGCCCCTCTGTTTCAGCCCCTCTGTTTCACGCCCTCTGTTTCAGCCCCTCTGATTCAGCCCCTCTGTTTCTCGCCCTCTGTTTCAGCCCCTCTGTTTCTCGCCCTCGGTCTCAGCCCCTCTGATTCAGCCCCTCTGTTTCAGCCCCTCTGTTTCTCGCCTTCTGTTTCAGCCCCTCTGTTTCTCGCCCTCTGTTTCAGCCCCTCTATTTCTCGCCCTGTGTTTCAGCCCCTCTGTTTCAGCCCCTCTGTTTCTCGCCTTCTGTTTTAGACCCTCTGTTTCTCGCCCTTTGTTTCAGCCCCTCTATTTCTCGCCCTCTGTTTCAGCCACTCTGATTCAGCCCCTCTGTTTCAGCCCCTCTGAATCAGCACCTGTGATTCAGCCCCTCTATTTCAGCCCCTCTGTTTTTCGCCCTCTGTTTCAGCCCCTTTGTTTCAGCCCCTCTGTTTCTCGCCCTCTGTTTCAGCACCTCTGTTTCAGCCCCTCTGTTTCTCGCCCTCTGTTTCAGCTTCTCTGATTCAGCACCTCAGTTTCTCGCCCTCTGTTTCAGCCCCTCTGTTTCTCGCCCTCTGTTTCAGCCCCTCTGTTTCTTGCCGCCTGTTTCAGCCCCTCTGTTTCTCGCCCTCGGTTTCAGCCCCTCTGTTTCAGCCCCTCTGTTTCAGCCCCTCTGTTTCTCGCCCTCTGTTTCAGCCCCTCTGTTTCTCGCCCTCTGTTTCAGCCCCTCTGTTTCAACCCCTCTGATTTAGCCCCTCTGATTCAGCCCCTCTGTTTCTCGCCCACTGTTTCAGCCCCTCTGTTTCGCGCTCTCTGTTTCAGCCCCTCTGTTTCTCGCCCTCTGTTTCAACCCCTCTGTGTCAGCCCCTCTGTTTCAGCCCCTCTCTTTCAGCCCCTCTGTTTCTCGCCCTCTGTTTCAGCCCCTCTGTTTCAGCCCCTCTGTTTCTCACCCTCTGTTTCAGCCCCTCTGTTTCAGCCCCTCTGATTCAGCCCCTCTGCTTCTCGCCCTCTGTTTCAGCCCCTCGGTTTCAGCCCCTCTGTCTCAGCCCCTCTGATTCCTCCCCTCTGTTTCTCGCCCTCTGTTTCAGCCCCGCTGTTTCTCGCCCTCGGTTTCAGCCCCTCTGTTTCAGCCCCTCTGTTTCAGCCCCTCTGTTTCTCGCCCTCTGTTTCAGCCCCTCTGTTTCTCGCCCTCTGTTTCAGCCCCTCTGTTTCTCGCCCTCTGTTTCAGCCCCTCTGTGTCAGCCCCTCTGATTCAGCCCCTCTGTTTCTCGCCCACTGTTTCAGCCCCTCTGTTTCGCGCTCTCTGTTTCAGCCCCTCTGTTTCTCGCCCTCTGTTTCAGCCCCTCTGTTTCAGCCCCTCTGTTTCAGCCCCTCTGTTTCAGCCCCTCTGTTTCTCGCCCTCTGTTTCAGCCCCTCTGTTTCAGCCCCTCTGTTTCTCGCCCTCTGTTTCAGCCCCTCTGTTTCAGCCCCTCTGATTCAGCCCCTCTGCTTCTCGCCCTCTGTTTCAGCCCCTCTGTTTCAGCCCCTCTGATTCTCGCCCTCTGTTTCAGCCCCTCTGTTTCTCGCCCTCTGTTTCAGCTCCTCTGTTTCAGCCCCTCTGTTTCTCGCCCTCTGTTTCTCGCCCTCTGTTTCAGCCCCTCTGTTTCTCGCCCTCTGTTTCAGCCCCACTGTTTCAGCCCCTCTGATTCAGCCCCTCTGATTCAGCCCCTCTGTTTCTTGCACTCTGTTTCAGCCCCTCTGTTTCGCGCTCTCTGTTTCAGCCCCTCTGTTTCTCGCCCTCTGTTTCAGCCCCTCTGTTTCAGCCCCTCTGTTTCAGCCCCTCTGTTCCTCGCCCTCTGTTTCAGCCCCTCTGATACAACACCTCTGTTTCTCGCCCTCTGTTTCAGCCCCTCTGTTTCTCACCCTCTGTTTCAGCCCCTCTGATTCCGCCCCTCTGTTTCTCGCCCTCTGTTTCAGCCCCTCTGTTTCTCGCCCTCTGTTTCAGCCCGTCTGTTTCTCGCCCTCTGTTTCAGCCCCTCTGTTTCAGCCCCTCTGTTTCTCGCCCTCTGTTTCAGCCCCTCTGATTCAGCCCCTCTGTTTCTCGCCCTCTGTTTCAGCCCCTCTGTTTCAGCCCCTCTGTTTCAGCCCCTCTGATTCCGCCCCGCTGTTTCTCGCCCTCTGTTTCAGCCCCTCTGTTTCTCGCCCTCTGCTTCAGCCCCTCTGTTTCTTCCCCTCTGTTTCAGCCCCTTTGTTTCTCGCCCTCTGTTTCAGCCCCTCTGTTTCTCGCCCTCTGTTTCAGCCCCTCTGTTTCAGCCCCTCTGATTCAGCCCCTCTGTTTCAGCCCCTCTGATTCAGCCCCTCTGTTTCAGCCCCTCTGATTCAGCCCTTCTGTTTAAGCCCCTCTGATTCAGCCCCTCTGTTTCACGCCCTCTGTTTCAGCCCCTCTGTTTCAGCCCCTCTGTTTCAGCCCCTCTGTTTCTCACCCTCTGTTTCAGCCCCTCTGATTCAGCCCCTCTGATTCAGCCCCTCTGTTTCCCGCCCCTTTGTTTCAGCCCCTCTGTTTCACGCCCCGTGTTTCAGCCCCTCTGTTTCTTGCCCTCTGTTTCAGCCCCTCTGTTTCTCGCCCTCTGTTTCAGCCCCTCTGTTTCAGCCCCTCTGTTTCAGTCCCTCTGTTTCTCGCCCTCTGTTTCAGCTCCTCTGTTTCAGCCCCTCTGTTTAAGCCCCTCTGTTTCTCGCCCTCTGTTTCAGCCGCTCTGTTGCTCGCACTCTGTTTCAGCCCCTCTGATTTAGCCCCTCTGTTTCAGCCCCTCTGTTTCAGCCCCTCTGTTTCTCGCCCTCTGTTTCAGCCCCACTGTTTCGTGCTCTCTGTTTCAGCCCCTCTGTTTCAGCCCCTCTGAATCAGCCCCTCTGTTTCAGCCCCTCTGAATCAGCCCCTCTGATTCAGTCCCTCTGTTTCAGCCTCTCTGTTTCAGCCCCTCTCTTTCTCGCCCTCTGTTTCAGCCCCTCTAATTCTCGCCCTCTTTTTCAGCCCCTATGATTCAGCCCCTCTGTTTCTCGCCCTCTGTTTCAGCCCCTCTGTTTCTCGCCCTCGGTCTCAGCCCCTCTGATTCAGCCCCTCTGTTTCAGCCCCTCTGTTTCTCGCCTTCTGTTTCAGCACCTCTGTTTCTAGCCCTCTGTTTCAGCCTCTCTATTTCTCGCCCTCTGTTTCAGCCCCTCTGTTTCAGCCCCTCTGTTTCTCGCCTTCTGTTTCAGCCCCTCTGTTTCTCGCCCTCTGTTTCAGCCCCTCTATTTCTCGCCCTCTGTTTCAGCCCCTCTGATTCAGCCCCTCTGTTTCAGCCCCTCTGAATCAGCACCTCTGATTCAGCCCCTCTGTTTCAGCCCGTCTGTTTTTCGCCCTCTGTTTCAGCGCCTCTGTTTCTCGCCCTCTGTTTCAGCCCCTCTGTTTCAGCCCCTCTGTTTCTCGCCCTCTGTTTCAGCCCCTCTGTTTCTCGCCCTCTGTTTCAGACTCTCTGATTCAGCACCTCTGTTTCTCGCCCTCTGTTTCAGCCCCTCTGTTTCTCGCCCTCTGTTTCAGCCCCACTGTTTCTTGCCGTCTGTTTCATCCCCTCTGATTCTCGCCCTCGGTTTCAGCCCCTCTGTTTCAGCCCCTCTGTTTCAGCCCCTCTGTTTCTCGCCCTCTGTTTCAGCCCCTCTGTTTCTCGCCCTCTGTTTCAGCCCCTCTGTTTCAGCCCCTCTGTTTCTCGCCCTCTGTTTCAGCCCCTCTGTTTCTCGCCCTCTGTTTCAGACTCTCTGATTCAGCACCTCTGTTTCTCGCCCTCTGTTTCAGCCCCTCTGTTTCTCGCCCTCTGTTTCAGCCCCACTGTTTCTTGCCGTCTGTTTCATCCCCTCTGATTCTCGCCCTCGGTTTCAGCCCCTCTGTTTCAGCCCCTCTGTTTCAGCCCCTCTGTTTCTCGCCCTCTGTTTCAGCCCCTCTGTTTCTCGCCCTCTGTTTCAGCCCCTCTGTTTCTCGCCCTCTGTTTCAGCCCCTCTGTTTCAGCCCCTCTGATTCAGCCCCTCTGATTCAGCCCCTCTGTTTCTCGCCCACTGTTTCAGCCCCTCTGTTTCGCGCTCTCTGTTTCAGCCCCTCTGTTTCTCGCCCTCTGTTTCAGCCCCTCTGTTTCAGCCCCTCTGTTTCAGCCCCTCTGTTTCAGCCCCTCTGTTTCTCGCCCTCTGTTTCAGCCCCTCTGTTTCAGCCCCTCTGTTTCTCGCCCTCTGTTTCAGCCCCTCTGTTTCAGCCCCTCTGATTCAGCCCCTCTGATTCCGCCCCTCTGTTTCTTGCCCTCTGTTTCAGCCCCTCTGTTTCTCGCCCTCTGTTTCAGACACTCTGTTTCTCGCCCTCTGTTTCAGCCCCTCTGTTTCAGCCCCTCTGTTTCAGCCCCTCTGTTTCTCGCCCTCTGTTTCTCGCCCTCTGTTTCAGCCCCTCCATTTCTTCCCCTCTGTGTCAGCCCCTCTGTTTCTCGCCCTCTGTTTCAGCCCCACTGTTTCAGCCCCTCTGATTCAGCCCCTCTGATTCAGCCCCTCTGTTTCTCGCCCTCTGTTTCAGCCCCTCTTTTTCGCGCTCTCTGTTTCAGCCCCTCTGTTTCTCGCCCTCTGTTTGAGCCCCTCTGTTTCAGCCCCTCTGTTTCACACCCTCTGTTTCAGCCCCTCTGATTCAGCCCCTCTGTTTCTCGCCCTCTGTTTCAGCCCCTCTGTTTCTCGCCCTCGGTCTCAGCCCCTCTGATTCAGCCCCTCTGTTTCAGCCCCTCTGTTTCTCGCCTTCTGTTTCAGCCCCTCTGTTTCTCGCCCTCTGTTTCAGCCCCTCTATTTCTCGCCCTGTGTTTCAGCCCCTCTGTTTCAGCCCCTCTGTTTCTCGCCTTCTGTTTTAGACCCTCTGTTTCTCGCCCTTTGTTTCAGCCCCTCTATTTCTCGCCCTCTGTTTCAGCCCCTCTGATTCAGCCCCTCTGTTTCAGCCCCTCTGAATCAGCACCTGTGATTCAGCCCCTCTATTTCAGCCCCTCTGTTTTTCGCCCTCTGTTTCAGCCCCTCTGTTTCTCGCCCTCTGTTTCAGCCCATCTGTTTCAGCCCCTCTGTTTCTCGCCCTCTGTTTCAGCCCCTCTGTTTCAGCCCCTCTGTTTCTCGCCCTCTGTTTCAGCCTCTCTGATTCAGCACCTCAGTTTCTCGCCCTCTGTTTCAGCCCCTCTGTTTCTTGCCGTCTGTTTCAGCCCCTCTGTTTCTCGCCCTCGGTTTCAGCCCCTCTGTTTCAGCCCCTCTGTTTCAGCCCCTCTGTTTCTCGCCCTCTGTTTCAGCCCCTCTGTTTCTCGCCCTCTGTTTCAGCCCCTCTGTTTCAGCCCCTCTGATTTAGCCCCTCTGATTCAGCCCCTCTGTTTCTCGCCCACTGTTTCAGCCCCTCTGTTTCGCGCTCTCTGTTTCAGCCCCTCTGTTTCTCGCCCTCTGTTTCAGCCCCTCTGTTTCAGCCCCTCTGTTTCAGCCCCTCTCTTTCAGCCCCTCTGTTTCTCGCCCTCTGTTTCAGCCCCTCTGATTCAGCCCCTCTGATTCAGCCCCTCTGCTTCTCGCCCTCTGTTTCAGCCCCTCTGTTTCAGCCCCTCTATCTCAGCCCCTCTGTTTCCTCCCTTCTGTTTCCCGCCCTCTGTTTCAGCCCCTCTGTTTCTCGCCCTCTGTTTCAGCCCCTCTGTTTCAGCCCCTCTGTTTCAGCCCCTTTGTTTCTCGCCCTCTTTTTCTCGCCCTCTGTTTCAGCCCCTCCATTTCTTCCCCTCTGTTTCAGCCCCTCTGTTTCTCGCCCTCTGTTTCAGCCCCTCTGTTTCTCGCCCTCTGTTTCAGCCCCACTGTTTCAGCCCCGCTGATTCAGCCCCTCTGATTCAGCCCCTCTGTTTCTCGCCCTCTGTTTCAGCCACTCTGTTTCGCTCTCTCTGTTTCAGCCCCTCTGTTTCTCGCCCTCTGTTGGAGCCCCTCTGTTTCAGCCCCTCTGTTTCAGCCCCTCTGTTTCAGCCCCTGTTTCTCGCCCTCTGTTTCAGCCCCTCAGATTCAGCCCCTCTGTTTCTCGCCCTCTGTTTCAGCCCCTCTGTTTCTCGCCCTCTGTTTCAGCCCCTCTGATTCCGCCCCTCCGTTTCTCGCCCTCTGTTTCAGCCCCTCTGTTTCTCGCCCTCTGTTTCAGCCCGTCTGATTCTCGCCCTCTGTTTCAGCCCCTCTGTTTCAGCCCCTCTGTTTCAGCCCCTCTGTTTCTCGCACTCTGTTTCAGCCCCTCTGATTCAGCCCCTCTGTTTCTCGCCCTCTGTTTCAGCCCCTCTGGTTCAGCCCCTCTGTTTCAGCCCCTCTGATTCCGCCCCGCTGTTTCTCGCCCTCTGTTTCAGCCCCTCTGTTTCAGCCCCTCTGTTTCAGCCCCTGTTTCTCGCCCTCTGTTTCAGCCCCTCAGATTCAGCCCCTCTGTTTCTCGCCCTCTGTTTCAGCCCCTCTGTTTCTCGCCCTCTGTTTCAGCCCCTCTGATTCCGCCCCTCCGTTTCTCGCCCTCTGTTTCAGCCCCTCTGTTTCTCGCCCTCTGTTTCAGCCCGTCTGATTCGCGCCCTCTGTTTCAGCCCCTCTGTTTCAGCCCCTCTGTTTCAGCCCCTCTGTTTCTCGCACTCTGTTTCAGCCCCTCTGATTCAGCCCCTCTGTTTCTCGCCCTCTGTTTCAGCCCCTCTGGTTCAGCCCCTCTGTTTCAGCCCCTCTGATTCCGCCCCGCTGTTTCTCGCCCTCTGTTTCAGCCCCTCTGTTTCTTGCCCTCTGTTTCAGCCCCTCCGTTTCTTCCCCTCTGTTTCAGCCCCTCTGTTTCAGCCCCTCTGATTCAGCCCCTCTGTTTCAGCCCCTCTGATTCAGCCCCTCTGTTTCAGCCCCTCTGATTCAGCCCCTCTGTTTCAGCCCCTCTGATTCAGCCCCTCTGTTTCTCGCCCTCTGTTTCAGCCCCTCTGTTTCAGCCCCTCTGTTTCTCACCCTCTGTTTCAGCCCGTCTGATTCAGCCCCTCTGATTCAGCCCCTCCGTTTCCCGCCCCTCTGTTTCAGCCCCTCTGTTTCACGCCCCGTGTTTCAGCCCCTCTGTTTCTTGCCCTCTGTTTCAGCCCCTCTGTTTCTCGCCCTCTGTTTCAGCCCCTCTGTTTCAGCCCCTCTGTTTCAGTCCCTCTGTTTCTCGCCCTCTGTTTCAGCCCCTCTGTTTCTCGCCCTCTATTTCAGCCCCTCTGTTTCAGACCCTCGGTTTCTCGCCCTCTGTTTCAGCCCCTCTGTTTCTCGCCCTCTGTTTCAGCCCCTCTGTTTCTCGCCCTCTGTTTCAGCCCCTCTGTTTCAGCCCCTCTGTTTCTCGCCCTCTATTTCAGCCCCTCTGTTTCTCGCCCTCTGTTTCAGCCCCTCTGATACAGCCCCTCTGTTTCAGCCCCTCTGATTCAGCCCCTCTGTTTCAGCCCCTCTGTTTCAGCCCCTCTGTTTCAGCCCCTCTGTTTCTCGCCCTCTGTTTCAGCCCCTCTGTTTCAGCCCCTCTGATACAGCCCCTCTGATTCGGCCCCTCTGTTTCAGCCCCTCTGTTTCAGCCCCTCTGTTTCAGCCCCTCTGTTTCTCGCCCTCTGTTTCAGCCCCTCTGTTTCTCGGCCTCTGTTTCAGCCCCTCTGTTTCAGCCCCTCTCTTTCAGCCCCTCTGTTTCAGCCCCTCTGTTTCTCGCCCTCTGTTTCTAGCCCTCTGTTTCTAGCCCTCTGTTTCAGCCCCTCTGTTTCAGCCCCTCTGATTCAGCCCCTCTGTTTCAGCCCCTCTGTTTCTCGCCCTCGGTTTCAGCCCCTCTGTTTCAGCCCCTCTGTTTCAGCCCCTCTGTTTCTCGCCCTCTGTTTCAGCCCCTCTGTTTCTCGCCCTCTGTTTCAGCCCCTCTGTTTCAGCCCCTCTGTTTCAGCCCCTCTGTTTCTCGCCCTCTGTTTCTCGCCCTCTGTTTCAGCCCCTCCATTTCTTCCCCTCTGTTTCAGCCCCTCTGTTTCTCGCCCTCTGTTTCAGCCCCACTGTTTCAGCCCCTCTGATTCAGCCCCTCTGATTCAGCCCCTCTGTTTCTCGCCCTCTGTTTCAGCCCCTCTTTTTCGCGCTCTCTGTTTCAGCCCCTCTGTTTCTCGCCCTCTGTTTGAGCCCCTCTGTTTCAGCCCCTCTGTTTCACGCCCTCTGTTTCAGCCCCTCTGATTCAGCCCCTCTGTTTCTCGCCCTCTGTTTCAGCCCCTCTGTTTCTCGCCCTCGGTCTCAGCCCCTCTGATTCAGCCCCTCTGTTTCAGCCCCTCTGTTTCTCGCCTTCTGTTTCAGCCCCTCTGTTTCTCGCCCTCTGTTTCAGCCCCTCTATTTCTCACCCTGTGTTTCAGCCCCTCTGTTTCAGCCCCTCTGTTTCTCGCCTTCTGTTTCAGACCCTCTGTTTCTCGCCCTTTGTTTCAGCCCCTCTATTTCTCGCCCTCTGTTTCAGCCCCTCTGATTCAGCCCCTCTGTTTCAGCCCCTCTGAATCAGCACCTGTGATTCAGCCCCTCTATTTCAGCCCCTCTGTTTTTCGCCCTCTGTTTCAGCCCCTCTGTTTCTCGCCCTCTGTTTCAGCCCCTCTGTTTCAGCCCCTCTGTTTCTCGCCCTCTGTTTCAGCCCCTCTGTTTCAGCCCCTCTGTTTCTCGCCCTCTGTTTCAGCCTCTCTGATTCAGCACCTCAGTTTCTCGCCCTCTGTTTCAGCCCCTCTGTTTCTCGCCCTCTGTTTCAGCCCCTCTGTTTCTTGCCGTCTGTTTCAGCCCCTCTGTTTCCCGCCCTCGGTTTCAGCCCCTCTGTTTCAGCCCCTCTGTTTCAGCCCCTCTGTTTCTCGCCCTCTGTTTCAGCCCCTCTGTTTCTCGCCCTCTGTTTCAGCCCCTCTGTTTCAGCCCCTCTGTTTCACCCCTCTCTTTCAGCCCCTCTGTTTCTCGCCCTCTGTTTCAGCCCCTCTGTTTCAGCCCCTCTGTTTCTCGCCCTCTGTTTCAGCCCCTCTGTTTCAGCCCCTCTGATTCAGCCCCTCTGCTTCTCGCCCTCTGTTTCAGCCCCTCTGTTTCAGCCCCTCTGTCTCAGCCCCTCTGATTCCTCCCCTCTGTTTCTCGCCCTCTGTTTCAGCCCCTCTGTTTCTCGCCCTCTGTTTCAGCCCCTCTGTTTCAGCCCCTCTGTTTCAGCCCCTCTGTTTCTCGCCCTCTGTTTCAGCCCCTCTGTTTCTCGCCCTCTGTTTCAGCCCCACTGTTTCAGCCCCGCTGATTCAGCCCCTCTGATTCAGCCCCTCTGTTTCTCGCCCTCTGTTTCAGCCCCTCTGTTTCGCGCTCTCTGTTTCAGCCCCTCTGTTTCTCGCCCTCTGTTTGAGCCCCTCTGTTTCAGCCCCTCTGTTTCAGCCCCTCTGTTTCAGCCCCTGTTTCTCGCCCTCTGTTTCAGCCCCTCTGATTCAGCCCCTCTGTTTCTCGCCCTCTGTTTCAGCCCCTCTGTTTCTCGCCCTCTGTTTCAGCCCCTCTGATTCCGCCCCTCCGTTTCTCGCCCTCTGTTTCAGCCCCTCTGTTTCTCGCCCTCTGTTTCAGCCCGTCTGATTCTCGCCCTCTGTTTCAGCCCCTCTGTTTCAGCCCCTCTGTTTCAGCCCCTCTGTTTCTCGCCCTCTGTTTCAGCCCCTCTGATTCAGCCCCTCTGTTTCTCGCCCTCTGTTTCAGCGCCTCTGGTTCAGCCCCTCTGTTTCAGCCCCTCTGATTCCGCCCCGCTGTTTCTCGCCCTCTGTTTCAGCCCCTCTGTTTCTCGCCCTCTGTTTCAGCCCCTCTGTTTCTCGCCCTCTGTTTCAGCCCCTCTGTTTCAGCCCCTCTGTTTCAGCCCCTCTGTTTTTCGCCCTCTGTTTCTCGCCCTCTGTTTCAGCCCCTCCGTTTCTTCCCCTCTGTTTCAGCCCCGCTGTTTCAGCCCCTCTGATTCAGCCCCTCTGTTTCAGCCCCTCTGATTCAGCCCCTCTGTTTCTCGCCCTCTGTTTCAGCCCCTCTGTTTCTCGCCCTCTGTTTCAGCCCCTCTGTTTCAGCCCCTCTGTTTCTCACCCTCTGTTTCAGCCCGTCTGATTCAGCCCCTCGGATTCAGCCCCTCGGTTTCCCGCCCCTCTGTTTCAGCCCCTCTGTTTCACGCCCCGTGTTTCAGCCCCTCTGTTTCTTGCCCTCTGTTTCAGCCCCTCTGTTTCTCGCCCTCTGTTTCAGCCCCTCTGTTTCAGCCCCTCTGTTTCAGTCCCTCTGTTTCTCGCCCTCTGTTTCAGCCCCTCTGTTTCTCGCCCTCTATTTCAGCCCCTCTGTTTCAGCCCCTCGGTTTCTCGCCCTCTGTTTCAGCCCCTCTGTTTCTCGCCCTCTGTTTCAGCCCCTCTGTTTCTCACCCTCTGTTTCAGCCCCTCTGTTTCAGCCCCTGTGTTTCTCGCCCTCTATTTCAGCCCCTCTGTTTCTCGCCCTCTGTTTCAGCCCCTCTGATACAGCCCCTCTGTTTCAGCCCCTCTGATTCAGCCCCTCTCTTTCAGCCCCTCTGTTTCAGCCCCTCTGTTTCAGCCCCTGTGTTTCTCGCCCTCTATTTCAGCCCCTCTGTTTCTCCCCCTCTGTTTCTCGCCCTCTGTTTCGGCCCCTCTGTTTTTCGCCCTCTGTATCAGCCCCTCTGTTTCTCGCCCTCTGTTTCTCCCCCTCTGTTTCTCGCCCTCTGTTTCGGCCCCTCTGTTTTTCGCCTTCTGTTTCAGCCCCTCTGATACAGCCCCTCTGATTCGGCCCCTCTGTTTCAGCCACTCTGTTTCAGCCCCTCTGTTTCAGCCCCTCTGTTTCAGCCCCTCTGTTTCTCGCCCTCTGTTTCAGCCCCTCTGTTTCTCGGCCTCTGTTTCAGCCCCTCTGTTTCAGCCCCTCTGTTTCAGCCCCTCTGTTTCAGCCCCTCTGTTTCTCGCCCTCTGTTTCTAGCCCACTGTTTCAGCCCCTCTGTTTCAGCCCCTCTGATTCAGCCCCTCTGTTTCAGCCCCTCTGTTTCTCGCCCTCGGTTTCAGCCCCTCTGTTTCAGCCCCTCTGTTTCTCGCCCTCTGTTTCAGCCCCTCTGTTTCTCGCCCTCTGTTTCAGCCCCTCTGTTTCAGCACCTCTGTTTCTCGCCCTCTGTTTCAGCCCCTCTGTTTCTCGCACTCTGTTTCAGCTCCTCTGTTTCAGCCCCTCTGTTTAAGCCCCTCTGTTTCTCGCCCTCTGTTTCAGCCGCTCTGTTTCTCGCCCTCTGTTTCAGCCCCTCTGATTTAGCCCCTCTGTTTCAGCCCCTCTGTTTCAGCCCCTCTGTTTCTCGCCCTCTGTTTCAGCCCCTCTGTTTCAGCCCCTCTGTTTCTCGCCCTCTGTTTCTGCCCCTCTGTTTCTCACCTTTTGTTTCAGCCACTCTATTTCTCGCCCTGTGTTTCAGCCCCTCTGATTCAGCCCCTCTGATTCAGCCCCTCTGTTTCACCCACTCTGTTTCAGCCCCTCTCTTTCTCGCCCTCTGTTTCAGCACCTCTAATTCTCGCCCTCTGTTTCAGCCCCTATGATTCAGCCCCTCTGTTTCTCGCCCTCTGTTTCAGCCCCTCTGTTTCTCGCCCTCGGTCTCAGCCCCTCTGATTCAGCCCCTCTGTTTCAGCCCCTCTGTTTCTCGCCTTCTGTTTCTGCCCCTCTGTTTCTCGCCCTCTGTTTCAGACCCTCTATTTCTCGCCCTCTGTTTCAGCCCCTCTGTTTCAGCCCCTCTGTTTCTCGCCTTCTGTTTCAGCCCCTCTGTTTCTCGCCCTCTGTTTCAGCCCCTCTATTTATCGCCCTCTGTTTCAGCCCCTCTGATTCAGCCCCTCTGTTTCAGCCCCTCTGTTTCAGCCCCTCTGTTTCTCGCCCTCTGTTTCAGCCCCTCTGATTCAGCCCCTCTGTTTCTCGCCCTCTGTTTCAGCCCCTCTGGTTCAGCCCCTCTGTTTCAGCCCCTCTGATTCCGCCCCGCTGTTTCTCGCCCTCTGTTTCAGCCCCTCTGTTTCTTGCCCTCTGTTTCAGCCCCTCTGTTTCTCGCCCTCTGTTTCAGCCCCTCTGTTTCAGCCCCTCTGTTTCAGCCCCTCTGTTTTTCGCCCTCTGTTTCTCGCCCTCTGTTTCAGCCCCTCCGTTTCTTCCCCTCTGTTTCAGCCCCTCTGTTTCAGCCCCTCTGATTCAGCCCCTCTGTTTCAGCCCCTCTGATTCAGCCCCTCTGTTTCAGCCCCTCTGATTCAGCCCCTCTATTTCAGCCCCTCTGATTCAGCCCCTCTGTTTCTCGCCCTCTGTTTCAGCCCCTCTGTTTCAGCCCCTCTGTTTCTCACCCTCTGTTTCAGCCCGTCTGATTCAGCCCCTCTGATTCAGCCCCTCGGTTTCCCGCCCCTCTGTTTCAGCCCCTCTGTTTCACGCCCCGTGTTTCAGCCCCTCTGTTTCTTGCCCTCTGTTTCAGCCCCTCTGTTTCTCGCCCTCTGTTTCAGCCCCTCTGTTTCAGCCCCTCTGTTTCAGTCCCTCTGTTTCTCGCCCTCTGTTTCAGCCCCTCTGTTTCTCGCCCTCTATTTCAGCCCCTCTGTTTCAGCCCCTCGGTTTCTCGCCCTCTGTTTCAGCCCCTCTGTTTCTCGCCCTCTGTTTCAGCCCCTCTGTTTCTCGCCCTCTGTTTCAGCCCCTCTGTTTCAGCCCCTCTGTTTCTCGCCCTCTATTTCAGCCCCTCTGTTTCTCGCCCTCTGTTTCAGCCCCTCTGATACAGCCCCTCTGTTTCAGCCCCTCTGATTCAGCCCCTCTGTTTCAGCCCCTCTGTTTCAGCCCCTCTGTTTCAGCCCCTCTGTTTCTCGCCCTCTGTTTCTCCCCCTCTGTTTCTCGCCCTCTGTTTCGGCACCTCTGTTTTTCGCCCTCTGTATCAGCCCCTCTGTTTCTCGCCCTCTGTTTCTCCCCCTCTGTTTCTCGCCCTCTGTTTCGGCCCCTCTGTTTTTCGCCTTGTGTTTCAGCCCCTCTGTTTCACGCCCTCTGTTTCAGGCTCTCTGTTTCAGCCTGTCTGTTTCAGCCCCTCTGTTTCAGCCCCTCGGTTTCTCGCTCTCTGTTTCTCGCCCGCAGTTTCAGCCCCTCTGTTTCTCGCCCTCTGTTTCAGCCCCTCTGTTTCAGCCCCTCTGATACAGCCCCTCTGATTCGGCCCCTCTGTTTCAGCCCCTCTGTTTCAGCCCCTCTGTTTCAGCCCCTCTGTTTCTCGCCCTCTGTTTCAGCCCCTCTGTTTCTCGGCCTCTGTTTCAGCCCCTCTGTTTCAGCCCCTCTGTTTCAGCCCCTCTGTTTCAGCCCCACTGTTTCTCGCCCTCTGTTTCTAGCCCTCTGTTTCTAGACGTCTGTTTCAGCCCCTCTGTTTCAGCCCCTCTGATTCAGCCCCTCTGTTTCAGCCCCTCTGTTTCTCGCCCTCGGTTTCAGCCCCTCTGTTTCAGCCCCTCTGTTTCAGCCCCTCTGTTTATCGCCCTCTGTTTCAGCCCCTCTGTTTCTCGCCCTCTGTTTCAGCCCCTCTGTTTCAGCCCCTCTGTTTCAGCCCCTCTGTTTCAGCCCCTCTGTTTCTCGCCCTCTGTTTCAGCCCCTCCATTTCTTCCCCTCTGTTTCAGCCCCTCTGTTTCTCGCCCTCTGTTTCAGCCCCACTGTTTCAGCCCCTCTGATTCAGCCCCTCTGATTCAGCCCCTCTGTTTCTCGCCCTCTGTTTCAGCCCCTCTTTTTCTCGCCCTCTGTTTCAGCCCCTCTGATTCAGCCCCTCTGTTTCAGCCCCTCTGTTTCTCGCCCTCGGTCTCAGCCCCTCTGATTCAGCCCCTCTGTTACAGCCCCTCTGTTTCTCGCCTTCTGTTTCAGCCCCTCTGTTTCTCGCCCTCTGTTTCAGCCCCTCTATTTCTCACCCTGTGTTTCAGCCCCTCTGTTTCAGCCCCTCTGTTTCTCGCCTTCTGTTTCAGACCCTCTGTTTCTCGCCCTTTGTTTCAGCCCCTCTATTTCTCGCCCTCTGTTTCAGCCCCTCTGATTCAGCCCCTCTGTTTCAGCCCCTCTGAATCAGCACCTGTGATTCAGCCATTCTATTTCAGCCCCTCTGTTTTTCGCCCTCTGTTTCAGCCCCTCTGTTTCTCGCCCTCTGTTTCAGCCCCTCTCTTTCCGCCCCTCTGTTTCTCGCCCTCTGTTTCAGCCCCTCTGTTTCAGCCCCTCTGTTTCTCGCCCTCTGTTTCAGCCTCTCTGATTCAGCACCTCAGTTTCTCGCCCTCTGTTTCAGCCCCTCTGTTTCTCGCCCTCTGTTTCAGCCCCTCTGTTTCTTGCCGTCTGTTTCAGCCACTCTGTTTCTCGCCCTCGGTTTCAGCCCCTCTGTTTCAGCCCCTCTGTTTCAGCCCCTCTGTTTCTCGCCCTCTGTTTCAGCCCCTCTGTTTCTCGCCCTCTGTTTCAGCCCCTCTGTTTCAGCCCCTCTGATTCAGCCCCTCTGATTCAGCCCCTCTGTTTCTCGCCCACTGTTTCAGCCCCTCTGTTTCGCGCTCTCTGTTTCAGCCCCTCTGTTTCTCGCCCTCTGTTTCAGCCCCTCTGTTTCAGCCCCTCTCTTTCAGCCCCTCTCTTTCAGCCCCTCTGTTTCTCGCCCTCTGTTTCAGCCCCTCTGTTTCAGCCCCTCTGTTTCTCGCCCTCTGTTTCAGCCCCTCTGTTTCAGCCCCTCAGATTCAGCCCCTCTGCTTCTCGCCCTTTGTTTCAGCCCCTCTGTTTCAGCCCCTCTGTCTCAGCACCTCTGATTCCTCCCCTCTGTTTCTCGCCCTCTGTTTCATCCCCTCTGTTTCTCGCCCTCTGTTTCAGCCCCTCTGTTTCAGCCCCTCTGTTTCAGCCCCTCTGTTTCTCACCCTCTGTTTCTCGCCCTCTGTTTCAGCCCCTCCATTTCTTCCCCTCTGTTTCAGCCCCTCTGTTTCTCGCCCTCTGTTTCAGCCCCTCTGTTTCTCGCCCTCTGTTTCAGCCCCACTGTTTCAGCCCCGCTGATTCAGCCCCTCTGATTCAGCCCCTCTGTTTCTCGCCCTCTGTTTCAGCCCCTCTGTTTCGCTCTCTCTGTTTCAGCCCCTCTGTTTCTCGCCCTCTGTTTGAGCCCCTCTGTATCAGCCCCTCTGTTTCAGCCCCTCTGTTTCAGCCCCTGTTTCTCGCCCTCTGTTTCAGCCCCTCTGATTCAGCCCCTCTGTTTCTCGCCCTCTGTTTCAGCCCCTCTGTTTCTCGCCCTCTGTTTCAGCCCCTCTGATTCCGCCCCTCCGTTTCTCGCCCTCTGTTTCAGCCCCTCTGTTTCTCGCCCTCTGTTTCAAACCGTCTGATTCTCGCCCTCTGTTTCAGCCCCTCTGTTTCAGCCCCTCTGTTTCAGCCCCTCTGTTTCTCGCCCTCTGTTTCAGCCCCTCTGATTCAGCCCCTCTGTTTCTCGCCCTCTGTTTCAGCCCCTCTGGTTCAGCCCCTCTGTTTCAGCCCCTCTGATATCGCCCCGCTGTTTCTCGCCCTCTGTTTCTCGCCCTCTGTTTCAGCCCCTCTGTTTCTCGCCCTCTGTTTCAGCCCCTCTGTTTCAGCCCCTCTGTTTCAGCCCCTCTGTTTTTCGCCCTCTGTTTCTCGCCCTCTGTTTCAGCCCCTACGTTTCTTCCCCTCTGTTTCAGCCCCTCTGTTTCAGCCCCTCTGATTCAGCCCCTCTGTTTCAGCCCATCTGATTCAGCCCCTCTGTTTCAGCCCCTATGATTCAGCCCCTCTGTTTCAGCCCCTCTGATTCAGCTCCTCTGTTTCTCGCCCTCTGTTTCAGCCCCTCTGTTTCAGCCCCTCTGTTTCTCACCCTCTGTTTCAGCCCGTCTGATTCAGCCCCTCTGATTCAGCCCCTCGGTTTCCCGCCCCTCTGTTTCAGACCCTCTGTTTCACGCCCCGTGTTTCAGCCCCTCTGTTTCTTGCCCTCTGTTTCAGCCCCTCTGTTTCTCGCCCTCTGTTTCAGCCCCTCTGTTTCAGCCCCTCTGTTTCAGTCCCTCTGTTTCTTGCCCTCTGTTTCAGCCCCTCTGTTTCTCGCCCTCTATTTCAGCCCCTCTGTTTCAGCCCCTCGGTTTCTCGCCCTCTGTTTCAGCCCCTCTGTTTCTCGCCCTCTGTTTCAGCCCCTCTGTTTCTCACCCTCTGTTTCAGCCCCTCTGTTTCAGCCCCTCTGTTTCTCGCCCTCTATTTCAGCCCCTCTGTTTCTCGCCCTCTGTTTCAGCCCCTCTGATACAGCCCCTCTGTTTCAGCCCCTCTGATTCAGCCCCTCTCTTTCAGCCCCTCTGTTTCAGCCCCTCTGTTTCAGCCCCTCTGTTTCTCGCCCTCTGTTTCTCCCCCTCTGTTTCTCGCCCTCTGTTTCGGCCCCTCTGTTTCTCGCCCTCTGTTTCTCCCCCTCTGTTTCTCGCCCTCTGTTTCGGCCCCTCTGTTTTTCGCCTTCTGTTTCAGCCCCTCTGTTTCTCGCCCTCTGTTTCAGGCTCTCTGTTTCAGCCTGTCTGTTTCAGCCCCTCTGTTTCAGCCCCTCTGTTTCTCGCCCTCTGTTTCTCGCCCGCAGTTTCAGCCCCTCTGTTTCTCGCCCTCTGTTTCAGCCCCTCTGTTTCAGCCCCTCTGATACAGCACCTCTGATTCGGCCCCTCTGTTTCAGCCCCTCTGTTTCAGCCCCTCTGTTTCTCGCCCTCTGTTTCAGCCGCTCTGTTTCTCGCCCTCTGTTTCAGCCCCTCTGTTTCAATACCTCTTTTTCAGCCCCTCTGTTTCAGCCCCTCTGTTTCTCGCCCTCTGTTTCTAGCCCTCTGTTTCTAGCCCCCTGTTTCAGCCCCTCTGTTTCAGCCCCTCTGATTCAGCCCCTCTGTTTCAGCCCCTCTGTTTCTCGCCCTCGGTTTCTCGCCCTCTGTTTCAGCCCCTCTGTTTCTCGCCCTCTGTTTCAGCCCCTCTGTTTCAGCCCCTCTGTTTCAGCCCCTCTGTTTTTCGCCCTCTGTTTCTCGCCCTCTGTTTCAGCCCCTACGTTTCTTCCCCTCTGTTTCAGCCCCTCTGTTTCAGCCCCTCTGATTCAGCCCCTCTGTTTCAGCCCATCTGATTCAGCCCCTCTGTTTCTCGCCCTCTGTTTCAGCCCCTCTGATTCAGCCCCTCTGTTTTTCGCCCTCTGTTTCTCGCCCTCTGTTTCAGCCCCTCTGTTTTTCGCCCTCTGTTTCTCGCCCTCTGTTTCAGCCGCTCTGTTTCTCGCCCTCTGTTTCAGCCCCTCTGTTTCAATACCTCTTTTTCAGCCCCTCTGTTTCAGCCCCTCTGTTTCTCGCCCTCTGTTTCTAGCCCTCTGTTTCTAGCCCCCTGTTTCAGCCCCTCTGTTTCAGCCCCTCTGATTCAGCCCCTCTGTTTCAGCTCCTCTGTTTCAGCCCCTCTGTTTAAGCCCCTCTGTTTCTCGCCCTCTGTTTCAGCCGCTCTGTTTCTCGCCCTCTGTTTCAGCCCCTCTGATTTAGCCCCTCTGTTTCAGCCCCTCTGTTTCAGCCCCTCTGTTTCAGCCCCTCTGTTTCTCGCCCTCTGTTTCAGCCCCTCTGATTCAGCCCCTCTGTTTCTCGCCCTCTGTTTCAGCCCCTCTGGTTCAGCCCCTCTGTTTCAGCCCCTCTGATATCGCCCCGCTGTTTCTCGCCCTCTGTTTCAGCCCCTCTGTTTCTCGCCCTCTGTTTCAGCCCCTCTGTTTCTCGCCCTCTGTTTCAGCCCCTCTGTTTCAGCCCCTCTGTTTCAGCCCCTCTGTTTTTCGCCCTCTGTTTCTCGCCCTCTGTTTCAGCCCCTACGTTTCTTCCCCTCTGTTTCAGCCCCTCTGTTTCAGCCCCTCTGATTCAGCCCCTCTGTTTCAGCCCATCTGATTCAGCCCCTCTGTTTCAGCCCCTCTGATTCAGCCCCTCTGTTTCAGCCCCTCTGATTCAGCTCCTCTGTTTCTCGCCCTCGGTTTCAGCCCCTCTGTTTCAGCCCCTCTGTTTCTCACCCTCTGTTTCAGCCCGTCTGATTCAGCCCCTCTGATTCAGCCCCTCGGTTTCCCGCCCCTCTGTTTCAGACCCTCTGTTTCACGCCCCGTGTTTCAGCCCCTCTGTTTCTTGCCCTCTGTTTCAGCCCCTCTGTTTCTCGCCCTCTGTTTCAGCCCCTCTGTTTCAGCCCCTCTGTTTCAGTCCCTCTGTTTCTTGCCCTCTGTTTCAGCCCCTCTGTTTCTCGCCCTCTATTTCAGCCCCTCTGTTTCAGCCCCTCGGTTTCTCGCCCTCTGTTTCAGCCCCTCTGTTTCTCGCCCTCTGTTTCAGCCCCTCTGTTTCTCACCCTCTGTTTCAGCCCCTCTGTTTCAGCCCCTCTGTTTCTCGCCCTCTATTTCAGCCCCTCTGTTTCTCGCCCTCTGTTTCAGCCCCTCTGATACAGCCCCTCTGTTTCAGCCCCTCTGATTCAGCCCCTCTCTTTCAGCCCCTCTGTTTCAGCCCCTCTGTTTCAACCCCTCTGTTTCTCGCCCTCTGTTTCAGCCCCTCTGTTTCAGCCCCTCTGTTTCTCACCCTCTGTTTCAGCCCGTCTGATTCAGCCCCTCTGATTCAGCCCCTCGGTTTCCCGCCCCTCTGTTTCAGACCCTCTGTTTCACGCCCCGTGTTTCAGCCCCTCTGTTTCTTGCCCTCTGTTTCAGCCCCTCTGTTTCTCGCCCTCTGTTTCAGCCCCTCTGTTTCAGCCCCTCTGTTTCAGTCCCTCTGTTTCTTGCCCTCTGTTTCAGCCCCTCTGTTTCTCGCCCTCTATTTCAGCCCCTCTGTTTCAGCCCCTCGGTTTCTCGCCCTCTGTTTCAGCCCCTCTGTTTCTCGCCCTCTGTTTCAGCCCCTCTGTTTCTCACCCTCTGTTTCAGCCCCTCTGTTTCAGCCCCTCTGTTTCTCGCCCTCTATTTCAGCCCCTCTGTTTCTCGCCCTCTGTTTCAGCCCCTCTGATACAGCCCCTCTGTTTCAGCCCCTCTGATTCAGCCCCTCTCTTTCAGCCCCTCTGTTTCAGCCCCTCTGTTTCAGCCCCTCTGTTTCTCGCCCTCTGTTTCTCCCCCTCTGTTTCTCGCCCTCTGTTTCGGCCCCTCTGTTTCTCGCCCTCTGTTTCTCCCCCTCTGTTTCTCGCCCTCTGTTTCGGCCCCTCTGTTTTTCGCCTTCTGTTTCAGCCCCTCTGTTTCTCGCCCTCTGTTTCAGGCTCTCTGTTTCAGCCTGTCTGTTTCAGCCCCTCTGTTTCAGCCCCTCTGTTTCTCGCCCTCTGTTTCTCGCCCGCAGTTTCAGCCCCTCTGTTTCTCGCCCTCTGTTTCAGCCCCTCTGTTTCAGCCCCTCTGATACAGCACCTCTGATTCGGCCCCTCTGTTTCAGCCCCTCTGTTTCAGCCCCTCTGTTTCTCGCCCTCTGTTTCAGCCGCTCTGTTTCTCGCCCTCTGTTTCAGCCCCTCTGTTTCAATACCTCTTTTTCAGCCCCTCTGTTTCAGCCCCTCTGTTTCTCGCCCTCTGTTTCTAGCCCTCTGTTTCTAGCCCCCTGTTTCAGCCCCTCTGTTTCAGCCCCTCTGATTCAGCCCCTCTGTTTCAGCCCCTCTGTTTCTCGCCCTCGGTTTCTCGCCCTCTGTTTCAGCCCCTCTGTTTCTCGCCCTCTGTTTCAGCCCCTCTGTTTCAGCCCCTCTGTTTCAGCCCCTCTGTTTTTCGCCCTCTGTTTCTCGCCCTCTGTTTCAGCCCCTACGTTTCTTCCCCTCTGTTTCAGCCCCTCTGTTTCAGCCCCTCTGATTCAGCCCCTCTGTTTCAGCCCATCTGATTCAGCCCCTCTGTTTCTCGCCCTCTGTTTCAGCCCCTCTGATTCAGCCCCTCTGTTTTTCGCCCTCTGTTTCTCGCCCTCTGTTTCAGCCCCTCTGTTTTTCGCCCTCTGTTTCTCGCCCTCTGTTTCAGCCGCTCTGTTTCTCGCCCTCTGTTTCAGCCCCTCTGTTTCAATACCTCTTTTTCAGCCCCTCTGTTTCAGCCCCTCTGTTTCTCGCCCTCTGTTTCTAGCCCTCTGTTTCTAGCCCCCTGTTTCAGCCCCTCTGTTTCAGCCCCTCTGATTCAGCCCCTCTGTTTCAGCTCCTCTGTTTCAGCCCCTCTGTTTAAGCCCCTCTGTTTCTCGCCCTCTGTTTCAGCCGCTCTGTTTCTCGCCCTCTGTTTCAGCCCCTCTGATTTAGCCCCTCTGTTTCAGCCCCTCTGTTTCAGCCCCTCTGTTTCAGCCCCTCTGTTTCTCGCCCTCTGTTTCAGCCCCTCTGATTCAGCCCCTCTGTTTCTCGCCCTCTGTTTCAGCCCCTCTGGTTCAGCCCCTCTGTTTCAGCCCCTCTGATATCGCCCCGCTGTTTCTCGCCCTCTGTTTCAGCCCCTCTGTTTCTCGCCCTCTGTTTCAGCCCCTCTGTTTCTCGCCCTCTGTTTCAGCCCCTCTGTTTCAGCCCCTCTGTTTCAGCCCCTCTGTTTTTCGCCCTCTGTTTCTCGCCCTCTGTTTCAGCCCCTACGTTTCTTCCCCTCTGTTTCAGCCCCTCTGTTTCAGCCCCTCTGATTCAGCCCCTCTGTTTCAGCCCATCTGATTCAGCCCCTCTGTTTCAGCCCCTCTGATTCAGCCCCTCTGTTTCAGCCCCTCTGATTCAGCTCCTCTGTTTCTCGCCCTCGGTTTCAGCCCCTCTGTTTCAGCCCCTCTGTTTCTCACCCTCTGTTTCAGCCCGTCTGATTCAGTCCCTCTGATTCAGCCCCTCGGTTTCCCGCCCCTCTGTTTCAGACCCTCTGTTTCACGCCCCGTGTTTCAGCCCCTCTGTTTCTTGCCCTCTGTTTCAGCCCCTCTGTTTCTCGCCCTCTGTTTCAGCCCCTCTGTTTCAGCCCCTCTGTTTCAGTCCCTCTGTTTCTTGCCCTCTGTTTCAGCCCCTCTGTTTCTCGCCCTCTATTTCAGCCCCTCTGTTTCAGCCCCTCGGTTTCTCGCCCTCTGTTTCAGCCCCTCTGTTTCTCGCCCTCTGTTTCAGCCCCACTGTTTCTCACCCTCTGTTTCAGCCCCTCTGTTTCAGCCCCTCTGTTTCTCGCCCTCTATTTCAGCCCCTCTGTTTCTCGCCCTCTGTTTCAGCCCCTCTGATACAGCCCCTCTGTTTCAGCCCCTCTGATTCAGCCCCTCTCTTTCAGCCCCTCTGTTTCAGCCCCTCTGTTTCAACCCCTCTGTTTCTCGCCCTCTGTTTCTCCCCCTCTGTTTCTCGCCCTCTGTTTCGGCCCCTCTGTTTCTCGCCCTCTGTTTCTCCCCCTCTGTTTCTCGCCCTCTGTTTCGGCCCCTCTGTTTTTCGCCTTCTGTTTCAGCCCCTCTGTTTCTCGCCCTCTGTTTCAGGCTCTCTGTTTCAGCCTGTCTGTTTCAGCCCCTCTGTTTCAGCCCCTCTGTTTCTCGCCCTCTGTTTCTCGCCCGCAGTTTCAGCCCCTCTGTTTCTCGCCCTCTGTTTCAGCCCCTCTGTTTCAGCCCCTCTGATACAGCACCTCTGATTCGGCCCCTCTGTTTCAGCCCCTCTGTTTCAGCCCCTCTGTTTCTCGCCCTCTGTTTCAGCCGCTCTGTTTCTCGCCCTCTGTTTCAGCCCCTCTGTTTCAGCCCCTCTGTTTCAGCCCCTCTGTTTCAGCCCCTCTGTTTCTCGCCCTCTGTTTCAAACCGTCTGATTCTCGCCCTCTGTTTCAGCCCCTCTGTTTCAGCCCCTCTGTTTCAGCCCCTCTGTTTCTCGCCCTCTGTTTCAGCCCCTCTGATTCAGCCCCTCTGTTTCTCGCCCTCTGTTTCAGCCCCTCTGGTTCAGCCCCTCTGTTTCAGCCCCTCTGATATCGCCCCGCTGTTTCTCGCCCTCTGTTTCTCGCCCTCTGTTTCAGCCCCTCTGTTTCTCGCCCTCTGTTTCAGCCCCTCTGTTTCAGCCCCTCTGTTTCAGCCCCTCTGTTTTTCGCCCTCTGTTTCTCGCCCTCTGTTTCAGCCCCTACGTTTCTTCCCCTCTGTTTCAGCCCCTCTGTTTCAGCCCCTCTGATTCAGCCCCTCTGTTTCAGCCCATCTGATTCAGCCCCTCTGTTTCAGCCCCTCTGATTCAGCCCCTCTGTTTCAGCCCCTCTGATTCAGCTCCTCTGTTTCTCGCCCTCTGTTTCAGCCCCTCTGTTTCAGCCCCTCTGTTTCTCACCCTCTGTTTCAGCCCGTCTGATTCAGCCCCTCTGATTCAGCCCCTCGGTTTCCCGCCCCTCTGTTTCAGACCCTCTGTTTCACGCCCCGTGTTTCAGCCCCTCTGTTTCTTGCCCTCTGTTTCAGCCCCTCTGTTTCTCGCCCTCTGTTTCAGCCCCTCTGTTTCAGCCCCTCTGTTTCAGTCCCTCTGTTTCTTGCCCTCTGTTTCAGCCCCTCTGTTTCTCGCCCTCTATTTCAGCCCCTCTGTTTCAGCCCCTCGGTTTCTCGCCCTCTGTTTCAGCCCCTCTGTTTCTCGCCCTCTGTTTCAGCCCCTCTGTTTCTCACCCTCTGTTTCAGCCCCTCTGTTTCAGCCCCTCTGTTTCTCGCCCTCTATTTCAGCCCCTCTGTTTCTCGCCCTCTGTTTCAGCCCCTCTGATACAGCCCCTCTGTTTCAGCCCCTCTGATTCAGCCCCTCTCTTTCAGCCCCTCTGTTTCAGCCCCTCTGTTTCAGCCCCTCTGTTTCTCGCCCTCTGTTTCTCCCCCTCTGTTTCTCGCCCTCTGTTTCGGCCCCTCTGTTTCTCGCCCTCTGTTTCTCCCCCTCTGTTTCTCGCCCTCTGTTTCGGCCCCTCTGTTTTTCGCCTTCTGTTTCAGCCCCTCTGTTTCTCGCCCTCTGTTTCAGGCTCTCTGTTTCAGCCTGTCTGTTTCAGCCCCTCTGTTTCAGCCCCTCTGTTTCTCGCCCTCTGTTTCTCGCCCGCAGTTTCAGCCCCTCTGTTTCTCGCCCTCTGTTTCAGCCCCTCTGTTTCAGCCCCTCTGATACAGCACCTCTGATTCGGCCCCTCTGTTTCAGCCCCTCTGTTTCAGCCCCTCTGTTTCTCGCCCTCTGTTTCAGCCGCTCTGTTTCTCGCCCTCTGTTTCAGCCCCTCTGTTTCAATACCTCTTTTTCAGCCCCTCTGTTTCAGCCCCTCTGTTTCTCGCCCTCTGTTTCTAGCCCTCTGTTTCTAGCCCCCTGTTTCAGCCCCTCTGTTTCAGCCCCTCTGATTCAGCCCCTCTGTTTCAGCCCCTCTGTTTCTCGCCCTCGGTTTCAGCCCCTCTGTTTCAGCCCCTCTGTTTCAGCCCCTCTGTTTCTCGCCCTCTGTTTCAGCCCCTCTGTTTCTCGCCCTCTGTTTCAGCCCCTCTGTTTCAGCACCTCTGTTTCTCGCCCTCTGTTTCAGCCCCTCTGTTTCTCGCCCTCTGTTTCAGCTCCTCTGTTTCAGCCCCTCTGTTTAAGCCCCTCTGTTTCTCGCCCTCTGTTTCAGCCGCTCTGTTTCTCGCCCTCTGTTTCAGCCCCTCTGATTTAGCCCCTCTGTTTCAGCCCCTCTGTTTCAGCCCCTCTGTTTCAGCCCCTCTGTTTCTCGCCCTCTGTTTCAGCCCCTCTGATTCAGCCCCTCTGTTTCTCGCCCTCTGTTTCAGCCCCTCTGGTTCAGCCCCTCTGTTTCAGCCCCTCTGATATCGCCCCGCTGTTTCTCGCCCTCTGTTTCAGCCCCTCTGTTTCTCGCCCTCTGTTTCAGCCCCTCTGTTTCTCGCCCTCTGTTTCAGCCCCTCTGTTTCAGCCCCTCTGTTTCAGCCCCTCTGTTTTTCGCCCTCTGTTTCTCGCCCTCTGTTTCAGCCCCTACGTTTCTTCCCCTCTGTTTCAGCCCCTCTGTTTCAGCCCCTCTGATTCAGCCCCTCTGTTTCAGCCCATCTGATTCAGCCCCTCTGTTTCAGCCCCTCTGATTCAGCCCCTCTGTTTCAGCCCCTCTGATTCAGCTCCTCTGTTTCTCGCCCTCTGTTTCAGCCCCTCTGTTTCAGCCCCTCTGTTTCTCACCCTCTGTTTCAGCCCGTCTGATTCAGCCCCTCTGATTCAGCCCCTCGGTTTCCCGCCCCTCTGTTTCAGACCCTCTGTTTCACGCCCCGTGTTTCAGCCCCTCTGTTTCTTGCCCTCTGTTTCAGCCCCTCTGTTTCTCGCCCTCTGTTTCAGCCCCTCTGTTTCAGCCCCTCTGTTTCAGTCCCTCTGTTTCTTGCCCTCTGTTTCAGCCCCTCTGTTTCTCGCCCTCTATTTCAGCCCCTCTGTTTCAGCCCCTCGGTTTCTCGCCCTCTGTTTCAGCCCCTCTGTTTCTCGCCCTCTGTTTCAGCCCCTCTGTTTCTCACCCTCTGTTTCAGCCCCTCTGTTTCAGCCCCTCTGTTTCTCGCCCTCTATTTCAGCCCCTCTGTTTCTCGCCCTCTGTTTCAGCCCCTCTGATACAGCCCCTCTGTTTCAGCCCCTCTGATTCAGCCCCTCTCTTTCAGCCCCTCGGTTTCAGCCCCTCTGTTTCAACCCCTCTGTTTCTCGCCCTCTGTTTCTCCCCCTCTGTTTCTCGCCCTCTGTTTCGGCCCCTCTGTTTCTCGCCCTCTGTTTCTCCCCCTCTGTTTCTCGCCCTCTGTTTCGGCCCCTCTGTTTTTCGCCTTCTGTTTCAGCCCCTCTGTTTCTCGCCCTCTGTTTCAGGCTCTCTGTTTCAGCCTGTCTGTTTCAGCCCCTCTGTTTCAGCCCCTCTGTTTCTCGCCCTCTGTTTCTCGCCCGCAGTTTCAGCCCCTCTGTTTCTCGCCCTCTGTTTCAGCCCCTCTGTTTCAGCCCCTCTGATACAGCACCTCTGATTCGGCCCCTCTGTTTCAGCCCCTCTGTTTCAGCCCCTCTGTTTCTCGCCCTCTGTTTCAGCCGCTCTGTTTCTCGCCCTCTGTTTCAGCCCCTCTGTTTCAGCCCCTCTGTTTCAGCCCCTCTGTTTCTCGCCCTCTGTTTCTAGCCCTCTGTTTCTAGCCCCCTGTTTCAGCCCCTCTGTTTCAGCCCCTCTGATTCAGCCCCTCTGTTTCAGCCCCTCTGTTTCTCGCCCTCGGTTTCAGCCCCTCT
Source organism: Chiloscyllium punctatum (assembly GCF_047496795.1). Lineage (NCBI taxonomy): Eukaryota > Metazoa > Chordata > Chondrichthyes > Orectolobiformes > Hemiscylliidae > Chiloscyllium > Chiloscyllium punctatum. Next base: position 80,548,155 of record NC_092769.1, on the reverse strand, counting down.
GTTTCAGCCCCTCTGTTTCAGCCCCTCTGTTTCTCGCCCTCTGTTTCAGCCCCTCTGTTTCTCGCCCTCTGTTTCAGCCCCTCTGTTTCAGCACCTCTGTTTCTCGCCCTCTGTTTCAGCCCCTCTGTTTCTCGCCCTCTGTTTCAGCTCCTCTGTTTCAGCCCCTCTGTTTAAGCCCCTCTGTTTCTCGCCCTCTGTTTCAGCCGCTCTGTTTCTCGCCCTCTGTTTCAGCCCCTCTGATTTAGCCCCTCTGTTTCAGCCCCTCTGTTTCAGCCCCTCTGTTTCTCGCCCTCTGTTTCAGCCCCTCTGTTTCAGCCCCTCTGTTTCTCGCCCTCTGTTTCTGCCCCTCTGTTTCTCACCTTTTGTTTCAGCCCCTCTATTTCTCGCCCTGTGTTTCAGCCCCTCTGATTCAGCCCCTCTGATTCAGCCCCCCTGTTTCACCCACTCTGTTTCAGCCCCTCTCTTTCTCGCCCTCTGTTTCAACCCCTCTAATTCTCGCCCTCTGTTTCAGCCCCTATGATTCAGCCCCTCTGTTTCTCGCCCTCTGTTTCAGCCCCTCTGTTTCTCGCCCTCGGTCTCAGCCCCTCTGATTCAGCCCCTCTGTTTCAGCCCCTCTGTTTCTCGCCTTCTGTTTCAGCCCCTCTGTTTCTCGCCCTCTGTTTCAGACCCTCTATTTCTCGCCCTCTGTTTCAGCCCCTCTGTTTCAGCCCCTCTGTTTCTCGCCTTCTGTTTCAGCCCCTCTGTTTCTCGCCCTCTGTTTCAGCCCCTCTATTTATCGCCCTCTGTTTCAGCCCCTCTGATTCAGCCCCTCTGTTTCAGCCCCTCTGATTCAGCCCCTCTGATTCAGCCCCTCTGTTTCTCGCCCACTGTTTCAGCCCCTCTGTTTCGCGCTCTCTGTTTCAGCCCCTCTGTTTCTCGCCCACTGTTTCAGCCCCTCTGTTTCAGCCCCTCTGATACAGCCCCTCTGATTCAGCCCCTCTGATTCAGCCCCTCTGATACAGCCCCTCTGATTCAGCCCCTCTGATTCAGCCCCTCTGTTTCGCGCTCTCTGTTTCAGCCCCTCTGTTTCTCGCCCTCTGTTTGAGCCCCTCTGTTTCAGCCCCTCTGTTTCAGCCCCTCTGTTTCAGCCCCTCTGTTTCTCGCCCTCTGTTTCAGCCCCTCAGATTCAGACCCTCTGTTTCTCGCCCTCTGTTTCAGCCCCTCAGTTTCTCGCCCTCTGTTTCAGCCCCTCTGATTCCGCCCCTCTGTTTCTCGCCCTCTGTTTCAGCCCCTCTGTTTCTCGCCCTCTGTTTCAGCCCGTCATTTTCTCGCCCTCTGTTTCAGCCCCTCTGTTTCAGCCCCTCTGTTTCAGCCCCTCTGTTTCTCGCCCTCTGTTTCAGCCCCTCTGATTCAGCCCCTCAGTTTCTCGCCCTCTGTTTCAGCCCCTCTGTTTCAGCCCCTCTGTTTCAGCCCCTCTGATTCCGCCCCGCTGTTTCTCGCCCTCTGTTTCAGCCCCTCGGTTTCTCGCCCTCTGTTTCAGCCCCTCTGTTTCTCGCCCTCTGTTTCAGCCCGTCTGTTTCAGCCCCTCTGTTTCAGCCCCTCTGTTTCTCGCCCTCTGTTTCTCGCCCTCTGTTTCAGCCCCTCCGTTTCTTCCCCTCTGTTTCAGCCCCTCTGTTTCTCGCCCTCTGTTTCAGCCCCTCTGTTTCTCGCCCTCTGTTTCAGCCCCTCTGTTTCAGCCCCTCTGATTCAGCCCCTCTGATTAAGCCCCTCTGTTTCTCGCCCTCTGTTTCAGCCCCTCTGTTTCGCAATCTCTGTTTCAGCCCCTCTGTTTCTCGCCCTCTGTTTCAGCCCCTCTGTTTCAGCCCCTCTGTTTCAGCCCCTCTGTTTCTCGCCCTCTGTTTCAGCCCCTCTGATTCAGCCCCTCTGTTTCTCGCCCTCTGTTTCAGCCCCTCTGTTTCTCACCCTCTGTTTCAGCCCCTCTGATTCAGCCCCTCTGTTTCTCGCCCTCTGTTTCAGCCCCTCTGTTTCTCGCCCTCTATTTCAGCCCCTCTGTTTCTCGCCCTCTGTTTCAGCCCCTCTGATTTAGCGCCTCTGTTTCAGCCCCTCTGTTTCAGCCCCTCTGTTTCTCACCCTCAGTTTCAGCCCCTCTGTTTCTCGCCCTCTGTTTCAGCCCCTCTGATTCAGCACCTCTGTTTCAGCCCCTCTGATTCAGCCCCTCTGTTTCAGCCCCTCTGATTCAGCCCCTCAGTTTCAGCCCCGCTGTTTCTCGCCCTCTGTTTCAGCCCCTCTGTTTCTCGCCCTCTGTTTCAGCCCCTCTGTTTCTCGACCTTGGTTTCAGCCCGTCTGCTTCAGACCCTCTGTTTCTCGCCCTCTGTTTCTCGCCCTCTATTTCAGCCCCTGTGTTTCTCACCCTCTCTTTCAGACCCTCTGTTTTTCGCCCTCTGTTTCAGCCCCTCCATTTCTCGCCCTCTGTTTCAGCCCCTCTGTTTCAGCCCCTCTGTTTCAGCCCCTCTGTTTCAGCCCCTCTGTTTCTCGCACTCTGTTTCAGCCCGTCTGTTTCAGTCCCTCTGTTTCAGCCCCTCTGTTTCAGCCCCTCTGTTTCTCGCCCTCTGTTTCAGCTCCTCTGTTTCAGCCCCTCTGTTTAAGCCCCTCTGTTTCTCGCCCTCTGTTTCAGCCGCTCTGTTTCTCGCCCTCTGTTTCAGCCCCTCTGATTTAGCCCCTCTGTTTCAGCCCCTCTGTTTCAGCCCCTCTGTTTCTCGCCCTCTGTTTCAGCCCCTCTGTTTCAGCCCCTCTGTTTCTCGCCCTCTGTTTCTGCCCCTCTGTTTCTCACCTTTTGTTTCAGCCCCTCTATTTCTCGCCCTGTGTTTCAGCCCCTCTGATTCAGCCCCTCTGATTCAGCCCCCCTGTTTCACCCACTCTGTTTCAGCCCCTCTCTTTCTCGCCCTCTGTTTCAGCCCCTCTAATTCTCGCCCTCTGTTTCAGCCCCTATGATTCAGCCCCTCTGTTTCTCGCCCTCTGTTTCAGCCCCTCTGTTTCTCGCCCTCGGTCTCAGCCCCTCTGATTCAGCCCCTCTGTTTCAGCCCCTCTGTTTCTCGCCTTCTGTTTCAGCCCCTCTGTTTCTCGCCCTCTGTTTCAGACCCTCTATTTCTCGCCCTCTGTTTCAGCCCCTCTGTTTCAGCCCCTCTGTTTCTCGCCTTCTGTTTCAGCCCCTCTGTTTCTCGCCCTCTGTTTCAGCCCCTCTATTTATCGCCCTCTGTTTCAGCCCCTCTGATTCAGCCCCTCTGTTTCAGCCCCTCTGATTCAGCCCCTCTGATTCAGCCCCTCTGTTTCTCGCCCACTGTTTCAGCCCCTCTGTTTCGCGCTCTCTGTTTCAGCCCCTCTGTTTCTCGCCCACTGTTTCAGCCCCTCTGTTTCAGCCCCTCTGATACAGCCCCTCTGATTCAGCCCCTCTGATTCAGCCCCTCTGATACAGCCCCTCTGATTCAGCCCCTCTGATTCAGCCCCTCTGTTTCGCGCTCTCTGTTTCAGCCCCTCTGTTTCTCGCCCTCTGTTTGAGCCCCTCTGTTTCAGCCCCTCTGTTTCAGCCCCTCTGTTTCAGCCCCTCTGTTTCTCGCCCTCTGTTTCAGCCCCTCAGATTCAGCCCCTCTGTTTCTCGCCCTCTGTTTCAGCCCCTCTGTTTCTCGCCCTCTGTTTCAGCCCCTCTGATTCCGCCCCTCTGTTTCTCGCCCTCTGTTTCAGCCCCTCTGTTTCTCGCCCTCTGTTTCAGCCCGTCATTTTCTCGCCCTCTGTTTCAGCCCCTCTGTTTCAGCCCCTCTGTTTCTCGCCCTCTGTTTCAGCCCCTCTGATTCAGCCCCTCAGTTTCTCGCCCTCTGTTTCAGCCCCTCTGTTTCAGCCCCTCTGTTTCAGCCCCTCTGATTCCGCCCCGCTGTTTCTCGCCCTCTGTTTCAGCCCCTCGGTTTCTCGCCCTCTGTTTCAGCCCCTCTGTTTCTCGCCCTCTGTTTCAGCCCGTCTGTTTCAGCCCCTCTGTTTCAGCCCCTCTGTTTCTCGCCCTCTGTTTCTCGCCCTCTGTTTCAGCCCCTCCGTTTCTTCCCCTCTGTTTCAGCCCCTCTGTTTCTCGCCCTCTGTTTCAGCCCCTCTGTTTCTCGCCCTCTGTTTCAGCCCCTCTGTTTCAGCCCCTCTGATTCAGCCCCTCTGATTCAGCCCCTCTGTTTCTCGCCCTCTGTTTCAGCCCCTCTGTTTCGCAATCTCTGTTTCAGCCCCTCTGTTTCTCGCCCTCTGTTTCAGCCCCTCTGTTTCAGCCCCTCTGTTTCAGCCCCTCTGTTTCTCGCCCTCTGTTTCAGCCCCTCTGATTCGGCCCCTCTGTTTCTCGCCCTCTGTTTCAGCCCCTCTGTTTCTCACCCTCTGTTTCAGCCCCTCTGATTCAGCCCCTCTGTTTCTCGCCCTCTGTTTCAGCCCCTCTGTTTCTCGCCCTCTATTTCAGCCCCTCTGTTTCTCGCCCTCTGTTTCAGCCCCTCTGATTTAGCGCCTCTGTTTCAGCCCCTCTGTTTCAGCCCCTCTGTTTCTCGCCCTCAGTTTCAGCCCCTCTGTTTCTCGCCCTCTGATTCAGCCCCTCTGATTCAGCACCTCTGTTTCAGCCCCTCTGATTCAGCCCCTCTGTTTCAGCCCCTCTGATTCAGCCCCTCAGTTTCAGCCCCGCTGTTTCTCGCCCTCTGTTTCAGCCCCTCTGTTTCTCGCCCTCTGTTTCAGCCCCTCTGTTTCTCGCCCTTGGTTTCAGCCCGTCTGCTTCAGACCCTCTGTTTCTCGCCCTCTGTTTCTCGCCCTCTATTTCAGCCCCTGTGTTTCTCACCCTCTCTTTCAGACCCTCTGTTTTTCGCCCCCTGTTTCAGCCCCTCCATTTCTCGCCCTCTGTTTCAGCCCCTCTGTTTCAGCCCCTCTGTTTCAGCCCCTCTGTTTCAGCCCCTCTGTTTCTCGCACTCTGTTTCAGCCCGTCTGTTTCAGTCCCTCTGTTTCAGCCCCTCTGTTTCAGCCCCTCTGTTTCTCGCCCTCTGTTTCAGCTCCTCTGTTTCAGCCCCTCTGTTTAAGCCCCTCTGTTTCTCGCCCTCTGTTTCAGCCGCTCTGTTTCTCGCCCTCTGTTTCAGCCCCTCTGATTTAGCCCCTCTGTTTCAGCCCCTCTGTTTCAACCCCTCTGTTTCTCGCCCTCTGTTTCAGCCCCTCTGTTTCAGCCCCTCTGTTTCTCGCCCTCTGTTTCTGCCCCTCTGTTTCTCACCTTTTGTTTCAGCCCCTCTATTTCTCGCCCTGTGTTTCAGCCCCTCTGATTCAGCCCCTCTGATTCAGCCCCCCTGTTTCACCCACTCTGTTTCAGCCCCTCTCTTTCTCGCCCTCTGTTTCAGCCCCTCTAATTCTCGCCCTCTGTTTCAGCCCCTATGATTCAGCCCCTCTGTTTCTCGCCCTCTGTTTCAGCCCCTCTGTTTCTCGCCCTCGGTCTCAGCCCCTCTGATTCAGCCCCTCTGTTTCAGCCCCTCTGTTTCTCGCCTTCTGTTTCAGCCCCTCTGTTTCTCGCCCTCTGTTTCAGACCCTCTATTTCTCGCCCTCTGTTTCAGCCCCTCTGTTTCAGCCCCTCTGTTTCTCGCCTTCTGTTTCAGCCCCTCTGTTTCTCGCCCTCTGTTTCAGCCCCTCTATTTATCGCCCTCTGTTTCAGCCCCTCTGATTCAGCCCCTCTGTTTCAGCCCCTCTGATTCAGCCCCTCTGATTCAGCCCCTCTGTTTCTCGCCCACTGTTTCAGCCCCTCTGTTTCGCGCTCTCTGTTTCAGCCCCTCTGTTTCTCGCCCACTGTTTCAGCCCCTCTGTTTCAGCCCCTCTGATACAGCCCCTCTGATTCAGCCCCTCTGATTCAGCCCCTCTGATACAGCCCCTCTGATTCAGCCCCTCTGATTCAGCCCCTCTGTTTCGCGCTCTCTGTTTCAGCCCCTCTGTTTCTCGCCCTCTGTTTGAGCCCCTCTGTTTCAGCCCCTCTGTTTCAGCCCCTCTGTTTCAGCCCCTCTGTTTCTCGCCCTCTGTTTCAGCCCCTCAGATTCAGCCCCTCTGTTTCTCGCCCTCTGTTTCAGCCCCTCTGTTTCTCGCCCTCTGTTTCAGCCCCTCTGATTCCGCCCCTCTGTTTCTCGCCCTCTGTTTCAGCCCCTCTGTTTCTCGCCCTCTGTTTCAGCCCGTCATTTTCTCGCCCTCTGTTTCAGCCCCTCTGTTTCAGCCCCTCTGTTTCAGCCCCTCTGTTTCTCGCCCTCTGTTTCAGCCCCTCTGATTCAGCCCCTCAGTTTCTCGCCCTCTGTTTCAGCCCCTCTGTTTCAGCCCCTCTGTTTCAGCCCCTCTGATTCCGCCCCGCTGTTTCTCGCCCTCTGTTTCAGCCCCTCGGTTTCTCGCCCTCTGTTTCAGCCCCTCTGTTTCTCGCCCTCTGTTTCAGCCCGTCTGTTTCAGCCCCTCTGTTTCAGCCCCTCTGTTTCTCGCCCTCTGTTTCTCGCCCTCTGTTTCAGCCCCTCCGTTTCTTCCCCTCTGTTTCAGCCCCTCTGTTTCTCGCCCTCTGTTTCAGCCCCTCTGTTTCTCGCCCTCTGTTTCAGCCCCTCTGTTTCAGCCCCTCTGATTCAGCCCCTCTGATTCAGCCCCTCTGTTTCTCGCCCTCTGTTTCAGCCCCTCTGTTTCGCAATCTCTGTTTCAGCCCCTCTGTTTCTCGCCCTCTGTTTCAGCCCCTCTGTTTCAGCCCCTCTGTTTCAGCCCCTCTGTTTCTCGCCCTCTGTTTCAGCCCCTCTGATTCAGCCCCTCTGTTTCTCGCCCTCTGTTTCAGCCCCTCTGTTTCTCACCCTCTGTTTCAGCCCCTCTGATTCAGCCCCTCTGTTTCTCGCCCTCTGTTTCAGCCCCTCTGTTTCTCGCCCTCTATTTCAGCCCCTCTGTTTCTCGCCCTCTGTTTCAGCCCCTCTGATTTAGCGCCTCTGTTTCAGCCCCTCTGTTTCAGCCCCTCTGTTTCTCGCCCTCAGTTTCAGCCCCTCTGTTTCTCGCCCTCTGTTTCAGCCCCTCTGATTCAGCACCTCTGTTTCAGCCCCTCTGATTCAGCCCCTCTGTTTCAGCCCCTCTGATTCAGCCCCTCAGTTTCAGCCCCGCTGTTTCTCGCCCTCTGTTTCAGCCCCTCTGTTTCTCGCCCTCTGTTTCAGCCCCTCTGTTTCTCGCCCTTGGTTTCAGCCCGTCTGCTTCAGACCCTCTGTTTCTCGCCCTCTGTTTCTCGCCCTCTATTTCAGCCCCTGTGTTTCTCACCCTCTCTTTCAGACCCTCTGTTTTTCGCCCTCTGTTTCAGCCCCTCCATTTCTCGCCCTCTGTTTCAGCCCCTCTGTTTCAGCCCCTCTGTTTCAGCCCCTCTGTTTCTCGCACTCTGTTTCAGCCCGTCTGTTTCAGTCCCTCTGTTTCAGCCCCTCTGTTTCTCGCCATCTGTTTCTCGCCCGCTGTTTCAGCCCATTTGTTTGTCGCCCTCTGTTTCTCGCCCTCTGTTTCAGCCCCTCCTTTTCAGCCCCTCAGATTCAGCCCCTCTGTTTCTCGCACTCTGTTTCAGCCCCCCTGTTTCAGCCCTTCAGTTTCAGCCCCTCTGTTTCAGCCCCTCTGTTTCTCGCCCTCTGTTTCAGCCCCTGTGTTTCTCGCCCTCTGCTTCAGCCCCTCTGATTCAGCCCCTCTGTTTCAGCCGCTCTAATTCTCGCCCTCTGTTTCAGCCTCTATGATTCAGCCCCTCTGTTTCTCGCCCTCTGTTTCAGCCCCTCTGTTTCTCGCCCTCTGTTTCAGCCCCTCTGTTTCTCGCCCTCGGTTTCAGCCCCTCTGTTTCAGCCCCTCTGTTTCTCGCCCTCTGATTCAGCCCCTCTGTTTCTCGCCCTCTGTTTCAGCCCCTCTGTTTCAGCCGCTCTGATTCAGCCCCTCTGACCCAGCCCCACTGTTTCTCGACCTCTGTTTCAGTCCCTCTGTTTCAGCCCTTCTGTTTCAGCCCCTCTGTTTCAGTCCCTCTGTTTATCGCCCTCTGTTTCAGCGCCTCTGTTACTCGCCGTCTGTTTCAGCCCCTCTGTTTCTCGCCCTCTGTTTCAGCCCCTCTGTTTCAGCCCCTCTGTTTCACGCTCTCTGTTTCAGCCCCTCTGTTTCAGCCCCTCTGTTTCAGCCCCTCTGTTTCACGCTCTCTGTTTCAGCCCCTCTGTTTCTCGCCCTCTGTTTCAGCCCCTCTGTTACTCGCCGTCTGTTTCAGCCCCTCTGTTTCTCGCCCTCTGTTTCAGCCCCTCTGTTTCAGCCCCTCTGTTTCACGCTCTCTGTTTCAGCCCCTCTGCTTCAGTCCCTCTGTTTCTCGCCCTCAGTTTCTCACCCTCTGTTTCAACCCCTGTGTTTCTCGCCCTCTGTTTCAGCCCCTCTGTTTTTCGCCCTCTGTTTCAGCCCCTCCGTTTCTCGCCCTCTGTTTCAGGCTCTCTGTTTCAGCCCGTCTGTTTCAGCCCCTCTGTTTCAGCCCCTCGGTTTCTCGCCATCTGTTTCTCGCCCGCTGTTTCAGCCCCTTTGTTTCTCGCCCTCTGTTTCAGCCCCTCTGTTTCAGCCCCTCTGATTCAGCCCCTCTGATACAGCCCCTCTGTTTCTCGCACTCTGTTTCAGCCCCTCTGTTTCAGCCCCTCTGTTTCAGCCCCTCTGTTTCAGCCCCTCTGTTTATCGCCCTCTGTTTCAGCCCCTCTGTTACTCGCCCTCTGTTTCAGCCCCTCTGTTTCTCGCCCTCTGTTTCAGCCCCTATGTTTCAGCCCCTCTGTTTCAACCCCTCTGTTTCAGCCCCTCTGTTTCTCGCCCTCTATTTCAGCCCCTCTGTTTCTCGCCCTCTGTTTCAGCCCCTCTGATTTAGCCCCTCTGTTTCCGCCCCTCTGTTTCAGCCCCTCTGTTTCAGCCCCTCTGTTTCGCGCTCTCTGTTTCAGCCCCTCTGTTTCTCGCCCTCTGTTTCATCCCCTCTGTTTTTCGCCCTCAGTTTCAGCCCCTCTGTTTCTCGCCCTCTGTTTCAGCCCCTCTGATTCAGCACCTCTGTTTCAGCCCCTCTGATTCAGCCCCTCTGTTTCAGCCCCTCTGTATCAGTCCCTCTGTTTCTCGCCCTCAGTTTCTCACCCTCTGTTTCAGGCCCTGTGTTTCTCGCCCTCTGTTTCAGCCCCTCTGTTTTTCGCCATCTGTTTCAGCCCCTCCGTTTCTCGCCCTCTGTTTCAGGCTCTCTGTTTCAGCCCGTCTGTTTCAGCCCCTCTGTTTCAGCCCCTCTGTTTCTCGCCATCAGTTTCTCGCCCGCTGTTTCAGCCCCTTTGTTTCTCGCCCTCTGTTTCAGCCCCTCTGTTTCAGCCCCTCTGATTCAGCCCCTCTGATACAGCCCCTCTGTTTCCTGCCCTCTGTTTCAGCGCCTCTGTTTCAGCCCCTCTGTTTCAGCCCCTCTGTTTCAGCCCCTCTGCTTCTCGCCCTCTGTTTCAGCCCCTCTGTTTCTCGCCCTCTGTTTCAGCCCCTCTGTTTCTCGCCCTCTGTTTCAGCCCCTCTGTTTCAGCACCTCTGTTTCAGCCCCTCTGTTTCAGCCCCTCTGTTTCTCGCCCTCTGTTTCAGCCCCTCTGTTTCTCGCCCTCTGTTTCAGCCGCTCTGTTTCTCGCCCTCTGTTTCAGCCCCTCTGTTTCAGCCCCTCTGTTTCAGCCCCTCTGTTTCTCGCCGTCTGTTGCAGCCACTCTGTTTCTCGCCCACTGTTTCAGCCCCTCTGTTTCAGCCCCTCTGTTTCAGCCCCTCTGTTTCTCGCCCTCTGTTTCAGCCCCTCTGTTTCTCGCCCTCTGTTTCAGCCCCTCTGTTTCAGCCCCTCTGTTTCCCGATCTCTGTGTCTGCCCCTCTGGTTCTCGCCCTCTGTTTCGGCCCCTCTGTTTCTCGCCCTCTGTTTCAGCCCCGCTGATTCAGCCCCTCTGTGCCACCCCCTCTGAATCAGCCCCTCTGATTCAGCCCTCTGTTTCAGCCCCTCTGTTTAAGACCGTCTGTTTCAGCCCCTCGGGTTCTCGCCCTCTGTTTCAGCCCCTCTGTTTCTCGCCCTCTGTTTCAGGCTCTCTGTTTCAGCCCGTCTGTTTCAGCCCCTCTGTTTCAGCACCTCTGTTTCTCGCCCTCTGTTTCTCGCCCGCAGTTTCAGCCCCTCTGTTTCTCGCCCTCTGTTTCAGCCCCTCTGTTTCAGCCCCTCTGATACAGCCCCTCTGATTCGGTCCCTCTGTTTCAGCCCCTCTGTTTCAGCCCCTCTGTTTCAGCCCCGCTGTTTCAGCCCCTCTGTTTCTCGCCCTCTGTTTCAGCCCGTCTGTTTCGAGCCCTCTGTTTCAGCCCCTCTGTTTCAGCCCCTCTGATTCAGCCCCTCTGTTTCAGCCCCTCTGTTTCTCGCCCTCTGTTTCAGCCCCTCTGTTTCAGCCCCTCTGTTTCAGCCCCTCTGTTTCAGCCCCTCTGTTTCTCGCCCTCTGTTTCAGCCACTCTGTTTCTCACCCTCTGTTTCAGCCCCTCTGTTTCAGCACCTCTGTTTCTCGTCCTCTGTTTCAGCCCCTCTGTTTCTCGCCCTCTGTTTCAGCTCCTCTGTTTCAGCCCCTCTGTTTAAGCCCCTCTGTTTCTCGCCCTCTGTTTCAGCCGCTCTGTTTCTCGCCCTCTGTTTCAGCCCCTCTGATTTAGCCCATCTGTTTCAGCCCCTCTGTTTCAGCCCCTCTGTTTCTCGCCCTCTGTTTCAGCCCCACTGTTTCGCGCTCTCTGTTTCAGCCCCTCTGTTTCAGACCCTCTGTTTCTCGCCCTCTGTTTCTGCCCCTCTGTTTCTCACCCGTTGTTTCAGCCCCTCTATTTCTCGCCCTGTGTTTCAGCCCCTCTGATTCAGCCCCTCTGCTTCAGCCCCTCTGAATCAGCCCCTCTGTTTCAGCCCCTCTGAATCAGCCCCTCTGATTCAGCCCCTCTGTTTCAGCCCCTCTGTTTCAGCCCCTCTGTTTCTCGCCCTCTGTTTCTCGCCCACTGTTTCAGCCCCTCCGTTTCTTCCCCTCTGTTTCAGCCCCTCTGTTTCTCGCCCTCTGTTTCAGCCCCTCTGTTTCTCGCCCTCTGTTTCAGCCCCTCTGTTTCAGCCCCTCTGATTCAGCCCCTCTGATTCAGCCCCTCTGTTTCTCGCCCTCTGTTTCAGCCCCTCTGTTTCGCGCTCTCTGTTTCAGCCCCTCTGTTTCTCGCCCTCTGTTTCAGCCCCTCTGTTTCAGCCCCTCTGTTTCAGCCCCTCTGTTTCAGCCCCTCTGTTTCTCGCCCTCTGTTTCAGCCCCTCTGATTCAGCCCCTCTGTTTCTCGCCCTCTGTTTCAGCCCCTCTGTTTCTCGCCCTCTCTTTCAGCCCCTCTGATTCAGCCCCTCTGTTTCTCGCCCTCTGTTTCAGCCCCTCTGTTTCTCGCCCTCTATTTCAGCCCCTCTGTTTCTCGCCCTCTGTTTCAGCCCCTCTGATTTAGCCCCTCTGTTTCAGCCCCTCTGTTTCAGCCCCTCTGTTTCTCGCCCTCTGTTTCAGCCCCTCTGTTTTTCGCCCTCAGTTTCAGCCCCTCTGTTTCTCGCCCTCTGTTTCAGCCCCTCTGATTCAGCACCTCTGTTTCAGCCCCTCTGATTCAGCCCCTCTGTTTCAGCCCCTCTGTTTCAGTCCCTCTGTTTCTCGCCCTCAGTTTCTCGCCCTCTGTTTCAGCCCCTGTGTTTCTCGCCCTCTGTTTCAGCCCCTCTGTTTTTCGCCCTCTGTTTCAGCCCCTCTGTTTCTCGCCCTCTGTTTCAGGCTCTCTGTTTCAGCCCGTCTGTTTCAGCCCCTCTGTTTCTGCCCCTCTGTTTCTCGCCCTCTGTTTCTCGCCCGCTGTTTCAGCCCCTTTGTTTCTCGCCCTCTGCTTCAGCCCCTCTGTTTCAGCCCCTCTGATTCAGCCCCTCTGATTCAGCCACTCAGTTTCTCGCCCTCTGTTTCAGCCCCTCTGTTTCAGCCCCTCTGTTTCAGCCCCTCTGTTTCAGCCCCTCTGTTTCTCGCCCTCGGTTTCAGCCCCTCTGTTTCAGCCCCTCTGTTTCTCGCCCTCTGTTTCTCGCCCTCTGTTTCAGCCCCTGTGTTTCTAGCCCTCTGTTTCAGCCCCTCTGTTTTTCGCCCTCTGTTTCAGCCCCTCCGTTTCTCGCCCTCTGTTTCAGGCTCTCTGTTTCAGCCCGTCTGTTTCAGTCCCTCTGTTTCAGCCCCTCTGTTTCTCGCCATCTGTTTCTCGCCCGCTGTTTCAGCCGCTTTGTTTCTCGCCCTCTGTTTCTCGCCCTCTGTTTCAGCCCCTCTGTTTCAGCCCCTCAGATTCAGCCCCTCTGTTTCTCGCACTCTGTTTCAGCCTCTATGATTCAGCCCCTCTGTTTCTCGCCCTCTGTTTCAGCCCCTCTGTTTCTCGCCCTCTGTTTCAGCCCCTGTGTTTCTCGCCCTCTGCTTCAGCCCCTCTGTTTCAGCCCCTCTGTTTCAGCCGCTCTAATTCTCGCCCTCTGTTTCAGCCTCTATGATTCAGCCCCTCTGTTTCTCGCCCTCTGTTTCAGCCCCTCTGTTTCTCGCCCTCTGTTTCAGCCCCTCTGTTTCTCGCCCTCGGTTTCAGCCCCTCTGTTTCAGCCCCTCTGTTTCTCGCCCTCTGATTCAGCCCCTCTGTTTCTCGCCCTCTGTTTCAGCCCCTCTGTTTCAGCCGCTCTGATTCAGCCCCTCTGACCCAGCCCCACTGTTTCTCGACCTCTGTTTCAGTCCCTCTGTTTCAGCCCTTCTGTTTCAGCCCCTCTGTTTCAGTCCCTCTGTTTATCGCCCTCTGTTTCAGCCCCTCTGTTACTCGCCCTCTGTTTCAGCCCCTCTGTTTCTCGCCCTCTGTTTCAGCCCCTATGTTTCAGCCCCTCTGTTTCAGCGCCTCTGTTTCAGCCCCTCTGTTTCTCGCCCTCTATTTCAGCCCCTCTGTTTCTCGCCCTCTGTTTCAGCCCCTCTGATTTAGCCCCTCTGTTTCAGCCCCTCTGTTTCAGCCCCTCTGTTTCAGCCCCTCTGTTTCTCACCCTCTGTTTCAGCCCGTCTGATTCAGCCCCTCTGATTCAGCCCCTCGGTTTCCCGCCCCTCTGTTTCAGCCCCTCTGTTTCACGCCCCGTGTTTCAGCCCCTCTGTTTCTTGCCCTCTGTTTCAGCCCCTCTGTTTCTCGCACTCTGTTTCAGCCCCTCTGTTTCAGCCCCTCTGTTTCAGTCCCTCTGTTTCTCGCCCTCTGTTTCAGCCCCTCTGTTTCTCGCCCTCTATTTCAGCCCCTCTGTTTCAGCCCCTCGGTTTCTCGCCCTCTGTTTCAGCCCCTCTGTTTCTCGCCCTCTGTTTCAGCCCCTCTGTTTCTCACCCTCTGTTTCAGCCCCTCTGTTTCAGCCCCTCTGTTTCTCGCCCTCTATTTCAGCCCCTCTGTTTCTCGCCCTCTGTTTCAGCCCCTCTGATACAGCCCCTCTGTTTCAGCCCCTCTGATTCAGCCCCTCTCTTTCAGCCCCTCTGTTTCAGCCCCTCTGTTTCAGCCCCTCTGTTTCTCGCCCTCTGTTTCTCCCCCTCTGTTTCTCGCCCTCTGATTCGGCCCCTCTGTTTTTCGCCCTCTGTATCAGCCCCTCTGTTTCTCGCCCTCTGTTTCTCCCCCTCTGTTTCTCGCCCTCTGTTTCGGCCCCTCTATTTTTCGCCTTCTGTTTCAGCCCCTCTGTTTCTCGCCCTCTGTTTCAGGCTCTCTGTTTCAGCCTGTCTGTTTCAGCCCCTCTGTTTCAGCCCCTCTGTTTCTCGCCCTCTGTTTCTCGCCCGCAGTTTCAGCCCCTCTGTTTCTCGCCCTCTGTTTCAGCCCCTCTGTTTCAGCCCCTCTGATACAGCCCCTCTGATTCGGCCCCTCTGTTTCAGCCCCTCTGTTTCAGCCCCTCTGTTTCAGCCCCTCTGTTTCAGCCCCTCTGATTCTCGCCCTCTGTTTCAGCCCCTCTGTTTCTCGGCCACTGTTTCAGCCCCTCTGTTTCAGCCCCTCTGTTTCAGCCCCTCTGTTTCAGCCCCTCTGTTTCTCGCCCTCTGTTTCGAGCCCTCTGTTTCTAGCCCACTGTTTCAGCCCCTCTGTTTCAGCCCCTCTGATTCAGCCCCTCTGTTTCAGCCCCTCTGTTTCTCGCCCTCGGTTTCAGCCCCTCTGTTTCAGCCCCTCTGTTTCAGCCCCTCTGTTTCTCGCCCTCTGTTTCAGCCCCTCTGTTTCTCGCCCTCTGTTTCAGCCCCTCTGTTTCAGCACCTCTGTTTCTCGCCCTCTGTTTCAGCCCCTCTGTTTCTCGCCCTCTGTTTCAGCTCCTCTGTTTCAGCCCCTCTGTTTCTCGCCCTCTGTTTCAGCTCCTCTGTTTCAGCCCCTCTGTTTCGCGCTCTCTGTTTCAGCCCCTCTGTTTCTCGCCCTCTGTTTCAGCCCCTCTGTTTCAGCCCCTCTGTTTCAGCCCCTCTGTTTCAGCCCCTCTGTTTCTCGCCCTCTGTTTCAGCCCCTCTGATTCAGCCCCTCTGTTTCTCGCCCTCTGTTTCAGCCCCTCTGTTTCTCGCCCTCTCTTTCAGCCCCTCTGATTCAGCCCCTCTGTTTCTCGCCCTCTGTTTCAGCCCCTCTGTTTCTCGCACTCTATTTCAGCCCCTCTGTTTCTCGCCCTCTGTTTCAGCCCCTCTGATTTAGCCCCTCTGTTTCAGCCCCTCTGTTTCAGCCCCTCTGTTTCTCGCCCTCTGTTTCAGCCCCTCTGTTTTTCGCCCTCAGTTTCAGCCCCTCTGTTTCTCGCCCTCTGTTTCAGCCCCTCTGATTCAGCACCTCTGTTTCAGCCCCTCTGAATCAGCCCCTCTGTTTCAGCCCCTCTGTTTCAGTCCCTCTGTTTCTCGCCCTCAGTTTCTCGCCCTCTGTTTCAGCCCCTGTGTTTCTCGCCCTCTGTTTCAGCCCCTCTGTTTTTCGCCCTCTGTTTCAGCCCCTCTTTTTCTCGCCCTCTGTTTCAGGCTCTCTGTTTCAGCCCGTCTGTTTCAGCCCCTCTGTTTCTGCCCCTCTGTTTCTCGCCCTCTGTTTCTCGCCCGCTGTTTCAGCCCCTTTGTTTCTCGCCCTCTGCTTCAGCCCCTCTGTTTCAGCCCCTCTGATTCAGCCCCTCTGATTCAGCCACTCAGTTTCTCGCCCTCTGTTTCAGCCCCTCTGTTTCAGCCCCTCTGTTTCAGCCCCTCTGTTTCTCGCCCTCGGTTTCAGCCCCTCTGTTTCAGCCCCTCTGTTTCTCGCCCTCTGTTTCTCGCCCTCTGTTTCAGCCCCTGTGTTTCTAGCCCTCTGTTTCAGCCCCTCTGTTTTTCGCCCTCTGTTTCAGCCCCTCCGTTTCTCGCCCTCTGTTTCAGGCTCTCTGTTTCAGCCCGTCTGTTTCAGTCCCTCTGTTTCAGCCCCTCTGTTTCTCGCCATCTGTTTCTCGCCCGCTGTTTCAGCCGCTTTGTTTCTCGCCCTCTGTTTCTCGCCCTCTGTTTCAGCCCCTCTGTTTCAGCCCCTCAGATTCAGCCCCTCTGTTTCTCGCACTCTGTTTCAGCCTCTATGATTCAGCCCCTCTGTTTCTCGCCCTCTGTTTCAGCCCCTCTGTTTCTCGCCCTCTGTTTCAGCCCCTGTGTTTCTCGCCCTCTGCTTCAGCCCCTCTGTTTCAGCCCCTCTGTTTCAGCCGCTCTAATTCTCGCCCTCTGTTTCAGCCTCTATGATTCAGCCCCTCTGTTTCTCGCCCTCTGTTTCAGCCCCTCTGTTTCTCGCCCTCTGTTTCAGCCCCTCTGTTTCTCGCCCTCGGTTTCAGCCCCTCTGTTTCAGCCCCTCTGTTTCTCGCCCTCTGATTCAGCCCCTCTGTTTCTCGCCCTCTGTTTCAGCCCCTCTGTTTCAGCCGCTCTGATTCAGCCCCTCTGACCCAGCCCCACTGTTTCTCGACCTCTGTTTCAGTCCCTCTGTTTCAGCCCTTCTGTTTCAGCCCCTCTGTTTCAGTCCCTCTGTTTATCGCCCTCTGTTTCAGCCCCTCTGTTACTCGCCCTCTGTTTCAGCCCCTCTGTTTCTCGCCCTCTGTTTCAGCCCCTATGTTTCAGCCCCTCTGTTTCAGCGCCTCTGTTTCAGCCCCTCTGTTTCTCGCCCTCTATTTCAGCCCCTCTGTTTCTCGCCCTCTGTTTGAGCCCCTCTGATTTAGCCCCTCTGTTTCAGCCCCTCTGTTTCAGCCCCTCTGTTTCAGCCCCTCTGTTTCTCACCCTCTGTTTCAGCCCCTCTGATTCAGCCCCTCTGATTCAGCCCCTCGGTTTCCCGCCCCTCTGTTTCAGCCCCTCTGTTTCACGCACCGTGTTTCAGCCCCTCTGTTTCTTGCCCACTGTTTCAGCCCCTCTGTTTCTCGCCCTCTGTTTCAGCCCCTCTGTTTCAGCCCCTCTGTTTCAGTCCCTCTGTTTCTCGCCCTCTGTTTCAGCCCCTCTGTTTCTCGCCCTCTATTTCAGCCCCTCTGTTTCAGCCCCTCGGTTTCTCGCCCTCTGTTTCAGCCCCTCTGTTTCTCGCCCTCTGTTTCAGCCCCTCTGTTTCTCACCCTCTGTTTCAGCCCCTCTGTTTCAGCCCCTCTGTTTCTCGCCCTCTATTTCAGCCCCTCTGTTTCTCGCCCTCTGTTTCAGCCCCTCTGATACAGCCCCTCTGTTTCAGCCCCTCTGATTCAGCCCCTCTCTTTCAGCCCCTCTGTTTCAGCCCCTCTGTTTCAGCCCCTCTGTTTCTCGCCATCTGTTTCTCCCCCTCTGTTTCTCGCCCTCTGTTTCGGCCCCTCTGTTTTTCGCCCTCTGTATCAGCCCCTCTGTTTCTCGCCCTCTGTTTCTCCCCCTCTGTTTCTCGCCCTCTGTTTCGGCCCCTCTATTTTTCGCCTTCTGTTTCAGCCCCTCTGTTTCTCGCCCTCTGTTTCAGGCTCTCTGTTTCAGCCTGTCTGTTTCAGCCCCTCTGTTTCAGCCCCTCTGTTTCTCGCCCTCTGTTTCTCGCCCGCAGTTTCAGCCCCTCTGTTTCTCGCCCTCTGTTTCAGCCCCTCTGTTTCAGCCCCTCTGATACAGCCCCTCTGATTCGGCCCCTCTGTTTCAGCACCTCTGTTTCAGCCCCTCTGTTTCAGCCCCTCTGTTTCAGCCCCTCTGTTTCTCGCCCTCTGTTTCAGCCCCTCTGTTTCTCGGCCTCTGTTTCAGCCCCTCTGTTTCAGCCCCTCTGTTTCAGCCCCTCTGTTTCAGCCCCTCTGTTTCTCGCCCTCTGTTTCTAGCCCTCTGTTTCTAGCCCACTGTTTCAGCCCCTCTGTTTCAGCCCCTCTGATTCAGCCCCTCTGTTTCAGCCCCTCTGTTTCTCGCCCTCGGTTTCAGCCCCTCTGTTTCAGCCCCTCTGTTTCAGCCCCTCTGTTTCTCGCCCTCTGTTTCAGCCCCTCTGTTTCTCGCCCTCTGTTTCAGCCCCTCTGTTTCAGCACCTCTGTTTCTCGCCCTCTGTTTCAGCCCCTCTGTTTCTCGCCCTCTGTTTCAGCTCCTCTGTTTCAGCCCCTCTGTTTAAGCCCCTCTGTTTCTCGCCCTCTGTTTCAGCCGCTCTGTTTCTCGCCCTCTGTTTCAGCCCCTCTGATTTAGCCCCTCTGTTTCAGCCCCTCTGTTTCAGCCCCTCTGTTTCAGCCCCTCTGTTTCTCGCCCTCTGTTTCAGCCCCTCTGTTTCAGCCCCTCTGTTTCTCGCCCTCTGTTTCTGCCCCTCTGTTTCTCACCTTTTGTTTCAGCCACTCTATTTCTCGCCCTGTGTTTCAGCCCCTCTGATTCAGCCCCTCTGATTCAGCCCCTCTGTTTCACCCACTCTGTTTCAGCCCCTCTCTTTCTCGCCCTCTGTTTCAGCCCCTCTAATTCTCGCCCTCTGTTTCAGCCCCTATGATTCAGCCCCTCTGTTTCTCGCCCTCTGTTTCAGCCCCTCTGTTTCTCGCCCTCGGTCTCAGCCCCTCTGATTCAGCCCCTCTGTTTCAGCCCCTCTGTTTCTCGCCTTCTGTTTCAGCCCCTCTGTTTCTCGCCCTCTGTTTCAGACCCTCTATTTCTCGCCCTCTGTTTCAGCCCCTCTGTTTCAGCCCCTCTGTTTCTCGCCTTCTGTTTCAGCCCCTCTGTTTCTCGCCCTCTGTTTCAGCCCCTCTATTTATCGCCCTCTGTTTCAGCCCCTCTGATTCAGCCCCTCTGTTTCAGCCCCTCTGTTTCAGCCCCTCTGTTTCAGCCCCTCTGTTTCTCGCCCTCTGTTTCAGCCCCTCTGATTCAGCCCCTCTGTTTCTCGCCCTCTGTTTCAGCCCCTCTGGTTCAGCCCCTCTGTTTCAGCCCCTCTGATTCCGCCCCGCTGTTTCTCGCCCTCTGTTTCAGCCCCTCTGTTTCTTGCCCTCTGTTTCAGCCCCTCTGTTTCTCGCCCTCTGTTTCAGCCCCTCTGTTTCAGCCCCTCTGTTTCAGCCCCTCTGTTTTTCGCCCTCTGTTTCTCGCCCTCTGTTTCAGCCCCTACGTTTCTTCCCCTCTGTTTCAGCCCCTCTGTTTCAGCCCCTCTGATTCAGCCCCTCTGTTTCAGCCCCTCTGATTCAGCCCCTCTGTTTCAGCCCCTCTGATTCAGCCCCTCTGTTTCAGCCCCTCTGCTTCAGCCCCTCTGTTTCTCGCCCTCTGTTTCAGCCCCTCTGTTTCAGCCCCTCTGTTTCTCACCCTCTGTTTCAGCCCGTCTGATTCAGCCCCTCTGATTCAGCCCCTCGGTTTCCCGCCCCTCTGTTTCAGCCCCTCTGTTTCACGCCCCGTGTTTCAGCCCCTCTGTTTCTTGCCCTCTGTTTCAGCCCCTCTGTTTCTCGCCCTCTGTTTCAGCCCCTCTGTTTCAGCCCCTCTGTTTCAGTCCCTCTGTTTCTCGCCCTCTGTTTCAGCCCCTCTGTTTCTCGCCCTCTATTTCAGCCCCTCTGTTTCAGCCCCTCGGTTTCTCGCCCTCTGTTTCAGCCCCTCTGTTTCTCGCCCTCTGTTTCAGCCGCTCTGTTTCTCGCCCTCTGTTTCAGCCCCTCTGTTTCAGCCCCTCTGTTTCTCGCCCTCTATTTCAGCCCCTCTGTTTCTCGCCCTCTGTTTCAGCCCCTCTGATACAGCCCTTCTGTTTCAGCCCCTCTGATTCAGCCCCTCTGTTTCAGCCCCTCTGTTTCAGCCCCTCTGTTTCAGCCCCTCTGTTTCTCGCCCTCTGTTTCTCCCCCTCTGTTTCTCGCCCTCTGTTTCGGCACCTCTGTTTTTCGCCCTCTGTATCAGCCCCTCTGTTTCTCGCCCTCTGTTTCTCCCCCTCTGTTTCTCGCCCTCTGTTTCGGCCCCTCTGTTTTTCGCCTTCTGTTTCAGCCCCTCTGTTTCTCGCCCTCTGTTTCAGGCTCTCTGTTTCAGTCTGTCTGTTTCAGCCCCTCTGTTTCAGCCCCTCTGTTTCTCGCCCTCTGTTTCTCGGCCGCAGTTTCAGCCCCTCTGTTTCTCGCCCACTGTTTCAGCCCCTCTGTTTCAGCCCCTCTGATACAGCCCCTCTGATTCGGCCCCTCTGTTTCAGCCCCTCTGTTTCAGCCCCTCTGTTTCAGCCCCTCTGTTTCTCGCCCTCTGTTTCAGCTCCTCTGTTTCTCGGCCTCTGTTTCAGCCCCTCTGTTTCAGCCCCTCTGTTTCAGCCCCTCTGTTTCAGCCCCACTGTTTCTCGCCCTCTGTTTCTAGCCCTCTGTTTCTAGCCCTCTGTTTCAGCCCCTCTGTTTCAGCCCCTCTGATTCAGCCCCTCTGTTTCAGCCCCTCTGTTTCTCGCCCTCGGTTTCAGCCCCTCTGTTTCAGCCCCTCTGTTTCAGCCCCTCTGTTTCTCGCCCTCTGTTTGAGCCCCTCTGTTTCAGCCCCTCTGTTTCACGCCCTCTGTTTCAGCCCCTCTGATTCAGCCCCTCTCTTTCTCGCCCTCTGTTTCAGCCCCTCTGTTTCTCGCCTTCTGTTTCAGCCCCTCTGTTTCTCGCCCTCTGTTTCAGCCCCTCTATTTCTCGCCCTGTGTTTCAGCCCCTCTGTTTCAGCCCCTCTGTTTCTCGCCTTCTGTTTCAGACCCTCTGTTTCTCGCCCTTTGTTTCAGCCCCTCTATTTCTCGCCCTCTGTTTCAGCCCCTCTGATTCAGCCCCTCTGTTTCAGCCCCTCTGAATCAGCACCTGTGATTCAGCCCCTCTATTTCAGCCCCTCTGTTTTTCGTCCTCTGTTTCAGCCCCTCTGTTTCTCGCCCTCTGTTTCAGCCCCTCTGTTTCAGCCCCTCTGTTTCTCGCCCTCTGTTTCAGCCCCTCTGTTTCAGCCCCTCTGTTTCTCGCCCTCTGTTTCAGCCTCTCTGATTCAGCACCTCAATTTCTCGCCCTCTGTTTCAGCCCCTCTGTTTCTCGCCCTCTGTTTCAGCCCCTCTGTTTCTTGCCGTCTGTTTCAGCCCCTCTGTTTCTCGCCCTTGGTTTCAGCCCCTCTGTTTCAGCCCCTCTGTTTCAGCCCCTCTGTTTCAGCCCCTCTGTTTCTCGCCCTCTGTTTCAGCCCCTCTGATTCAGCCCCTCTGTTTCTCGCCCTCTGTTTCAGCCCCTCTGGTTCAGCCCCTCTGTTTCAGCCCCTCTGATATCGCCCCGCTGTTTCTCGCCCTCTGTTTCTCGCCCTCTGTTTCAGCCCCTCTGTTTCTCGCCCTCTGTTTCAGCCCCTCTGTTTCAGCCCCTCTGTTTCAGCCCCTCTGTTTTTCGCCCTCTGTTTCTCGCCCTCTGTTTCAGCCCCTACGTTTCTTCCCCTCTGTTTCAGCCCCTCTGTTTCAGCCCCTCTGATTCAGCCCCTCTGTTTCAGCCCATCTGATTCAGCCCCTCTGTTTCAGCCCCTCTGATTCAGCCCCTCTGTTTCAGCCCCTCTGATTCAGCTCCTCTGTTTCTCGCCCTCTGTTTCAGCCCCTCTGTTTCAGCCCCTCTGTTTCTCACCCTCTGTTTCAGCCCGTCTGATTCAGCCCCTCTGATTCAGCCCCTCGGTTTCCCGCCCCTCTGTTTCAGACCCTCTGTTTCACGCCCCGTGTTTCAGCCCCTCTGTTTCTTGCCCTCTGTTTCAGCCCCTCTGTTTCTCGCCCTCTGTTTCAGCCCCTCTGTTTCAGCCCCTCTGTTTCAGTCCCTCTGTTTCTTGCCCTCTGTTTCAGCCCCTCTGTTTCTCGCCCTCTATTTCAGCCCCTCTGTTTCAGCCCCTCGGTTTCTCGCCCTCTGTTTCAGCCCCTCTGTTTCTCGCCCTCTGTTTCAGCCCCTCTGTTTCTCACCCTCTGTTTCAGCCCCTCTGTTTCAGCCCCTCTGTTTCTCGCCCTCTATTTCAGCCCCTCTGTTTCTCGCCCTCTGTTTCAGCCCCTCTGATACAGCCCCTCTGTTTCAGCCCCTCTGATTCAGCCCCTCTCTTTCAGCCCCTCTGTTTCAGCCCCTCTGTTTCAGCCCCTCTGTTTCTCGCCCTCTGTTTCTCCCCCTCTGTTTCTCGCCCTCTGTTTCGGCCCCTCTGTTTCTCGCCCTCTGTTTCTCCCCCTCTGTTTCTCGCCCTCTGTTTCGGCCCCTCTGTTTTTCGCCTTCTGTTTCAGCCCCTCTGTTTCTCGCCCTCTGTTTCAGGCTCTCTGTTTCAGCCTGTCTGTTTCAGCCCCTCTGTTTCAGCCCCTCTGTTTCTCGCCCTCTGTTTCTCGCCCGCAGTTTCAGCCCCTCTGTTTCTCGCCCTCTGTTTCAGCCCCTCTGTTTCAGCCCCTCTGATACAGCACCTCTGATTCGGCCCCTCTGTTTCAGCCCCTCTGTTTCAGCCCCTCTGTTTCAATACCTCTTTTTCAGCCCCTCTGTTTCAGCCCCTCTGTTTCTCGCCCTCTGTTTCTAGCCCTCTGTTTCTAGCCCCCTGTTTCAGCCCCTCTGTTTCAGCCCCTCTGATTCAGCCCCTCTGTTTCAGCCCCTCTGTTTCTCGCCCTCGGTTTCAGCCCCTCTGTTTCAGCCCCTCTGTTTCAGCCCCTCTGTTTCTCGCCCTCTGTTTCAGCCCCTCTGTTTCTCGCCCTCTGTTTCAGCCCCTCTGTTTCAGCACCTCTGTTTCTCGCCCTCTGTTTCAGCCCCTCTGTTTCTCGCCCTCTGTTTCAGCTCCTCTGTTTCAGCCCCTCTGTTTAAGCCCCTCTGTTTCTCGCCCTCTGTTTCAGCCGCTCTGTTTCTCGCCCTCTGTTTCAGCCCCTCTGATTTAGCCCCTCTGTTTCAGCCCCTCTGTTTCAGCCCCTCTGTTTCAGCCCCTCTGTTTCTCGCCCTCTGTTTCAGCCCCTCTGATTCAGCCCCTCTGTTTCTCGCCCTCTGTTTCAGCCCCTCTGGTTCAGCCCCTCTGTTTCAGCCCCTCTGATATCGCCCCGCTGTTTCTCGCCCTCTGTTTCAGCCCCTCTGTTTCTCGCCCTCTGTTTCAGCCCCTCTGTTTCTCGCCCTCTGTTTCAGCCCCTCTGTTTCAGCCCCTCTGTTTCAGCCCCTCTGTTTTTCGCCCTCTGTTTCTCGCCCTCTGTTTCAGCCCCTACGTTTCTTCCCCTCTGTTTCAGCCCCTCTGTTTCAGCCCCTCTGATTCAGCCCCTCTGTTTCAGCCCATCTGATTCAGCCCCTCTGTTTCAGCCCCTCTGATTCAGCCCCTCTGTTTCAGCCCCTCTGATTCAGCTCCTCTGTTTCTCGCCCTCTGTTTCAGCCCCTCTGTTTCAGCCCCTCTGTTTCTCACCCTCTGTTTCAGCCCGTCTGATTCAGCCCCTCTGATTCAGCCCCTCGGTTTCCCGCCCCTCTGTTTCAGACCCTCTGTTTCACGCCCCGTGTTTCAGCCCCTCTGTTTCTTGCCCTCTGTTTCAGCCCCTCTGTTTCTCGCCCTCTGTATCAGCCCCTCTGTTTCAGCCCCTCTGTTTCAGTCCCTCTGTTTCTTGCCCTCTGTTTCAGCCCCTCTGTTTCTCGCCCTCTATTTCAGCCCCTCTGTTTCAGCCCCTCGGTTTCTCGCCCTCTGTTTCAGCCCCTCTGTTTCTCGCCCTCTGTTTCAGCCCCTCTGTTTCTCACCCTCTGTTTCAGCCCCTCTGTTTCAGCCCCTCTGTTTCTCGCCCTCTATTTCAGCCCCTCTGTTTCTCGCCCTCTGTTTCAGCCCCTCTGATACAGCCCCTCTGTTTCAGCCCCTCTGATTCAGCCCCTCTCTTTCAGCCCCTCTGTTTCAGCCCCTCTGTTTCAACCCCTCTGTTTCTCGCCCTCTGTTTCTCCCCCTCTGTTTCTCGCCCTCTGTTTCGGCCCCTCTGTTTCTCGCCCTCTGTTTCTCCCCCTCTGTTTCTCGCCCTCTGTTTCGGCCCCTCTGTTTTTCGCCTTCTGTTTCAGCCCCTCTGTTTCTCGCCCTCTGTTTCAGGCTCTCTGTTTCAGCCTGTCTGTTTCAGCCCCTCTGTTTCAGCCCCTCTGTTTCTCGCCCTCTGTTTCTCGCCCGCAGTTTCAGCCCCTCTGTTTCTCGCCCTCTGTTTCAGCCCCTCTGTTTCAGCCCCTCTGATACAGCACCTCTGATTCGGCCCCTCTGTTTCAGCCCCTCTGTTTCAGCCCCTCTGTTTCTCGCCCTCTGTTTCAGCCGCTCTGTTTCTCGCCCTCTGTTTCAGCCCCTCTGTTTCAGCCCCTCTGTTTCAGCCCCTCTGTTTCAGCCCCTCTGTTTCTCGCCCTCTGTTTCTAGCCCTCTGTTTCTAGCCCCCTGTTTCAGCCCCTCTGTTTCAGCCCCTCTGATTCAGCCCCTCTGTTTCAGCCCCTCTGTTTCTCGCCCTCGGTTTCAGCCCCTCTGTTTCAGCCCCTCTGTTTCAGCCCCTCTGTTTCTCGCCCTCTGTTTCAGCCCCTCTGTTTCTCGCCCTCTGTTTCAGCCCCTCTGTTTCAGCACCTCTGTTTCTCGCCCTCTGTTTCAGCCCCTCTGTTTCTCGCCCTCTGTTTCAGCTCCTCTGTTTCAGCCCCTCTGTTTAAGCCCCTCTGTTTCTCGCCCTCTGTTTCAGCCGCTCTGTTTCTCGCCCTCTGTTTCAGCCCCTCTGATTTAGCCCCTCTGTTTCAGCCCCTCTGTTTCAGCCCCTCTGTTTCTCGCCCTCTGTTTCAGCCCCTCTGTTTCAGCCCCTCTGTTTCTCGCCCTCTGTTTCTGCCCCTCTGTTTCTCACCTTTTGTTTCAGCCCCTCTATTTCTCGCCCTGTGTTTCAGCCCCTCTGATTCAGCCCCTCTGATTCAGCCCCCCTGTTTCACCCACTCTGTTTCAGCCCCTCTCTTTCTCGCCCTCTGTTTCAGCCCCTCTAATTCTCGCCCTCTGTTTCAGCCCCTATGATTCAGCCCCTCTGTTTCTCGCCCTCTGTTTCAGCCCCTCTGTTTCTCGCCCTCGGTCTCAGCCCCTCTGATTCAGCCCCTCTGTTTCAGCCCCTCTGTTTCTCGCCTTCTGTTTCAGCCCCTCTGTTTCTCGCCCTCTGTTTCAGACCCTCTATTTCTCGCCCTCTGTTTCAGCCCCTCTGTTTCAGCCCCTCTGTTTCTCGCCTTCTGTTTCAGCCCCTCTGTTTCTCGCCCTCTGTTTCAGCCCCTCTATTTATCGCCCTCTGTTTCAGCCCCTCTGATTCAGCCCCTCTGTTTCAGCCCCTCTGATTCAGCCCCTCTGATTCAGCCCCTCTGTTTCTCGCCCACTGTTTCAGCCCCTCTGTTTCGCGCTCTCTGTTTCAGCCCCTCTGTTTCTCGCCCACTGTTTCAGCCCCTCTGTTTCAGCCCCTCTGATACAGCCCCTCTGATTCAGCCCCTCTGATTCAGCCCCTCTGATACAGCCCCTCTGATTCAGCCCCTCTGATTCAGCCCCTCTGTTTCGCGCTCTCTGTTTCAGCCCCTCTGTTTCTCGCCCTCTGTTTGAGCCCCTCTGTTTCAGCCCCTCTGTTTCAGCCCCTCTGTTTCAGCCCCTCTGTTTCTCGCCCTCTGTTTCAGCCCCTCAGATTCAGCCCCTCTGTTTCTCGCCCTCTGTTTCAGCCCCTCTGTTTCTCGCCCTCTGTTTCAGCCCCTCTGATTCCGCCCCTCTGTTTCTCGCCCTCTGTTTCAGCCCCTCTGTTTCTCGCCCTCTGTTTCAGCCCGTCATTTTCTCGCCCTCTGTTTCAGCCCCTCTGTTTCAGCCCCTCTGTTTCAGCCCCTCTGTTTCTCGCCCTCTGTTTCAGCCCCTCTGATTCAGCCCCTCAGTTTCTCGCCCTCTGTTTCAGCCCCTCTGTTTCAGCCCCTCTGTTTCAGCCCCTCTGATTCCGCCCCGCTGTTTCTCGCCCTCTGTTTCAGCCCCTCGGTTTCTCGCCCTCTGTTTCAGCCCCTCTGTTTCTCGCCCTCTGTTTCAGCCCGTCTGTTTCAGCCCCTCTGTTTCAGCCCCTCTGTTTCTCGCCCTCTGTTTCTCGCCCTCTGTTTCAGCCCCTCCGTTTCTTCCCCTCTGTTTCAGCCCCTCTGTTTCTCGCCCTCTGTTTCAGCCCCTCTGTTTCTCGCCCTCTGTTTCAGCCCCTCTGTTTCAGCCCCTCTGATTCAGCCCCTCTGATTAAGCCCCTCTGTTTCTCGCCCTCTGTTTCAGCCCCTCTGTTTCTCAATCTCTGTTTCAGCCCCTCTGTTTCTCGCCCTCTGTTTCAGCCCCTCTGTTTCAGCCCCTCTGTTTCAGCCCCTCTGTTTCTCGCCCTCTGTTTCAGCCCCTCTGATTCAGCCCCTCTGTTTCTCGCCCTCTGTTTCAGCCCCTCTGTTTCTCACCCTCTGTTTCAGCCCCTCTGATTCAGCCCCTCTGTTTCTCGCCCTCTGTTTCAGCCCCTCTGTTTCTCGCCCTCTATTTCAGCCCCTCTGTTTCTCGCCCTCTGTTTCAGCCCCTCTGATTTAGCGCCTCTGTTTCAGCCCCTCTGTTTCAGCCCCTCTGTTTCTCGCCCTCAGTTTCAGCCCCTCTGTTTCTCGCCCTCTGTTTCAGCCCCTCTGATTCAGCACCTCTGTTTCAGCCCCTCTGATTCAGCCCCTCTGTTTCAGCCCCTCTGATTCAGCCCCTCAGTTTCAGCCCCGCTGTTTCTCGCCCTCTGTTTCAGCCCCTCTGTTTCTCGCCCTCTGTTTCAGCCCCTCTGTTTCTCGCCCTTGGTTTCAGCCCGTCTGCTTCAGACCCTCTGTTTCTCGCCCTCTGTTTCTCGCCCTCTATTTCAGCCCCTGTGTTTCTCACCCTCTCTTTCAGACCCTCTGTTTTTCGCCCTCTGTTTCAGCCCCTCCATTTCTCGCCCTCTGTTTCAGCCCCTCTGTTTCAGCCCCTCTGTTTCAGCCCCTCTGTTTCTCGCACTCTGTTTCAGCCCGTCTGTTTCAGTCCCTCTGTTTCAGCCCCTCTGTTTCAGCCCCTCTGTTTCTCGCCCTCTGTTTCAGCTCCTCTGTTTCAGCCCCTCTGTTTAAGCCCCTCTGTTTCTCGCCCTCTGTTTCAGCCGCTCTGTTTCTCGCCCTCTGTTTCAGCCCCTCTGATTTAGCCCCTCTGTTTCAGCCCCTCTGTTTCAGCCCCTCTGTTTCTCGCCCTCTGTTTCAGCCCCTCTGTTTCAGCCCCTCTGTTTCTCGCCCTCTGTTTCTGCCCCTCTGTTTCTCACCTTTTGTTTCAGCCCCTCTATTTCTCGCCCTGTGTTTCAGCCCCTCTGATTCAGCCCCTCTGATTCAGCCCCCCTGTTTCACCCACTCTGTTTCAGCCCCTCTCTTTCTCGCCCTCTGTTTCAGCCCCTCTAATTCTCGCCCTCTGTTTCAGCCCCTATGATTCAGCCCCTCTGTTTCTCGCCCTCTGTTTCAGCCCCTCTGTTTCTCGCCCTCGGTCTCAGCCCCTCTGATTCAGCCCCTCTGTTTCAGCCCCTCTGTTTCTCGCCTTCTGTTTCAGCCCCTCTGTTTCTCGCCCTCTGTTTCAGACCCTCTATTTCTCGCCCTCTGTTTCAGCCCCTCTGTTTCAGCCCCTCTGTTTCTCGCCTTCTGTTTCAGCCCCTCTGTTTCTCGCCCTCTGTTTCAGCCCCTCTGATTCAGCCCCTCTGTTTCAGCCCCTCTGATTCAGCCCCTCTGATTCAGCCCCTCTGTTTCTCGCCCACTGTTTCAGCCCCTCTGTTTCGCGCTCTCTGTTTCAGCCCCTCTGTTTCTCGCCCACTGTTTCAGCCCCTCTGTTTCAGCCCCTCTGATACAGCCCCTCTGATTCAGCCCCTCTGATTCAGCCCCTCTGATACAGCCCCTCTGATTCAGCCCCTCTGATTCAGCCCCTCTGTTTCGCGCTCTCTGTTTCAGCCCCTCTGTTTCTCGCCCTCTGTTTGAGCCCCTCTGTTTCAGCCCCTCTGTTTCAGCCCCTCTGTTTCAGCCCCTCTGTTTCTCGCCCTCTGTTTCAGCCCCTCAGATTCAGCCCCTCTGTTTCTCGCCCTCTGTTTCAGCCCCTCTGTTTCTCGCCCTCTGTTTCAGCCCCTCTGATTCCGCCCCTCTGTTTCTCGCCCTCTGTTTCAGCCCCTCTGTTTCTCGCCCTCTGTTTCAGCCCGTCATTTTCTCACCCTCTGTTTCAGCCCCTCTGTTTCAGCCCCTCTGTTTCAGCCCCTCTGTTTCTCGCCCTCTGTTTCAGCCCCTCTGATTCAGCCCCTCAGTTTCTCGCCCTCTGTTTCAGCCCCTCTGTTTCAGCCCCTCTGTTTCAGCCCCTCTGATTCCGCCCCGCTGTTTCTCGCCCTCTGTTTCAGCCCCTCGGTTTCTCGCCCTCTGTTTCAGCCCCTCTGTTTCTCGCCCTCTGTTTCAGCCCGTCTGTTTCAGCCCCTCTGTTTCAGCCCCTCTGTTTCTCGCCCTCTGTTTCTCGCCCTCTGTTTCAGCCCCTCCGTTTCTTCCCCTCTGTTTCAGCCCCTCTGTTTCTCGCCCTCTGTTTCAGCCCCTCTGTTTCTCGCCCTCTGTTTCAGCCCCTCTGTTTCAGCCCCTCTGATTCAGCCCCTCTGATTCAGCCCCTCTGTTTCTCGCCCTCTGTTTCAGCCCCTCTGTTTCGCAATCTCTATTTCAGCCCCTCTGTTTCTCGCCCTCTGTTTCAGCCCCTCTGTTTCAGCCCCTCTGTTTCAGCCCCTCTGTTTCTCGCCCTCTGTTTCAGCCCCTCTGATTCGGCCCCTCTGTTTCTCGCCCTCTGTTTCAGCCCCTCTGTTTCTCACCCTCTGTTTCAGCCCCTCTGATTCAGCCCCTCTGTTTCTCGCCCTCAGTTTCAGCCCCTCTGTTTCTCGCCCTCTGATTCAGCCCCTCTGATTCAGCACCTCTGTTTCAGCCCCTCTGATTCAGCCCCTCTGTTTCAGCCCCTCTGATTCAGCCCCTCAGTTTCAGCCCCGCTGTTTCTCGCCCTCTGTTTCAGCCCCTCTGTTTCTCGCCCTCTGTTTCAGCCCCTCTGTTTCTTGCCCTTGGTTTCAGCCCGTCTGCTTCAGACCCTCTGTTTCTCGCCCTCTGTTTCTCGCCCTCTATTTCAGCCCCTGTGTTTCTCACCCTCTCTTTCAGACCCTCTGTTTTTCGCCCCCTGTTTCAGCCCCTCCATTTCTCGCCCTCTGTTTCAGCCCCTCTGTTTCAGCCCCTCTGTTTCAGCCCCTCTGTTTCTCGCACTCTGTTTCAGCCCGTCTGTTTCAGTCCCTCTGTTTCAGCCCCTCTGTTTCAGCCCCTCTGTTTCTCGCCCTCTGTTTCAGCTCCTCTGTTTCAGCCCCTCTGTTTAAGCCCCTCTGTTTCTCGCCCTCTGTTTCAGCCGCTCTGTTTCTCGCCCTCTGTTTCAGCCCCTCTGATTTAGCCCCTCTGTTTCAGCCCCTCTGTTTCAACCCCTCTGTTTCTCGCCCTCTGTTTCAGCCCCTCTGTTTCAGCCCCTCTGTTTCTCGCCCTCTGTTTCTGCCCCTCTGTTTCTCACCTTTTGTTTCAGCCCCTCTATTTCTCGCCCTGTGTTTCAGCCCCTCTGATTCAGCCCCTCTGATTCAGCCCCCCTGTTTCACCCACTCTGTTTCAGCCCCTCTCTTTCTCGCCCTCTGTTTCAGCCCCTCTAATTCTCGCCCTCTGTTTCAGCCCCTATGATTCAGCCCCTCTGTTTCTCGCCCTCTGTTTCAGCCCCTCTGTTTCTCGCCCTCGGTCTCAGCCCCTCTGATTCAGCCCCTCTGTTTCAGCCCCTCTGTTTCTCGCCTTCTGTTTCAGCCCCTCTGTTTCTCGCCCTCTGTTTCAGACCCTCTATTTCTCGCCCTCTGTTTCAGCCCCTCTGTTTCAGCCCCTCTGTTTCTCGCCTTCTGTTTCAGCCCCTCTGTTTCTCGCCCTCTGTTTCAGCCCCTCTATTTATCGCCCTCTGTTTCAGCCCCTCTGATTCAGCCCCTCTGTTTCAGCCCCTCTGATTCAGCCCCTCTGATTCAGCCCCTCTGTTTCTCGCCCACTGTTTCAGCCCCTCTGTTTCGCGCTCTCTGTTTCAGCCCCTCTGTTTCTCGCCCACTGTTTCAGCCCCTCTGTTTCAGCCCCTCTGATACAGCCCCTCTGATTCAGCCCCTCTGATTCAGCCCCTCTGATACAGCCCCTCTGATTCAGCCCCTCTGATTCAGCCCCTCTGTTTCGCGCTCTCTGTTTCAGCCCCTCTGTTTCTCGCCCTCTGTTTGAGCCCCTCTGTTTCAGCCCCTCTGTTTCAGCCCCTCTGTTTCAGCCCCTCTGTTTCTCGCCCTCTGTTTCAGCCCCTCAGATTCAGCCCCTCTGTTTCTCGCCCTCTGTTTCAGCCCCTCTGTTTCTCGCCCTCTGTTTCAGCCCCTCTGATTCCGCCCCTCTGTTTCTCGCCCTCTGTTTCAGCCCCTCTGTTTCTCGCCCTCTGTTTCAGCCCGTCATTTTCTCGCCCTCTGTTTCAGCCCCTCTGTTTCAGCCCCTCTGTTTCAGCCCCTCTGTTTCTCGCCCTCTGTTTCAGCCCCTCTGATTCAGCCCCTCAGTTTCTCGCCCTCTGTTTCAGCCCCTCTGTTTCAGCCCCTCTGTTTCAGCCCCTCTGATTCCGCCCCGCTGTTTCTCGCCCTCTGTTTCAGCCCCTCGGTTTCTCGCCCTCTGTTTCAGCCCCTCTGTTTCTCGCCCTCTGTTTCAGCCCGTCTGTTTCAGCCCCTCTGTTTCAGCCCCTCTGTTTCTCGCCCTCTGTTTCTCGCCCTCTGTTTCAGCCCCTCCGTTTCTTCCCCTCTGTTTCAGCCCCTCTGTTTCTCGCCCTCTGTTTCAGCCCCTCTGTTTCTCGCCCTCTGTTTCAGCCCCTCTGTTTCAGCCCCTCTGATTCAGCCCCTCTGATTCAGCCCCTCTGTTTCTCGCCCTCTGTTTCAGCCCCTCTGTTTCGCAATCTCTGTTTCAGCCCCTCTGTTTCTCGCCCTCTGTTTCAGCCCCTCTGTTTCAGCCCCTCTGTTTCAGCCCCTCTGTTTCTCGCCCTCTGTTTCAGCCCCTCTGATTCAGCCCCTCTGTTTCTCGCCCTCTGTTTCAGCCCCTCTGTTTCTCACCCTCTGTTTCAGCCCCTCTGATTCAGCCCCTCTGTTTCTCGCCCTCTGTTTCAGCCCCTCTGTTTCTCGCCCTCTATTTCAGCCCCTCTGTTTCTCGCCCTCTGTTTCAGCCCCTCTGATTTAGCGCCTCTGTTTCAGCCCCTCTGTTTCAGCCCCTCTTTTTCTCGCCCTCAGTTTCAGCCCCTCTGTTTCTCGCCCTCTGTTTCAGCCCCTCTGATTCAGCACCTCTGTTTCAGCCCCTCTGATTCAGCCCCTCTGTTTCAGCCCCTCTGATTCAGCCCCTCAGTTTCAGCCCCGCTGTTTCTCGCCCTCTGTTTCAGCCCCTCTGTTTCTCGCCCTCTGTTTCAGCCCCTCTGTTTCTCGCCCTTGGTTTCAGCCCGTCTGCTTCAGACCCTCTGTTTCTCGCCCTCTGTTTCTCGCCCTCTATTTCAGCCCCTGTGTTTCTCACCCTCTCTTTCAGACCCTCTGTTTTTCGCCCTCTGTTTCAGCCCCTCCATTTCTCGCCCTCTGTTTCAGCCCCTCTGTTTCAGCCCCTCTGTTTCTCGCACTCTGTTTCAGCCCGTCTGTTTCAGTCCCTCTGTTTCAGCCCCTCTGTTTCTCGCCATCTGTTTCTCGCCCGCTGTTTCAGCCCATTTGTTTGTCGCCCTCTGTTTCTCGCCCTCTGTTTCAGCCCCTCCTTTTCAGCCCCTCAGATTCAGCCCCTCTGTTTCTCGCACTCTGTTTCAGCCCCCCTGTTTCAGCCCTTCAGTTTCAGCCCCTCTGTTTCAGCCCCTCTGTTTCTCGCCCTCTGTTTCAGCCCCTGTGTTTCTCGCCCTCTGCTTCAGCCCCTCTGATTCAGCCCCTCTGTTTCAGCCGCTCTAATTCTCGCCCTCTGTTTCAGCCTCTATGATTCAGCCCCTCTGTTTCTCGCCCTCT
This sequence comes from Chiloscyllium punctatum, assembly GCF_047496795.1. NCBI lineage: Eukaryota > Metazoa > Chordata > Chondrichthyes > Orectolobiformes > Hemiscylliidae > Chiloscyllium > Chiloscyllium punctatum. The sequence goes on along the minus strand of NC_092769.1, from coordinate 80,516,805 downwards.
GTTTCAGCCCCTCTGTTTCTCGCCCTCTGTTTCAGCCCCTCTGTTTCTCGCCCTCGGTTTCAGCCCCTCTGTTTCAGCCCCTCTGTTTCTCGCCCTCTGATTCAGCCCCTCTGTTTCTCGCCCTCTGTTTCAGCCCCTCTGTTTCAGCCGCTCTGATTCAGCCCCTCTGACCCAGCCCCACTGTTTCTCGACCTCTGTTTCAGTCCCTCTGTTTCAGCCCTTCTGTTTCAGCCCCTCTGTTTCAGTCCCTCTGTTTATCGCCCTCTGTTTCAGCCCCTCTGTTACTCGCCGTCTGTTTCAGCCCCTCTGTTTCTCGCCCTCTGTTTCAGCCCCTATGTTTCAGCCCCTCTGTTTCAGCCCCTCTGTTTCAGCCCCTCTGTTTCAGCCCCTCTGTTTCACGCTCTCTGTTTCAGCCCCTCTGTTTCAGCCCCTCTGTTTCAGCCCCTCTGTTTCAGCCCCTCTGTTTCACGCTCTCTGTTTCAGCCCCTCTGTTTCTCGCCCTCTGTTTCATCCCCTCTGTTTTTCGCCCTCAGTTTCAGCTCCTCTGTTTCTCGCCCTCTGTTTCAGCCCCTCTGATTCAGCACCTCTGTTTCAGCCCCTCTGATTCAGCCCCTCTGTTTCAGCCCCTCTGTTTCAGTCCCTCTGTTTCTCGCCCTCAGTTTCTCACCCTCTGTTTCAACCCCTGTGTTTCTCGCCCTCTGTTTCAGCCCCTCTGTTTTTCACCCTCTGTTTCAGCCCCTCCGTTTCTCGCCCTCTGTTTCAGGCTCTCTGTTTCAGCCCGTCTGTTTCAGCCCCTCTGTTTCAGCCCCTCTGTTTCTCGCCATCTGTTTCTCGCCCGCTGTTTCAGCCCCTTTGTTTCTCGCCCTCTGTTTCAGCCCCTCTGTTTCAGCCCCTCTGATTCAGCCCCTCTGATACAGCCCCTCTGTTTCTCGCACTCTGTTTCAGCCCCTCTGTTTCAGCCCCTCTGTTTCAGCCCCTCTGTTTCAGCCCCTCTGTTTATCGCCCTCTGTTTCAGCCCCTCTGTTACTCGCCCTCTGTTTCAGCCCCTCTGTTTCTCGCCCTCTGTTTCAGCCCCTATGTTTCAGCCCCTCTGTTTCAACCCCTCTGTTTCAGCCCCTCTGTTTCTCGCCCTCTATTTCAGCCCCTCTGTTTCTCGCCCTCTGTTTCAGCCCCTCTGATTCAGCCCCTTTGTTTCTCGCCCTCTGTTTCAGCCCCTCTGTTTCAGCCCCTCTGATTCAGCCCCTCTGATACAGCCCCTCTGTTTCCTGCCCTCTGTTTCAGCGCCTCTGTTTCAGCCCCTCTGTTTCAGCCCCTCTGTTTCAGCCCCTCTGCTTCTCGCCCTCTGTTTCAGCCCCTCTGTTTCTCGCCCTCTGTTTCAGCCCCTCTGTTTCTCGCCCTCTGTTTCAGCCCCTCTGTTTCAGCACCTCTGTTTCAGCCCCTCTGTTTCAGCCCCTCTGTTTCTCGCCCTCTGTTTCAGCCCCTCTGTTTCTCGCCCTCTGTTTCAGCCGCTCTGTTTCTCGCCCTCTGTTTCAGCCCCTCTGTTTCAGCCCCTCTGTTTCAGCCCCTCTGTTTCTCGCCGTCTGTTGCAGCCACTCTGTTTCTCGCCCACTGTTTCAGCCCCTCTGTTTCAGCCCCTCTGTTTCAGCCCCTCTGTTTCTCGCCCTCTGTTTCAGCCCCTCTGTTTCTCGCCCTCTGTTTCAGCCCCTCTGTTTCAGCCCCTCTGTTTCCCGATCTCTGTGTCTGCCCCTCTGTTTCTCGCCCTCTGTTTCGTCCCCTCTGTTTCTCGCCCTCTGTTTCAGCCCCGCTGATTCAGCCCCTCTGTGCCACCCCCTCTGAATCAGCCCCTCTGATTCAGCCCTCTGTTTCAGCCCCTCTGTTTAAGACCGTCTGTTTCAGCCCCTCGGGTTCTCGCCCTCTGTTTCAGCCCCTCTGTTTCTCGCCCTCTGTTTCAGGCTCTCTGTTTCAGCCCGTCTGTTTCAGCCCCTCTGTTTCAGCACCTCTGTTTCTCGCCCTCTGTTTCTCGCCCGCAGTTTCAGCCCCTCTGTTTCTCGCCCTCTGTTTCAGCCCCTCTGTTTCAGCCCCTCTGATACAGCCCCTCTGATTCGGTCCCTCTGTTTCAGCCCCTCTGTTTCAGCCCCTCTGTTTCAGCCCCGCTGTTTCAGCCCCTCTGTTTCTCGCCCTCTGTTTCAGCCCGTCTGTTTCGAGCCCTCTGTTTCAGCCCCTCTGTTTCAGCCCCTCTGATTCAGCCCCTCTGTTTCAGCCCCTCTGTTTCTCGCCCTCTGTTTCAGCCCCTCTGTTTCAGCCCCTCTGTTTCAGCCCCTCTGTTTCTCGCCCTCTGTTTCAGCCACTCTGTTTCTCACCCTCTGTTTCAGCCCCTCTGTTTCAGCACCTCTGTTTCTCGTCCTCTGTTTCAGCCCCTCTGTTTCTCGCCCTCTGTTTCAGCTCCTCTGTTTCAGCCCCTCTGTTTAAGCCCCTCTGTTTCTCGCCCTCTGTTTCAGCCGCTCTGTTTCTCGCCCTCTGTTTCAGCCCCTCTGATTTAGCCCCTCTGTTTCAGCCCCTCTGTTTCAGCCCCTCTGTTTCTCGCCCTCTGTTTCAGCCCCACTGTTTCGCGCTCTCTGTTTCAGCCCCTCTGTTTCAGACCCTCTGTTTCTCGCCCTCTGTTTCTGCCCCTCTGTTTCTCACCCGTTGTTTCAGCCCCTCTATTTCTCGCCCTGTGTTTCAGCCCCTCTGATTCAGCCCCTCTGCTTCAGCCCCTCTGAATCAGCCCCTCTGTTTCAGCCCCTCTGAATCAGCCCCTCTGATTCAGCCCCTCTGTTTCAGCCCCTCTGTTTCAGCCCCTCTGTTTCTCGCCCTCTGTTTCTCGCCCACTGTTTCAGCCCCTCCGTTTCTTCCCCTCTGTTTCAGCCCCTCTGTTTCTCGCCCTCTGTTTCAGCCCCTCTGTTTCTCGCCCTCTGTTTCAGCCCCTCTGTTTCAGCCCCTCTGATTCAGCCCCTCTGATTCAGCCCCTCTGTTTCTCGCCCTCTGTTTCAGCCCCTCTGTTTCGCGCTCTCTGTTTCAGCCCCTCTGTTTCTCGCCCTCTGTTTCAGCCCCTCTGTTTCAGCCCCTCTGTTTCAGCCCCTCTGTTTCAGCCCCTCTGTTTCTCGCCCTCTGTTTCAGCCCCTCTGATTCAGCCCCTCTGTTTCTCGCCCTCTGTTTCAGCCCCTCTGTTTCTCGCCCTCTCTTTCAGCCCCTCTGATTCAGCCCCTCTGTTTCTCGCCCTCTGTTTCAGCCCCTCTGTTTCTCGCCCTCTATTTCAGCCCCTCTGTTTCTCGCCCTCTGTTTCAGCCCCTCTGATTTAGCCCCTCTGTTTCAGCCCCTCTGTTTCAGCCCCTCTGTTTCTCGCCCTCTGTTTCAGCCCCTCTGTTTTTCGCCCTCAGTTTCAGCCCCTCTGTTTCTCGCCCTCTGTTTCAGCCCCTCTGATTCAGCACCTCTGTTTCAGCCCCTCTGATTCAGCCCCTCTGTTTCAGCCCCTCTGTTTCAGTCCCTCTGTTTCTCGCCCTCAGTTTCTCGCCCTCTGTTTCAGCCCCTGTGTTTCTCGCCCTCTGTTTCAGCCCCTCTGTTTTTCGCCCTCTGTTTCAGCCCCTCTGTTTCTCGCCCTCTGTTTCAGGCTCTCTGTTTCAGCCCGTCTGTTTCAGCCCCTCTGTTTCTGCCCCTCTGTTTCTCGCCCTCTGTTTCTCGCCCGCTGTTTCAGCCCCTTTGTTTCTCGCCCTCTGCTTCAGCCCCTCTGTTTCAGCCCCTCTGATTCAGCCCCTCTGATTCAGCCACTCAGTTTCTCGCCCTCTGTTTCAGCCCCTCTGTTTCAGCCCCTCTGTTTCAGCCCCTCTGTTTCAGCCCCTCTGTTTCTCGCCCTCGGTTTCAGCCCCTCTGTTTCAGCCCCTCTGTTTCTCGCCCTCTGTTTCTCGCCCTCTGTTTCAGCCCCTGTGTTTCTAGCCCTCTGTTTCAGCCCCTCTGTTTTTCGCCCTCTGTTTCAGCCCCTCCGTTTCTCGCCCTCTGTTTCAGGCTCTCTGTTTCAGCCCGTCTGTTTCAGTCCCTCTGTTTCAGCCCCTCTGTTTCTCGCCATCTGTTTCTCGCCCGCTGTTTCAGCCGCTTTGTTTCTCGCCCTCTGTTTCTCGCCCTCTGTTTCAGCCCCTCTGTTTCAGCCCCTCAGATTCAGCCCCTCTGTTTCTCGCACTCTGTTTCAGCCTCTATGATTCAGCCCCTCTGTTTCTCGCCCTCTGTTTCAGCCCCTCTGTTTCTCGCCCTCTGTTTCAGCCCCTGTGTTTCTCGCCCTCTGCTTCAGCCCCTCTGTTTCAGCCCCTCTGTTTCAGCCGCTCTAATTCTCGCCCTCTGTTTCAGCCTCTATGATTCAGCCCCTCTGTTTCTCGCCCTCTGTTTCAGCCCCTCTGTTTCTCGCCCTCTGTTTCAGCCCCTCTGTTTCTCGCCCTCGGTTTCAGCCCCTCTGTTTCAGCCCCTCTGTTTCTCGCCCTCTGATTCAGCCCCTCTGTTTCTCGCCCTCTGTTTCAGCCCCTCTGTTTCAGCCGCTCTGATTCAGCCCCTCTGACCCAGCCCCACTGTTTCTCGACCTCTGTTTCAGTCCCTCTGTTTCAGCCCTTCTGTTTCAGCCCCTCTGTTTCAGTCCCTCTGTTTATCGCCCTCTGTTTCAGCCCCTCTGTTACTCGCCGTCTGTTTCAGCCCCTCTGTTTCTCGCCCTCTGTTTCAGCCCCTATGTTTCAGCCCCTCTGTTTCAGCGCCTCTGTTTCAGCCCCTCTGTTTCTTGCCCTCTATTTCAGCCCCTCTGTTTCTCGCCCTCTGTTTCAGCCCCTCTGATTTAGCCCCTCTGTTTCAGCCCCTCTGTTTCAGCCCCTCTGTTTCAGCCCCTCTGTTTCTCACCCTCTGTTTCAGCCCGTCTGATTCAGCCCCTCTGATTCAGCCCCTCGGTTTCCCGCCCCTCTGTTTCAGCCCCTCTGTTTCACGCCCCGTGTTTCAGCCCCTCTGTTTCTTGCCCTCTGTTTCTGCCCCTCTGTTTCTCGCACTCTGTTTCAGCCCCTCTGTTTCAGCCCCTCTGTTTCAGTCCCTCTGTTTCTCGCCCTCTGTTTCAGCCCCTCTGTTTCTCGCCCTCTATTTCAGCCCCTCTGTTTCAGCCCCTCGGTTTCTCGCCCTCTGTTTCAGCCCCTCTGTTTCTCGCCCTCTGTTTCAGCCCCTCTGTTTCTCACCCTCTGTTTCAGCCCCTCTGTTTCAGCCCCTCTGTATCTCGCCCTCTATTTCAGCCCCTCTGTTTCTCGCCCTCTGTTTCAGCCCCTCTGATACAGCCCCTCTGTTTCAGCCCCTCTGATTCAGCCCCTCTCTTTCAGCCCCTCTGTTTCAGCCCCTCTGTTTCAGCCCCTCTGTTTCTCGCCCTCTGTTTCTCCCCCTCTGTTTCTCGCCCTCTGTTTCGGCCCCTCTGTTTTTCGCCCTCTGTATCAGCCCCTCTGTTTCTCGCCCTCTGTTTCTCCCCCTCTGTTTCTCGCCCTCTGTTTCGGCCCCTCTATTTTTCGCCTTCTGTTTCAGCCCCTCTGTTTCTCGCCCTCTGTTTCAGGCTCTCTGTTTCAGCCTGTCTGTTTCAGCCCCTCTGTTTCAGCCCCTCTGTTTCTCGCCCTCTGTTTCTCGCCCGCAGTTTCAGCCCCTCTGTTTCTCGCCCTCTGTTTCAGCCCCTCTGTTTCAGCCCCTCTGATACAGCCCCTCTGATTCGGCCCCTCTGTTTCAGCCCCTCTGTTTCAGCCCCTCTGTTTCAGCCCCTCTGTTTCAGCCCCTCTGATTCTCGCCCTCTGTTTCAGCCCCTCTGTTTCTCGGCCTCTGTTTCAGCCCCTCTGTTTCAGCCCCTCTGTTTCAGCCCCTCTGTTTCAGCCCCTCTGTTTCTCGCCCTCTGTTTCTAGCCCTCTGTTTCTAGCCCACTGTTTCAGCCCCTCTGTTTCAGCCCCTCTGATTCAGCCCCTCTGTTTCAGCCCCTCTGTTTCTCGCCCTCGGTTTCAGCCCCTCTGTTTCAGCCCCTCTGTTTCAGCCCCTCTGTTTCTCGCCCTCTGTTTCAGCCCCTCTGTTTCTCGCCCTCTGTTTCAGCCCCTCTGTTTCAGCACCTCTGTTTCTCGCCCTCTGTTTCAGCCCCTCTGTTTCTCGCCCTCTGTTTCAGCTCCTCTGTTTCAGCCCCTCTGTTTCTCGCCCTCTGTTTCAGCTCCTCTGTTTCAGCCCCTCTGTTTCGCGCTCTCTGTTTCAGCCCCTCTGTTTCTCGCCCTCTGTTTCAGCCCCTCTGTTTCAGCCCCTCTGTTTCAGCCCCTCTGTTTCAGCCCCTCTGTTTCTCGCCCTCTGTTTCAGCCCCTCTGATTCAGCCCCTCTGTTTCTCGCCCTCTGTTTCAGCCCCTCTGTTTCTCGCCCTCTCTTTCAGCCCCTCTGATTCAGCCCCTCTGTTTCTCGCCCTCTGTTTCAGCCCCTCTGTTTCTCGCACTCTATTTCAGCCCCTCTGTTTCTCGCCCTCTGTTTCAGACCCTCTGATTTAGCCCCTCTGTTTCAGCCCCTCTGTTTCAGCCCCTCTGTTTCTCGCCCTCTGTTTCAGCCCCTCTGTTTTTCGCCCTCAGTTTCAGCCCCTCTGTTTCTCGCCCTCTGTTTCAGCCCCTCTGATTCAGCACCTCTGTTTCAGCCCCTCTGAATCAGCCCCTCTGTTTCAGCCCCTCTGTTTCAGTCCCTCTGTTTCTCGCCCTCAGTTTCTCGCCCTCTGTTTCAGCCCCTGTGTTTCTCGCCCTCTGTTTCAGCCCCTCTGTTTTTCGCCCTCTGTTTCAGCCCCTCTGTTTCTCGCCCTCTGTTTCAGGCTCTCTGTTTCAGCCCGTCTGTTTCAGCCCCTCTGTTTCTGCCCCTCTGTTTCTCGCCCTCTGTTTCTCGCCCGCTGTTTCAGCCCCTTTGTTTCTCGCCCTCTGCTTCAGCCCCTCTGTTTCAGCCCCTCTGATTCAGCCCCTCTGATTCAGCCACTCAGTTTCTCGCCCTCTGTTTCAGCCCCTCTGTTTCAGCCCCTCTGTTTCAGCCCCTCTGTTTCAGCCCCTCTGTTTCTCGCCCTCGGTTTCAGCCCCTCTGTTTCAGCCCCTCTGTTTCTCGCCCTCTGTTTCTCGCCCTCTGTTTCAGCCCCTGTGTTTCTAGCCCTCTGTTTCAGCCCCTCTGTTTTTCGCCCTCTGTTTCAGCCCCTCCGTTTCTCGCCCTCTGTTTCAGGCTCTCTGTTTCAGCCCGTCTGTTTCAGTCCCTCTGTTTCAGCCCCTCTGTTTCTCGCCATCTGTTTCTCGCCCGCTGTTTCAGCCGCTTTGTTTCTCGCCCTCTGTTTCTCGCCCTCTGTTTCAGCCCCTCTGTTTCAGCCCCTCAGATTCAGCCCCTCTGTTTCTCGCACTCTGTTTCAGCCTCTATGATTCAGCCCCTCTGTTTCTCGCCCTCTGTTTCAGCCCCTCTGTTTCTCGCCCTCTGTTTCAGCCCCTGTGTTTCTCGCCCTCTGCTTCAGCCCCTCTGTTTCAGCCCCTCTGTTTCAGCCGCTCTAATTCTCGCCCTCTGTTTCAGCCTCTATGATTCAGCCCCTCTGTTTCTCGCCCTCTGTTTCAGCCCCTCTGTTTCTCGCCCTCTGTTTCAGCCCCTCTGTTTCTCGCCCTCGGTTTCAGCCCCTCTGTTTCAGCCCCTCTGTTTCTCGCCCTCTGATTCAGCCCCTCTGTTTCTCGCCCTCTGTTTCAGCCCCTCTGTTTCAGCCGCTCTGATTCAGCCCCTCTGACCCAGCCCCACTGTTTCTCGACCTCTGTTTCAGTCCCTCTGTTTCAGCCCTTCTGTTTCAGCCCCTCTGTTTCAGTCCCTCTGTTTATCGCCCTCTGTTTCAGCCCCTCTGTTACTCGCCCTCTGTTTCAGCCCCTCTGTTTCTCGCCCTCTGTTTCAGCCCCTATGTTTCAGCCCCTCTGTTTCAGCGCCTCTGTTTCAGCCCCTCTGTTTCTCGCCCTCTATTTCAGCCCCTCTGTTTCTCGCCCTCTGTTTGAGCCCCTCTGATTTAGCCCCTCTGTTTCAGCCCCTCTGTTTCAGCCCCTCTGTTTCAGCCCCTCTGTTTCTCACCCTCTGTTTCAGCCCCTCTGATTCAGCCCCTCTGATTCAGCCCCTCGGTTTCCCGCCCCTCTGTTTCAGCCCCTCTGTTTCACGCACCGTGTTTCAGCCCCTCTGTTTCTTGCCCACTGTTTCAGCCCCTCTGTTTCTCGCCCTCTGTTTCAGCCCCTCTGTTTCAGCCCCTCTGTTTCAGTCCCTCTGTTTCTCGCCCTCTGTTTCAGCCCCTCTGTTTCTCGCCCTCTATTTCAGCCCCTCTGTTTCAGCCCCTCGGTTTCTCGCCCTCTGTTTCAGCCCCTCTGTTTCTCGCCCTCTGTTTCAGCCCCTCTGTTTCTCACCCTCTGTTTCAGCCCCTCTGTTTCAGCCCCTCTGTTTCTCGCCCTCTATTTCAGCCCCTCTGTTTCTCGCCCTCTGTTTCAGCCCCTCTGATACAGCCCCTCTGTTTCAGCCCCTCTGATTCAGCCCCTCTCTTTCAGCCCCTCTGTTTCAGCCCCTCTGTTTCAGCCCCTCTGTTTCTCGCCATCTGTTTCTCCCCCTCTGTTTCTCGCCCTCTGTTTCGGCCCCTCTGTTTTTCGCCCTCTGTATCAGCCCCTCTGTTTCTCGCCCTCTGTTTCTCCCCCTCTGTTTCTCGCCCTCTGTTTCGGCCCCTCTATTTTTCGCCTTCTGTTTCAGCCCCTCTGTTTCTCGCCCTCTGTTTCAGGCTCTCTGTTTCAGCCTGTCTGTTTCAGCCCCTCTGTTTCAGCCCCTCTGTTTCTCGCCCTCTGTTTCTCGCCCGCAGTTTCAGCCCCTCTGTTTCTCGCCCTCTGTTTCAGCCCCTCTGTTTCAGCCCCTCTGATACAGCCCCTCTGATTCGGCCCCTCTGTTTCAGCACCTCTGTTTCAGCCCCTCTGTTTCAGCCCCTCTGTTTCAGCCCCTCTGTTTCTCGCCCTCTGTTTCAGCCCCTCTGTTTCTCGGCCTCTGTTTCAGCCCCTCTGTTTCAGCCCCTCTGTTTCAGCCCCTCTGTTTCAGCCCCTCTGTTTCTCGCCCTCTGTTTCTAGCCCTCTGTTTCTAGCCCACTGTTTCAGCCCCTCTGTTTCAGCCCCTCTGATTCAGCCCCTCTGTTTCAGCCCCTCTGTTTCTCGCCCTCGGTTTCAGCCCCTCTGTTTCAGCCCCTCTGTTTCTCGCCCTCTGTTTCAGCCCCTCTGTTTCTCGCCCTCTGTTTCAGCCCCTCTGTTTCAGCACCTCTGTTTCTCGCCCTCTGTTTCAGCCCCTCTGTTTCTCGCCCTCTGTTTCAGCTCCTCTGTTTCAGCCCCTCTGTTTAAGCCCCTCTGTTTCTCGCCCTCTGTTTCAGCCGCTCTGTTTCTCGCCCTCTGTTTCAGCCCCTCTGATTTAGCCCCTCTGTTTCAGCCCCTCTGTTTCAGCCCCTCTGTTTCAGCCCCTCTGTTTCTCGCCCTCTGTTTCAGCCCCTCTGTTTCAGCCCCTCTGTTTCTCGCCCTCTGTTTCTGCCCCTCTGTTTCTCACCTTTTGTTTCAGCCACTCTATTTCTCGCCCTGTGTTTCAGCCCCTCTGATTCAGCCCCTCTGATTCAGCCCCTCTGTTTCACCCACTCTGTTTCAGCCCCTCTCTTTCTCGCCCTCTGTTTCAGCCCCTCTAATTCTCGCCCTCTGTTTCAGCCCCTATGATTCAGCCCCTCTGTTTCTCGCCCTCTGTTTCAGCCCCTCTGTTTCTCGCCCTCGGTCTCAGCCCCTCTGATTCAGCCCCTCTGTTTCAGCCCCTCTGTTTCTCGCCTTCTGTTTCAGCCCCTCTGTTTCTCGCCCTCTGTTTCAGACCCTCTATTTCTCGCCCTCTGTTTCAGCCCCTCTGTTTCAGCCCCTCTGTTTATCGCCTTCTGTTTCAGCCCCTCTGTTTCTCGCCCTCTGTTTCAGCCCCTCTATTTATCGCCCTCTGTTTCAGCCCCTCTGATTCAGCCCCTCTGTTTCAGCCCCTCTGTTTCAGCCCCTCTGTTTCAGCCCCTCTGTTTCTCGCCCTCTGTTTCAGCCCCTCTGATTCAGCCCCTCTGTTTCTCGCCCTCTGTTTCAGCCCCTCTGGTTCAGCCCCTCTGTTTCAGCCCCTCTGATTCCGCCCCGCTGTTTCTCGCCCTCTGTTTCAGCCCCTCTGTTTCTTGCCCTCTGTTTCAGCCCCTCTGTTTCTCGCCCTCTGTTTCAGCCCCTCTGTTTCAGCCCCTCTGTTTCAGCCCCTCTGTTTTTCGCCCTCTGTTTCTCGCCCTCTGTTTCAGCCCCTCCGTTTCTTCCCCTCTGTTTCAGCCCCTCTGTTTCAGCCCCTCTGATTCAGCCCCTCTGTTTCAGCCCCTCTGATTCAGCCCCTCTGTTTCAGCCCCTCTGATTCAGCCCCTCTGTTTCAGCCCCTCTGCTTCAGCCCCTCTGTTTCTCGCCCTCTGTTTCAGCCCCTCTGTTTCAGCCCCTCTGTTTCTCACCCTCTGTTTCAGCCCGTCTGATTCAGCCCCTCTGATTCAGCCCCTCGGTTTCCCGCCCCTCTGTTTCAGCCCCTCTGTTTCACGCCCCGTGTTTCAGCCCCTCTGTTTCTTGCCCTCTGTTTCAGCCCCTCTGTTTCTCGCCCTCTGTTTCAGCCCCTCTGTTTCAGCCCCTCTGTTTCAGTCCCTCTGTTTCTCGCCCTCTGTTTCAGCCCCTCTGTTTCTCGCCCTCTATTTCAGCCCCTCTGTTTCAGCCCCTCGGTTTCTCGCCCTCTGTTTCAGCCCCTCTGTTTCTCGCCCTCTGTTTCAGCCGCTCTGTTTCTCGCCCTCTGTTTCAGCCCCTCTGTTTCAGCCCCTCTGTTTCTCGCCCTCTATTTCAGCCCCTCTGTTTCTCGCCCTCTGTTTCAGCCCCTCTGATACAGCCCTTCTGTTTCAGCCCCTCTGATTCAGCCCCTCTGTTTCAGCCCCTCTGTTTCAGCCCCTCTGTTTCAGCCCCTCTGTTTCTCGCCCTCTGTTTCTCCCCCTCTGTTTCTCGCCCTCTGTTTCGGCACCTCTGTTTTTCGCCCTCTGTATCAGCCCCTCTGTTTCTCGCCCTCTGTTTCTCCCCCTCTGTTTCTCGCCCTCTGTTTCAGCCTGTCTGTTTCAGCCCCTCTGTTTCAGCCCCTCTGTTTCTCGCCCTCTGTTTCTCGGCCGCAGTTTCAGCCCCTCTGTTTCTCGCCCACTGTTTCAGCCCCTCTGTTTCAGCCCCTCTGATACAGCCCCTCTGATTCGGCCCCTCTGTTTCAGCCCCTCTGTTTCAGCCCCTCTGTTTCAGCCCCTCTGTTTCTCGCCCTCTGTTTCAGCTCCTCTGTTTCTCGGCCTCTGTTTCAGCCCCTCTGTTTCAGCCCCTCTGTTTCAGCCCCTCTGTTTCAGCCCCACTGTTTCTCGCCCTCTGTTTCTAGCCCTCTGTTTCTAGCCCTCTGTTTCAGCCCCTCTGTTTCAGCCCCTCTGATTCAGCCCCTCTGTTTCAGCCCCTCTGTTTCTCGCCCTCGGTTTCAGCCCCTCTGTTTCAGCCCCTCTGTTTCAGCCCCTCTGTTTCTCGCCCTCTGTTTCAGCCCCTCTGTTTCTCGCCCTCTGTTTCAGCCCCTCTGTTTCAGCCCCTCTGTTTCAGCCCCTCTGTTTCTCGCCCTCTGTTTCTCGCCCTCTGTTTCAGCCCCTCTGTTTCTCGCCTTCTGTTTCAGCCCCTCTGTTTCTCGCCCTCTGTTTCAGCCCCACTGTTTCAGCCCCTCTGATTCAGCCCCTCTGATTCAGCCCCTCTGTTTCTCGCCCTCTGTTTCAGCCCCTCTTTTTCGCGCTCTCTGTTTCAGCCCCTCTGTTTCTCGCCCTCTGTTTGAGCCCCTCTGTATCAGCCCCTCTGTTTCACGCCCTCTGTTTCAGCCCCTCTGATTCAGCCCCTCTCTTTCTCGCCCTCTGTTTCAGCCCCTCTGTTTCTCGCCCTCGGTCTCAGCCCCTCTGATTCAGCCCCTCTGTTTCAGCCCCTCTGTTTCTCGCCTTCTGTTTCAGCCCCTCTGTTTCTCGCCCTCTGTTTCAGCCCCTCTATTTCTCGCCCTGTGTTTCAGCCCCTCTGTTTCAGCCCCTCTGTTTCTCGCCTTCTGTTTCAGACCCTCTGTTTCTCGCCCTTTGTTTCAGCCCCTCTATTTCTCGCCCTCTGTTTCAGCCCCTCTGATTCAGCCCCTCTGTTTCAGCCCCTCTGAATCAGCACCTGTGATTCAGCCCCTCTATTTCAGCCCCTCTGTTTTTCGTCCTCTGTTTCAGCCCCTCTGTTTCTCGCCCTCTGTTTCAGCCCCTCTGTTTCAGCCCCTCTGTTTCTCGCCCTCTGTTTCAGCCCCTCTGTTTCAGCCCCTCTGTTTCTCGCCCTCTGTTTCAGCCTCTCTGATTCAGCACCTCAATTTCTCGCCCTCTGTTTCAGCCCCTCTGTTTCTCGCCCTCTGTTTCAGCCCCTCTGTTTCTTGCCGTCTGTTTCAACCCCTCTGTTTCTCGCCCTCGGTTTCAGCCCCTCTGTTTCAGCCCCTCTGTTTCAGCCCCTCTGTTTCTCGCCCTCTGTTTCAGCCCCTCTGTTTCTCGCCCTCTGTTTCAGCCCCTCTGTTTCAGCCCCTCTGATTCAGCCCCTCTGATTCAGCCCCTCTGTTTCTCGCCCACTGTTTCAGCCCCTCTGTTTCGCGCTCTCTGTTTCAGCCCCTCTGTTTCTCGCCCTCTGTTTCAGCCCCTCTGTTTCAGCCCCTCTGTTTCAGCCCCTCTCTTTCAGCCCCTCTGTTTCTCGCCCTCTGTTTCAGCCCCTCTGTTTCAGCCCCTCTGTATCTCGCCCTCTGTTTCAGCCCCTCTGTTTCAGCCCCTCTGATTCAGCCCCTCTGCTTCTCGCCCTCTGTTTCAGCCCCTCTGTTTCAGCCCCTCTGTCTCAGCCCCTCTGATTCCTCCCCTCTGTTTCTCGCCCTCTGTTTCAGCCCCTCTGTTTCTCGCCCTCTGTTTCAGCCCCTCTGTTTCAGCCCCTCTGTTTCAGCCCCTCTGTTTCTCGCCCTCTGTTTCTCGCCCTCTGTTTCAGCCCCTCCATTTCTTCCCCTCTGTTTCAGCCCCTCTGTTTCTCGCCCTCTGTTTCAGCCCCTCTGTTTCTCGCCCTCTGTTTCAGCCCCACTGTTTCAGCCCCGCTGATTCAGCCCCTCTGATTCAGCCCCTCTGTTTCTCGCCCTCTGTTTCAGCCCCTCTGTTTCACTCTCTCTGTTTCAGCCCCTCTGTTTCTCGCCCTCTGTTTGAGCCCCTCTGTTTCAGCCCCTCTGTTTCAGCCCCTCTGTTTCTCACCCTCTGTTTCAGCCCGTCTGATTCAGCCCCTCTGATTCAGCCCCTCGGTTTCCCGCCCCTCTGTTTCAGCCCCTCTGTTTCACGCCCCGTGTTTCAGCCCCTCTGTTTCTTACCCTCTGTTTCAGCTCCTCTGTTTCTCGCCCTCTGTTTCAGCCCCTCTGTTTCAGCCCCTCTGTTTCAGTCCCTCTGTTTCTCGCCCTCTGTTTCAGCCCCTCTGTTTCTCGCCCTCTATTTCAGCCCCTCTGTTTCAGCCCCTCGGTTTCTCGCCCTCTGTTTCAGCCCCTCTGTTTCTCGCCCTCTGTTTCAGCCCCTCTGTTTCTCACCCTCTGTTTCAGCCCCTCTGTTTCAGCCCCTCTGTTTCTCGCCCTCTATTTCAGCCCCTCTGTTTCTCGCCCTCTGTTTCAGCCCCTCTGATACAGCCCCTCTGTTTCAGCCCCTCTGATTCAGCCCCTCTCTTTCAGCCCCTCTGTTTCAGCCCCTCTGTTTCAGCCCCTCTGTTTCTCGCCCTCTGTTTCTCCCCCTCTGTTTCGGCCCCTCTGTTTTTCGCCCTCTGTATCAGCCCCTCTGTTTCTCGCCCTCTGTTTCTCCCCCTCTGTTTCTCGCCCTCTGTTTCGGCCCCTCTATTTTTCGCCTTCTGTTTCAGCCCCTCTGTTTCTCGCCCTCTGTTTCAGGCTCTCTGTTTCAGCCTGTCTGTTTCAGCCCCTCTGTTTCAGCCCCTCTGTTTCTCGCCCTCTGTTTCTCGCCCGCAGTTTCAGCCCCTCTGTTTCTCGCCCTCTGTTTCAGCCCCTCTGATACAGCCCCTCTGATTCGGCCCCTCTGTTTCAGCCCCTCTGTTTCAGCCCCTCTGTTTCAGCGCCTCTGTTTCAGCCCCTCTGTTTCTCGCCCTCTGTTTCAGCCCCTCTGTTTCTCGGCCTCTGTTTCAGCCCTTCTGTTTCGGCCCCTCTGTTTCAGCCCCTCTGTTTCAGCCCCTCTGTTTCTCGCCCTCTGTTTCTAGCCCTCTGTTTCTAGCCCACTGTTTCAGCCCCTCTGTTTCAGCCCCTCTGATTCAGCCCCTCTGTTTCAGCCCCTCTGTTTCTCGCCCTCGGTTTCAGCCCCTCTGTTTCAGCCCCTCTGTTTCAGCCCCTCTGTTTCTCGCCCTCTGTTTCAGCCCCTCTGTTTCTCGCCCTCTGTTTCAGCCCCTCTGTTTCAGCACCTCTGTTTCTCGCCCTCTGTTTCAGCCCCTCTGTTTCTCGCCCTCTGTTTCAGCTCCTCTGTTTCAGCCCCTCTGTTTAAGCCCCTATGTTTCTCGCCCTCTGTTTCAGCCGCTCTGTTTCTCGCCCTCTGTTTCAGCCCCTCTGATTTAGCCCCTCTGTTTCAGCCCCTCTGTTTCAGCCACCTCTGTTTCTCGCCCTCTGTTTCAGCCCCTCTGTTTCAGCCCCTCTGTTTCTCGCCCTCTGTTTCTGCCCCTCTGTTTCTCACCTTTTGTTTCAGCCACTCTATTTCTCGCCCTGTGTTTCAGCCCCTCTGATTCAGCCCCTCTGATTCAGCCCCTCTGTTTCACCCACTCTGTTTCAGCCCCTCTCTTTCTCGCCCTCTGTTTCAGCCCCTCTAATTCTCGCCATCTGTTTCAGCCCCTATGATTCAGCCCCTCTGTTTCTCGCCCTCTGTTTCAGCCCCTCTGTTTCTCGCCCTCGGTCTCAGCCTCTCTGATTCAGCCCCTCTGTTTCAGCCCCTCTGTTTCTCGCCTTCTTTTTCAGCCCCTCTGTTTCTCGCCCTCTGTTTCAGACCCTCTATTTCTCGCCCTCTGTTTCAGCCCCTCTGTTTCAGCCCCTCTGTTTCTCGCCTTCTGTTTCAGCCCCTCTGTTTCTCGCCCTCTGTTTCAGCCCCTCTATTTATCGCCCTCTGTTTCAGCCCCTCTGATTCAGCCCCTCTGTTTCAGCCCCTCTGTTTCAGCCCCTCTGTTTCAGCCCCTCTGTTTCTCGCCCTCTGTTTCAGCCCCTCTGATTCAGCCCCTCTGTTTCTCGCCCTCTGTTTCAGCCCCTCTGGTTCAGCCCCTCTGTTTCAGCCCCTCTGATTCCGCCCCGCTGTTTCTCGCCCTCTGTTTCAGCCCCTCTGTTTCTTGCCCTCTGTTTCAGCCCCTCTGTTTCTCGCCCTCTGTTTCAGCCCCTCTGTTTCAGCCCCTCTGTTTCAGCCCCTCTGTTTTTCGCCCTCTGTTTCTCGCCCTCTGTTTCAGCCCCTCCGTTTCTTCCCCTCTGTTTCAGCCCCTCTGTTTCAGCCCCTCTGATTCAGCCCCTCTGTTTCAGCCCCTCTGATTCAGCCCCTCTGTTTCAGCCCCTCTGATTCAGCCCCTCTGTTTCAGCCCCTCTGATTCAGCCCCTCTGTTTCTCGCCCTCTGTTTCAGCCCCTCTGTTTCAGCCCCTCTGTTTCTCACCCTCTGTTTCAGCCCGTCTGATTCAGCCCCTCTGATTCAGCCCCTCGGTTTCCCGCCCCTCTGTTTCAGCCCCTCTGTTTCACGCCCCGTGTTTCAGCCCCTCTGTTTCTTGCCCTCTGTTTCAGCCCCTCTGTTTCTCGCCCTCTGTTTCAGCCCCTCTGTTTCAGCCCCTCTGTTTCAGTCCCTCTGTTTCTCGCACTCTGTTTCAGCCCCTCTGTTTCTCGCCCTCTATTTCAGCCCCTCTGTTTCAGCCCCTCGGTTTCTCGCCCTCTGTTTCAGCCCCTCTGTTTCTCGCCCTCTGTTTCAGCCACTCTGTTTCTCGCCCTCTGTTTCAGCCCCTCTGTTTCAGCCCCTCTGTTTCTCGCCCTCTATTTCAGCCCCTCTGTTTCTCGCCCTCTGTTTCAGCCCCTCTGATACAGCCCTTCTGTTTCAGCCCCTCTGATTCAGCCCCTCTGTTTCAGCCCCTCTGTTTCAGCCCCTCTGTTTCAGCCCCTCTGTTTCTCGCCCTCTGTTTCTCCCCCTCTGTTTCTCGCCCTCTGTTTCGGCACCTCTGTTTCAGCCCCTCTGTTTCTCGCCCTCTATTTCAGCCCCTCTGTTTCTCGCCCTCTGTTTCAGCCCCTCTGTTTCAGCCCCTCTGTTTCTCGCCCTCTATTTCAGCCCCTCTGTTTCTCGCCCTCTGTTTCAGCCCCTCTGATACAGCCCTTCTGTTTCAGCCCCTCTGATTCAGCCCCTCTGTTTCAGCCCCTCTGTTTCAGCCCCTCTGTTTCAGCCCCTCTGTTTCTCGCCCTCTGTTTCTCCCCCTCTGTTTCTCGCCCTCTGTTTCTCGCCCTCTGTTTCAGCCCCTCTGATACAGCCCCTCTGTTTCAGCCCCTCTGATTCAGCCCCTCTGTTTCAGCCCCTCTGTTTCAGCCCCTCTGTTTCAGCCCCTCTGTTTCTCGCCCTCTGTTTCTCGCCCTCTGTTTCAGCCCCTCCATTTCTTCCCCTCTGTTTCAGCCCCTCTGTTTCTCGCCCTCTGTTTCAGCCCCTCTGTTTCTCGCCCTCTGTTTCAGCCCCACTGTTTCAGCCCCGCTGATTCAGCCCCTCTGATTCAGCCCCTCTGTTTCTCGCCCTCTGTTTCAGCCCCTCTGTTTCACTCTCTCTGTTTCAGCCCCTCTGTTTCTCGCCCTCTGTTTGAGCCCCTCTGTTTCAGCCCCTCTGTTTCAGCCCCTCTGTTTCTCACCCTCTGTTTCAGCCCGTCTGATTCAGCCCCTCTGATTCAGCCCCTCGGTTTCCCGCCCCTCTGTTTCAGCCCCTCTGTTTCACGCCCCGTGTTTCAGCCCCTCTGTTTCTTACCCTCTGTTTCAGCTCCTCTGTTTCTCGCCCTCTGTTTCAGCCCCTCTGTTTCAGCCCCTCTGTTTCAGTCCCTCTGTTTCTCGCCCTCTGTTTCAGCCCCTCTGTTTCTCGCCCTCTATTTCAGCCCCTCTGTTTCAGCCCCTCGGTTTCTCGCCCTCTGTTTCAGCCCCTCTGTTTCTCGCCCTCTGTTTCAGCCCCTCTGTTTCTCACCCTCTGTTTCAGCCCCTCTGTTTCAGCCCCTCTGTTTCTCGCCCTCTATTTCAGCCCCTCTGTTTCTCGCCCTCTGTTTCAGCCCCTCTGATACAGCCCCTCTGTTTCAGCCCCTCTGATTCAGCCCCTCTCTTTCAGCCCCTCTGTTTCAGCCCCTCTGTTTCAGCCCCTCTGTTTCTCGCCCTCTGTTTCTCCCCCTCTGTTTCGGCCCCTCTGTTTTTCGCCCTCTGTATCAGCCCCTCTGTTTCTCGCCCTCTGTTTCTCCCCCTCTGTTTCTCGCCCTCTGTTTCGGCCCCTCTATTTTTCGCCTTCTGTTTCAGCCCCTCTGTTTCTCGCCCTCTGTTTCAGGCTCTCTGTTTCAGCCTGTCTGTTTCAGCCCCTCTGTTTCAGCCCCTCTGTTTCTCGCCCTCTGTTTCTCGCCCGCAGTTTCAGCCCCTCTGTTTCTCGCCCTCTGTTTCAGCCCCTCTGATACAGCCCCTCTGATTCGGCCCCTCTGTTTCAGCCCCTCTGTTTCAGCCCCTCTGTTTCAGCGCCTCTGTTTCAGCCCCTCTGTTTCTCGCCCTCTGTTTCAGCCCCTCTGTTTCTCGGCCTCTGTTTCAGCCCTTCTGTTTCGGCCCCTCTGTTTCAGCCCCTCTGTTTCAGCCCCTCTGTTTCTCGCCCTCTGTTTCTAGCCCTCTGTTTCTAGCCCACTGTTTCAGCCCCTCTGTTTCAGCCCCTCTGATTCAGCCCCTCTGTTTCAGCCCCTCTGTTTCTCGCCCTCGGTTTCAGCCCCTCTGTTTCAGCCCCTCTGTTTCAGCCCCTCTGTTTCTCGCCCTCTGTTTCAGCCCCTCTGTTTCTCGCCCTCTGTTTCAGCCCCTCTGTTTCAGCACCTCTGTTTCTCGCCCTCTGTTTCAGCCCCTCTGTTTCTCGCCCTCTGTTTCAGCTCCTCTGTTTCAGCCCCTCTGTTTAAGCCCCTATGTTTCTCGCCCTCTGTTTCAGCCGCTCTGTTTCTCGCCCTCTGTTTCAGCCCCTCTGATTTAGCCCCTCTGTTTCAGCCCCTCTGTTTCAGCCACCTCTGTTTCTCGCCCTCTGTTTCAGCCCCTCTGTTTCAGCCCCTCTGTTTCTCGCCCTCTGTTTCTGCCCCTCTGTTTCTCACCTTTTGTTTCAGCCACTCTATTTCTCGCCCTGTGTTTCAGCCCCTCTGATTCAGCCCCTCTGATTCAGCCCCTCTGTTTCACCCACTCTGTTTCAGCCCCTCTCTTTCTCGCCCTCTGTTTCAGCCCCTCTAATTCTCGCCATCTGTTTCAGCCCCTATGATTCAGCCCCTCTGTTTCTCGCCCTCTGTTTCAGCCCCTCTGTTTCTCGCCCTCGGTCTCAGCCTCTCTGATTCAGCCCCTCTGTTTCAGCCCCTCTGTTTCTCGCCTTCTTTTTCAGCCCCTCTGTTTCTCGCCCTCTGTTTCAGACCCTCTATTTCTCGCCCTCTGTTTCAGCCCCTCTGTTTCAGCCCCTCTGTTTCTCGCCTTCTGTTTCAGCCCCTCTGTTTCTCGCCCTCTGTTTCAGCCCCTCTATTTATCGCCCTCTGTTTCAGCCCCTCTGATTCAGCCCCTCTGTTTCAGCCCCTCTGTTTCAGCCCCTCTGTTTCAGCCCCTCTGTTTCTCGCCCTCTGTTTCAGCCCCTCTGATTCAGCCCCTCTGTTTCTCGCCCTCTGTTTCAGCCCCTCTGGTTCAGCCCCTCTGTTTCAGCCCCTCTGATTCCGCCCCGCTGTTTCTCGCCCTCTGTTTCAGCCCCTCTGTTTCTTGCCCTCTGTTTCAGCCCCTCTGTTTCTCGCCCTCTGTTTCAGCCCCTCTGTTTCAGCCCCTCTGTTTCAGCCCCTCTGTTTTTCGCCCTCTGTTTCTCGCCCTCTGTTTCAGCCCCTCCGTTTCTTCCCCTCTGTTTCAGCCCCTCTGTTTCAGCCCCTCTGATTCAGCCCCTCTGTTTCAGCCCCTCTGATTCAGCCCCTCTGTTTCAGCCCCTCTGATTCAGCCCCTCTGTTTCAGCCCCTCTGATTCAGCCCCTCTGTTTCTCGCCCTCTGTTTCAGCCCCTCTGTTTCAGCCCCTCTGTTTCTCACCCTCTGTTTCAGCCCGTCTGATTCAGCCCCTCTGATTCAGCCCCTCGGTTTCCCGCCCCTCTGTTTCAGCCCCTCTGTTTCACGCCCCGTGTTTCAGCCCCTCTGTTTCTTGCCCTCTGTTTCAGCCCCTCTGTTTCTCGCCCTCTGTTTCAGCCCCTCTGTTTCAGCCCCTCTGTTTCAGTCCCTCTGTTTCTCGCACTCTGTTTCAGCCCCTCTGTTTCTCGCCCTCTATTTCAGCCCCTCTGTTTCAGCCCCTCGGTTTCTCGCCCTCTGTTTCAGCCCCTCTGTTTCTCGCCCTCTGTTTCAGCCACTCTGTTTCTCGCCCTCTGTTTCAGCCCCTCTGTTTCAGCCCCTCTGTTTCTCGCCCTCTATTTCAGCCCCTCTGTTTCTCGCCCTCTGTTTCAGCCCCTCTGATACAGCCCTTCTGTTTCAGCCCCTCTGATTCAGCCCCTCTGTTTCAGCCCCTCTGTTTCAGCCCCTCTGTTTCAGCCCCTCTGTTTCTCGCCCTCTGTTTCTCCCCCTCTGTTTCTCGCCCTCTGTTTCGGCACCTCTGTTTCAGCCCCTCTGTTTCTCGCCCTCTATTTCAGCCCCTCTGTTTCTCGCCCTCTGTTTCAGCCCCTCTGTTTCAGCCCCTCTGTTTCTCGCCCTCTATTTCAGCCCCTCTGTTTCTCGCCCTCTGTTTCAGCCCCTCTGATACAGCCCTTCTGTTTCAGCCCCTCTGATTCAGCCCCTCTGTTTCAGCCCCTCTGTTTCAGCCCCTCTGTTTCAGCCCCTCTGTTTCTCGCCCTCTGTTTCTCCCCCTCTGTTTCTCGCCCTCTGTTTCTCGCCCTCTGTTTCAGCCCCTCTGATACAGCCCCTCTGTTTCAGCCCCTCTGATTCAGCCCCTCTGTTTCAGCCCCTCTGTTTCAGCCCCTCTGTTTCAGCCCCTCTGTTTCTCGCCCTCTGTTTCTCCCCCTCTGTTTCTCGCCCTCTGTTTCGGCACCTCTGTTTTTCGCCCTCTGTATCAGCCCCTCTGTTTCTCGCCCTCTGTTTCTCCCCCTCTGTTTCTCGCCCTCTGTTTCGGCCCCTCTGTTTTTCGCCTTCTGTTTCAGCCCCTCTGTTTCTCGCCCTCTGTTTCAGGCTCTCTGTTTCAGCCTGTCTGTTTCAGCCCCTCTGTTTCAGCCCCTCTGTTTCTCACCCTCTGTTTCTCGCACGCAGTTTCAGCCCCTCTGTTTCTCGCCCTCTGTTTCAGCCCCTCTGTTTCAACCCCTCTGATACAGCCCCTCTGATTCGGCCCCTCTGTTTCAGCCCCTCTGTTTCAGCCCCTCTGTTTCAGCCCCTCTGTTTCTCGCCCTCTGTTTCAGCCCCTCTGTTTCTCGGCCTCTGTTTCAGCCCCTCTGTTTCAGCCCCTCTGTTTCAGCCCCTCTGTTTCAGCCCCACTGTTTCTCGCCCTCTGTTTCTAGCCCTCTGTTTCTAGCCCTCTGTTTCAGCCCCTCTGTTTCAGCCCCTCTGATTCAGCCCCTCTGTTTCAGCCCCTCTGTTTCTCGCCCTCGGTTTCAGCCCCTCTGTTTCAGCCCCTCTGTTTCAGCCCCTCTGTTTCTCGCCCTCTGTTTCAGCCCCTCTGTTTCTCGCCCTCTGTTTCAGCCCCTCTGTTTCAGCCCCTCTGTTTCAGCCCCTCTGTTTCTCGCCCTCTGTTTCTCGCCCTCTGTTTCAGCCCCTCCATTTCTTCCCCTCTGTTTCAGCCCCTCTGTTTCTCGCCCTCTGTTTCAGCCCCTCTGTTTCAGCCCCTCCATTTCTTCCCCTCTGTTTCTCGCCCTCTGTTTCTCGCCCTCTGTTTCAGCCCCTCCATTTCTTCCCCTCTGATTCAGCCCCTCTGTTTCTCGCCCTCTGTTTCAGCCCCTCTTTTTCGCGCTCTCTTTTTCAGCCCCTCTGTTTCTCGCCCTCTGTTTGAGCCCCTCTGTTTCAGCCCCTCTGTTTCACGCCCTCTGTTTCAGCCCCTCTGATTCAGCCCCTCTCTTTCTCGCCCTCTGTTTCAGCCCCTCTGTTTCTCGCCCTCGGTCTCAGCCCCTCTGATTCAGCCCCTCTGTTTCAGCCCCTCTGTTTCTCGCCTTCTGTTTCAGCCCCTCTGTTTCTCGCCCTCTGTTTCAGCCCCTCTATTTCTCGCCCTGTGTTTCAGCCCCTCTGTTTCAGCCCCTCTGTTTCTCGCATTCTGTTTCAGACCCTCTGTTTCTCGCCCTTTGTTTCAGCCCCTCTATTTCTCGCCCTCTGTTTCAGCCCCTCTGATTCAGCCCCTCTGTTTCAGCCCCTCTGAATCAGCACCTGTGATTCAGCCCCTCTATTTCAGCCCCTCTGTTTTTCGCCCTCTGTTTCAGCCCCTCCGTTTCTCGCCCTCTGTTTCAGCCCCTCTGTTTCAGCCCCTCTGTTTCTCGCCCTCTGTTTCAGCCCCTCTGTTTCAGCCCCTCTGTTTCTCGCCCTCTGTTTCAGCCTCTCTGATTCAGCACCTCAGTTTCTCGCCCTCTGTTTCAGCCCCTCTGTTTCTCGCCCTCTGTTTCAGCCCCTCTGTTTCTTGCCGTCTGTTTCAGCCCCTCTGTTTCTCGCCCTCGGTTTCAGCCCCTCTGTTTCAGCCCCTCTGTTTCAGCCCCTCTGTTTCTCGCCCTCTGTTTCAGCCCCTCTGTTTCTCGCCCTCTGTTTCAGCCCCTCTGTTTCAGCCCCTCTGATTCAGCCCCTCTGATTCAGCCCCTCTGTTTCTCGCCCACTGTTTCAGCCCCTCTGTTTCGCGCTCTCTGTTTCAGCCCCTCTGTTTCTCGTCCTCTGTTTCAGCCCCTCTGTTTCAGCCCCTCTGTTTCAGCCCCTCTCTTTCAGCCCCTCTGTTTCTCGCCCTCTGTTTCAGCCCCTCTGTTTCAGCCCCTCTGTTTCTCGCCCTCTGTTTCGGCCCCTCTGTTTCAGCCCCTCTGATTCAGCCCCTCTGCTTCTCGCCCTCTGTTTCAGCCCCTCTGTTTCAGCCCCTCTGTCTCACCCCTCTGATTCCTCCCCTCTGTTTCTCGCCCTCTGTTTCAGCCCCTCTGTTTCTCGCCCTCTGTTTCAGCCCCTCTGTTTCAGCCCCTCTGTTTCAGCCCCTCTGTTTCTCGCCCTCTGTTTCTCGCCCTCTGTTTCAGCCCCTCCATTTCTTCCCCTCTGTTTCAGCCCCTCTGTTTCTCGCCCTCTGTTTCAGCCCCTCTGTTTCTCGCCCTCTCTTTCAGCCCCACTGTTTCAGCCCCGCTTATTCAGCCCCTCTGATTCAGCCCCTCTGTTTCTCGCCCTCTGTTTCAGCCCCTCTGTTTCGCTCTCTCTGTTTCAGCCCCTCTGTTTCTCGCCCTCTGTTTGAGCCCCTCTGTTTCAGCCCCTCTGTTTCAGCCCCTCTGTTTCAGCCCCTGTTTCTCGCCCTCTGTTTCAGCCCCTCTGATTCAGCCCCTCTGTTTCTCGCCCTCTGTTTCAGCCCCTCTGTTTCTCGCCCTCTGTTTCAGCCCCTCTGATTCCGCCCCTCCGTTTCTCGCCCTCTGTTTCAGCCCCTCTGTTTCTCGCCCTCTGTTTCAGCCCGTCTGATTCTCGCCCTCTGTTTCAGCCCCTCTGTTTCAGCCCCTCTGTTTCAGCCCCTCTGTTTCTCGCCCTCTGTTTCAGCCCCTCTGATTCAGCCCCTCTGTTTCTCGCCCTCTGTTTCAGCCCCTCTGGTTCAGCCCCTCTGTTTCAGCCCCTCTGATTCCGCCCCGCTGTTTCTCGCCCTCTGTTTCAGCCCCTCTGTTTCTCGCCCTCTGTTTCAGCCCCTCTGTTTCTCGCCCTCTGTTTCAGCCCCTCTGTTTCAGCCCCTCTGTTTCAGCCCCTCTGTTTTTCGCCCTCTGTTTCTCGCCCTCTGTTTCAGCCACTCCGTTTCTTCCCCTCTGTTTCAGCCCCTCTGTTTCAGCCCCTCTGATTCAGCCCCTCTGTTTCAGCCCCTCTGATTCATCCCCTCTGTTTCAGCCCCTCTGATTCAGCCCCTCTGTTTCTCGCCCTCTGTTTCAACCCCTCTGTTTCAGCCCCTCTGTTTCTCACCCTCTGTTTCAGCCCGTCTGATTCAGCCCCTCTGATTCAGCCCCTCGGTTTCCCGCCCCTCTGTTTCAGCCCCTCTGTTTCACGCCCCGTGTTTCAGCCCCTCTGTTTCAGCCCCTCTGTTTCAGTCCCTCTGTTTCTCGCCCTCTGTTTCAGCCCCTCTGTTTCTCGCCCTCTGTTTCAGCCCCTCTGTTTCAGCCCCTCTGTTTCAGTCCCTCTGTTTCTCGCCCTCTGTTTCAGCCCCTCTGTTTCTCGCCCTCTGTTTCAGCCCCTCTGTTTCAGCCCCTCTGTTTCAGTCCCTCTGTTTCTCGCCCTCTGTTTCAGCCCCTCTGTTTCTCGCCCTCTATTTCAGCCCCTCTGTTTCAGCCCCTCGGTTTCTCGCCCTCTGTTTCAGCCCCTCTGTTTCTCGCCCTCTGTTTCAGCACCTCTGTTTCTCACCCTCTGTTTCAGCCCCTCTGTTTCAGCCCCTCTGTTTCTCGCCCTCTATTTCAGCCCCTCTGTTTCTCGCCCTCTGTTTCAGCCCCTCTGATACAGCCCCTCTGTTTCAGCCCCTCTGATTCAGCCCCTCTCTTTCAGCCCCTCTGTTTCAGCCCCTCTGTTTCAGCCCCTCTGTTTCTCGCCATCTGTTTCTCCCCCTCTGTTTCTCGCCCTCTGTTTCGGCCCCTCTGTTTTTCGCCCTCTGTATCAGCCCCTCTGTTTCTCGTCCTCTGTTTCTCCCCCTCTGTTTCTCGCCCTCTGTTTCGGCCCCTCTGTTTTTCGCCTTCTGTTTCAGCCCCTCTGTTTCTCGCCCTCTGTTTCAGGCTCTCTGTTTCAGCCTGTCTGTTTCAGCCCCTCTGTTTCAGCCCCTCTGTTTCTCGCCCTCTGTTTCTCGCCCGCAGTTTCAGCCCCTCTGTTTCTCGCCCTCTGTTTCAGCCCCTCTGTTTCAGCCCCTCTGTTTCAGCCCCTCTGTTTCGGCCCCTCTGTTTCAGCCCCTCTGTTTCAGCCCCTCTGTTTCTCGCCCTCTGTTTCTAGCCCTCTGTTTCTAGCCCCCTGTTTCAGCCCCTCTGTTTCAGCCCCTCTGATTCAGCCCCTCTGTTTCAGCCCCTCTGTTTCTCGCCCTCGGTTTCAGCCCCTCTGTTTCAGCCCCTCTGTTTCAGCCCCTCTGTTTCTCGCCCTCTGTTTCAGCCCCTCTGTTTCTCGCCCTCTGTTTCAGCCCCTCTGTTTCAGCACCTCTGTTTCTCGCCCTCTGTTTCAGCCCCTCTGTTTCTCGCCCTCTGTTTCAGCTCCTCTGTTTCAGCCCCTCTGTTTAAGCCCCTCTGTTTCTCGCCCTCTGTTTCAGCCGCTCTGTTTCTCGCCCTCTGTTTCAGCCCCTCTGATTTAGCCCCTCTGTTTCAGCCCCTCTGTTTCAGCCCCTCTGTTTCTCGCCCTCTGTTTCAGCCCCTCTGTTTCAGCCCCTCTGTTTCTCGCCCTCTGTTTCTGCCCCTCTGTTTCTCACCTTTTGTTTCAGCCCCTCTATTTCTCGCCCTGTGTTTCAGCCCCTCTGATTCAGCCCCTCTGATTCAGCCCCTCTGTTTCACCCACTCTGTTTCAGCCCCTCTCTTTCTCGCCCTCTGTTTCAGCCCCTCTAATTCTCGCCCTCTGTTTCAGCCCCTATGATTCAGCCCCTCTGTTTCTCGCCCTCTGTTTCAGCCCCTCTGTTTCTCGCCCTCGGTCTCAGCCCCTCTGATTCAGCCCCTCTGTTTCAGCCCCTCTGTTTCTCGCCTTCTGTTTCAGCCCCTCTGTTTCTCGCCCTCTGTTTCAGACCCTCTATTTCTCGCCCTCTGTTTCAGCCCCTCTGTTTCAGCCCCTCTGTTTCTCGCCTTCTGTTTCAGCCCCTCTGTTTCTCGCCCTCTGTTTCAGCCCCTCTATTTATCGCCCTCTGTTTCAGCCCCTCTGATTCAACCCCTCTGTTTCAGCCCCTCTGATTCAGCCCCTCTGATTCAGCCCCTCTGTTTCTCGCCCACTGTTTCAGCCCCTCTGTTTCGCGCTCTCTGTTTCAGCCCCTCTGTTTCTCGCCCACTGTTTCAGCCCCTCTGTTTCAGCCCCTCTGATACAGCCCCTCTGATTCAGCCCCTCTGATTCAGCCCCTCTGATACAGCCCCTCTGATTCAGCCCCTCTGATTCAGCCCCTCTGTTTCGCGCTCTCTGTTTCAGCCCCTCTGTTTCTCGCCCTCTGTTTGAGCCCCTCTGTTTCAGCCCCTCTGTTTCAGCCCCTCTGTTTCTCGCCCTCTGTTTCAGCCCCTCAGATTCAGCCCCTCTGTTTCTCGCCCTCTGTTTCAGCCCCTCTGTTTCTCGCCCTCTGTTTCAGCCCCTCTGATTCCGCCCCTCCGTTTCTCGCCCTCTGTTTCAGCCCCTCTGTTTCTCGCCCTCTGTTTCAGCCCGTCTGATTCTCGCCCTCTGTTTCAGCCCCTCTGTTTCAGCCCCTCTGTTTCAGCCCCTCTGTTTCTCGCCCTCTGTTTCAGCCCCTCTGATTCAGCCCCTCAGTTTCTCGCCCTCTGTTTCAGCCCCTCTGTTTCAGCCCCTCTGTTTCAGCCCCTCTGATTCCGCCCCGCTGTTTCTCGCCCTCTGTTTCAGCCCCTCGGTTTCTCGCCCTCTGTTTCAGCCCCTCTGTTTCTCGCCCTCTGTTTCAGCCCGTCTGTTTCAGCCCCTCTGTTTCAGCCCCTCTGTTTCTCGCCCTCTGTTTCTCGCCCTCTGTTTCAGCCCCTCCGTTTCTTCCCCTCTGTTTCAGCCCCTCTGTTTCTCGCCCTCTGTTTCAGCCCCTCTGTTTCTTGCCCTCTGTTTCAGCCCCTCTGTTTCAGCCCCTCTGATTCAGCCCCTCTGATTCAGCCCCTCTGTTTCTCGCCCTCTGTTTCAGCCCCTCTGTTTCGCAATCTCTGTTTCAGCCCCTCTGTTTCTCGCCCTCTGTTTCAGCCCCTCTGTTTCAGCCCCTCTGTTTCAGCACCTCTGTTTCAGCCCCTCTGTTTCTCGCCCTCTGTTTCAGCCCCTCTGATTCAGCCCCTCTGTTTCTCGCCCTCTGTTTCAGCCCCTCTGTTTCTCACCCTCTGTTTCAGCCCCTCTGATTCAGCCCCTCTGTTTCTCGCCCTCTGTTTCAGCCCCTCTGTTTCTCGCCCTCTATTTCAGCCCCTCTGTTTCTCGCCCTCTGTTTCAGCCCCTCTGATTTAGCGCCTCTGTTTCAGCCCCTCTGTTTCAGCCCCTCTGTTTCTCGCCCTCAGTTTCAGCCCCTCTGTTTCTCGCCCTCTGTTTCAGCCCCTCTGATTCAGCACCTCTGTTTCAGCCCCTCTGATTCAGCCCCTCTGTTTCAGCCCCTCTGATTCAGCCCCTCAGTTTCAGCCCCGCTGTTTCTCGCCCTCTGTTTCAGCCCCTCTGTTTCTCGCCCTCTGTTTCAGCCCGTCTGCTTCAGACCCTCTGTTTCTCGCCCTCTGTTTCTCGCCCTCTGTTTCAGCCCCTGTGTTTCTCACCCTCTCTTTCAGACCCTCTGTTTTTCGCCCTCTGTTTCAGCCCCTCCATTTCTCGCCCTCTGTTTCAGCCCCTCTGTTTCAGCCCCTCTGTTTCAGCCCCTCTGTTTCAGCCACTCTGTTTCTCGCCCTCTGTTTCAGCCCGTCTGTTTCAGTCCCTCTGTTTCAGCCCCTCTGTTTCTCGCCATCTGTTTCTCGCCCGCTGTTTCAGCCCATTTGTTTGTCGCCCTCTGTTTCTCGCCCTCTGTTTCAGCCCCTCCGTTTCAGCCCCTCAGATTCAGCCCCTCTGTTTCTCGCACTCTGTTTCAGCCCCCCTGTTTCAGCCCTTCAGTTTCAGCCCCTCTGTTTCAGCCCCTCTGTTTCTCGCCCTCTGTTTCAGCCCCTGTGTTTCTCGCCCTCTGCTTCAGCCCCTCTGTTTCAGCCCCTCTGTTTCAGCCGCTCTAATTCTCGCCCTCTGTTTCAGCCTCTATGATCCAGCCCCTCTGTTTCTCGCCCTCTGTTTCTGCCCCTCTGTTTCTCGCCCTCTGTTTCAGCCCCTCTGTTTCTCGCCCTCGGTTTCAGCCCCTCTGTTTCAGCCCCTCTGTTTCTCGCCCTCTGATTCAGCCCCTCTGTTTCTCGCCCTCTGTTTCAGCCCCTCTGTTTCAGCCGCTCTGATTCAGCCCCTCTGACCCAGCCCCACTGTTTCTCGACCTCTGTTTCAGTCCCTCTGTTTCAGCCCTTCTGTTTCAGCCCCTCTGTTTCAGTCCCTCTGTTTATCGCCCTCTGTTTCAGCCCCTCTGTTACTCGCCCTCTGTTTCAGCCCCTCTGTTTCTCGCCCTCTGTTTCAGCCCCTATGTGTCAGCCCCTCTGTTTCAGCGCCTCTGTTTCAGCCCCTCTGTTTCTCGCCCTCTATTTCAGCCCCTCTGTTTCTCGCCCTCTGTTTCAGCCCCTCTGATTTAGCCCCTCTGTTTCAGCCCCTCTGTTTCAGCCCCTCTGTTTCAGCCCCTCTGTTTCACGCTCTCTGTTTCAGCCCCTCTGTTTCTCGCCCTCTGTTTCATCCCCTCTGTTTTTCGCCCTCAGTTTCAACTCCTCTGTTTCTCGCCCTCTGTTTCAGCCCCTCTGATTCAGCACCTCTGTTTCAGCCCCTCTGATTCAGCCCCTCTGTTTCAGCCCCTCTGTTTCAGTCCCTCTGTTTCTCGCCCTCAGTTTCTCACCCTCTGTTTCAACCCCTGTGTTTCTCGCCCTCTGTTTCAGCCCCTCCGTTTCTCGCCCTCTGTTTCAGGCTCTCTGTTTCAGCCCGTCTGTTTCAGCCCCTCTGTTTCAGCCCCTCGGTTTCTCGCCATCTGTTTCTCGCCCGCTGTTTCAGCCCCTTTGTTTCTCGCCCTCTGTTTCAGCCCCTCTGTTTCAGCCCCTCTGATTCAGCCCCTCTGATACAGCCCCTCTGTTTCTCGCCCTCTGTTTCAGCCCCTCTGTTTCAGCCCCTCTGTTTCAGCCCCTCTGTTTCAGCCCCTCTGTTTATCGCCCTCTGTTACTCGCCCTCTGTTTCAGCCCCTCTGTTTCTCGCCCTCTGTTTCAGCCCCTATGTTTCAGCCCCTCTGTTTATCGCCCTCTGTTACTCGCCCTCTGTTTCAGCCCCTCTGTTTCTCGCCCTCTGTTTCAGCCCCTCTGATTCCGCCCCGCTGTTTCTCGCCCTCTGTTTCAGCCCCTCTGTTTCTTGCCCTCTGTTTCAGCCCCTCTGTTTCTCGCCCTCTGTTTCAGCCCCTCTGTTTCAGCCCCTCTGTTTCAGCCCCTCTGTTTTTCGCCCTCTGTTTCTCGCCCTCTGTTTCAGCCCCTCCGTTTCTTCCCCTCTGTTTCAGCCCCTCTGTTTCAGCCCCTCTGATTCAGCCCCTCTGTTTCAGCCCCTCTGATTCAGCCCCTCTGTTTCAGCCCCTCTGATTCAGCCCCTCTGTTTCAGCCCCTCTGATTCAGCCCCTCTGTTTCTCGCCCTCTGTTTCAGCCCCTCTGTTTCAGCCCCTCTGTTTCTCACCCTCTGTTTCAGCCCGTCTGATTCAGCCCCTCTGATTCAGCCCCTCGGTTTCCCGCCCCTCTGTTTCAGCCCCTCTGTTTCACGCCCCGTGTTTCAGCCCCTCTGTTTCTTGCCCTCTGTTTCAGCCCCTCTGTTTCTCGCCCTCTGTTTCAGCCCCTCTGTTTCAGCCCCTCTGTTTCAGTCCCTCTGTTTCTCGCACTCTGTTTCAGCCCCTCTGTTTCTCGCCCTCTATTTCAGCCCCTCTGTTTCAGCCCCTCGGTTTCTCGCCCTCTGTTTCAGCCCCTCTGTTTCTCGCCCTCTGTTTCAGCCACTCTGTTTCTCGCCCTCTGTTTCAGCCCCTCTGTTTCAGCCCCTCTGTTTCTCGCCCTCTATTTCAGCCCCTCTGTTTCTCGCCCTCTGTTTCAGCCCCTCTGATACAGCCCTTCTGTTTCAGCCCCTCTGATTCAGCCCCTCTGTTTCAGCCCCTCTGTTTCAGCCCCTCTGTTTCAGCCCCTCTGTTTCTCGCCCTCTGTTTCTCCCCCTCTGTTTCTCGCCCTCTGTTTCGGCACCTCTGTTTCAGCCCCTCTGTTTCTCGCCCTCTATTTCAGCCCCTCTGTTTCTCGCCCTCTGTTTCAGCCCCTCTGTTTCAGCCCCTCTGTTTCTCGCCCTCTATTTCAGCCCCTCTGTTTCTCGCCCTCTGTTTCAGCCCCTCTGATACAGCCCTTCTGTTTCAGCCCCTCTGATTCAGCCCCTCTGTTTCAGCCCCTCTGTTTCAGCCCCTCTGTTTCAGCCCCTCTGTTTCTCGCCCTCTGTTTCTCCCCCTCTGTTTCTCGCCCTCTGTTTCTCGCCCTCTGTTTCAGCCCCTCTGATACAGCCCCTCTGTTTCAGCCCCTCTGATTCAGCCCCTCTGTTTCAGCCCCTCTGTTTCAGCCCCTCTGTTTCAGCCCCTCTGTTTCTCGCCCTCTGTTTCTCGCCCTCTGTTTCAGCCCCTCCATTTCTTCCCCTCTGTTTCAGCCCCTCTGTTTCTCGCCCTCTGTTTCAGCCCCTCTGTTTCTCGCCCTCTGTTTCAGCCCCACTGTTTCAGCCCCGCTGATTCAGCCCCTCTGATTCAGCCCCTCTGTTTCTCGCCCTCTGTTTCAGCCCCTCTGTTTCACTCTCTCTGTTTCAGCCCCTCTGTTTCTCGCCCTCTGTTTGAGCCCCTCTGTTTCAGCCCCTCTGTTTCAGCCCCTCTGTTTCTCGCCCTCTGTTTCTCCCCCTCTGTTTCTCGCCCTCTGTTTCGGCACCTCTGTTTCAGCCCCTCTGTTTCTCGCCCTCTATTTCAGCCCCTCTGTTTCTCGCCCTCTGTTTCAGCCCCTCTGATACAGCCCTTCTGTTTCAGCCCCTCTGATTCAGCCCCTCTGTTTCAGCCCCTCTGTTTCAGCCCCTCTGTTTCAGCCCCTCTGTTTCTCGCCCTCTGTTTCTCCCCCTCTGTTTCTCGCCCTCTGTTTCGGCACCTCTGTTTCAGCCCCTCTGTTTCTCGCCCTCTATTTCAGCCCCTCTGTTTCTCGCCCTCTGTTTCAGCCCCTCTGTTTCAGCCCCTCTGTTTCTCGCCCTCTATTTCAGCCCCTCTGTTTCTCGCCCTCTGTTTCAGCCCCTCTGATACAGCCCTTCTGTTTCAGCCCCTCTGATTCAGCCCCTCTGTTTCAGCCCCTCTGTTTCAGCCCCTCTGTTTCAGCCCCTCTGTTTCTCGCCCTCTGTTTCTCCCCCTCTGTTTCTCGCCCTCTGTTTCTCGCCCTCTGTTTCAGCCCCTCTGATACAGCCCCTCTGTTTCAGCCCCTCTGATTCAGCCCCTCTGTTTCAGCCCCTCTGTTTCAGCCCCTCTGTTTCAGCCCCTCTGTTTCTCGCCCTCTGTTTCTCGCCCTCTGTTTCAGCCCCTCCATTTCTTCCCCTCTGTTTCAGCCCCTCTGTTTCTCGCCCTCTGTTTCAGCCCCTCTGTTTCTCGCCCTCTGTTTCAGCCCCACTGTTTCAGCCCCGCTGATTCAGCCCCTCTGATTCAGCCCCTCTGTTTCTCGCCCTCTGTTTCAGCCCCTCTGTTTCACTCTCTCTGTTTCAGCCCCTCTGTTTCTCGCCCTCTGTTTGAGCCCCTCTGTTTCAGCCCCTCTGTTTCAGCCCCTCTGTTTCTCACCCTCTGTTTCAGCCCGTCTGATTCAGCCCCTCTGATTCAGCCCCTCGGTTTCCCGCCCCTCTGTTTCAGCCCCTCTGTTTCACGCCCCGTGTTTCAGCCCCTCTGTTTCTTACCCTCTGTTTCAGCTCCTCTGTTTCTCGCCCTCTGTTTCAGCCCCTCTGTTTCAGCCCCTCTGTTTCAGTCCCTCTGTTTCTCGCCCTCTGTTTCAGCCCCTCTGTTTCTCGCCCTCTATTTCAGCCCCTCTGTTTCAGCCCCTCGGTTTCTCGCCCTCTGTTTCAGCCCCGCTGTTTCTCGCCCTCTGTTTCAGCCCCTCTGTTTCTCACCCTCTGTTTCAGCCCCTCTGTTTCAGCCCCTCTGTTTCTCGCCCTCTATTTCAGCCCCTCTGTTTCTCGCCCTCTGTTTCAGCCCCTCTGATACAGCCCCTCTGTTTCAGCCCCTCTGATTCAGCCCCTCTCTTTCAGCCCCTCTGTTTCAGCCCCTCTGTTTCAGCCCCTCTGTTTCTCGCCCTCTGTTTCTCCCCCTCTGTTTCGGCCCCTCTGTTTTTCGCCCTCTGTATCAGCCCCTCTGTTTCTCGCCCTCTGTTTCTCCCCCTCTGTTTCTCGCCCTCTGTTTCGGCCCCTCTATTTTTCGCCTTCTGTTTCAGCCCCTCTGTTTCTCGCCCTCTGTTTCAGGCTCTCTGTTTCAGCCCCTCTGTTTCTCGCCCTCTGTTTCAGCTCCTCTGTTTCAGCCCCTCTGTTTAAGCCCCTATGTTTCTCGCCCTCTGTTTCAGCCGCTCTGTTTCTCGCCCTCTGTTTCAGCCCCTCTGATTTAGCCCCTCTGTTTCAGCCCCTCTGTTTCAGCCACCTCTGTTTCTCGCCCTCTGTTTCAGCCCCTCTGTTTCAGCCCCTCTGTTTCTCGCCCTCTGTTTCTGCCCCTCTGTTTCTCACCTTTTGTTTCAGCCACTCTATTTCTCGCCCTGTGTTTCAGCCCCTCTGATTCAGCCCCTCTGATTCAGCCCCTCTGTTTCACCCACTCTGTTTCAGCCCCTCTCTTTCTCGCCCTCTGTTTCAGCCCCTCTAATTCTCGCCATCTGTTTCAGCCCCTATGATTCAGCCCCTCTGTTTCTCGCCCTCTGTTTCAGCCCCTCTGTTTCTCGCCCTCGGTCTCAGCCTCTCTGATTCAGCCCCTCTGTTTCAGCCCCTCTGTTTCTCGCCTTCTTTTTCAGCCCCTCTGTTTCTCGCCCTCTGTTTCAGACCCTCTATTTCTCGCCCTCTGTTTCAGCCCCTCTGTTTCAGCCCCTCTGTTTCTCGCCTTCTGTTTCAGCCCCTCTGTTTCTCGCCCTCTGTTTCAGCCCCTCTATTTATCGCCCTCTGTTTCAGCCCCTCTGATTCAGCCCCTCTGTTTCAGCCCCTCTGTTTCAGCCCCTCTGTTTCAGCCCCTCTGTTTCTCGCCCTCTGTTTCAGCCCCTCTGATTCAGCCCCTCTGTTTCTCGCCCTCTGTTTCAGCCCCTCTGGTTCAGCCCCTCTGTTTCAGCCCCTCTGATTCCGCCCCGCTGTTTCTCGCCCTCTGTTTCAGCCCCTCTGTTTCTTGCCCTCTGTTTCAGCCCCTCTGTTTCTCGCCCTCTGTTTCAGCCCCTCTGTTTCAGCCCCTCTGTTTCAGCCCCTCTGTTTTTCGCCCTCTGTTTCTCGCCCTCTGTTTCAGCCCCTCCGTTTCTTCCCCTCTGTTTCAGCCCCTCTGTTTCAGCCCCTCTGATTCAGCCCCTCTGTTTCAGCCCCTCTGATTCAGCCCCTCTGTTTCAGCCCCTCTGATTCAGCCCCTCTGTTTCAGCCCCTCTGATTCAGCCCCTCTGTTTCTCGCCCTCTGTTTCAGCCCCTCTGTTTCAGCCCCTCTGTTTCTCACCCTCTGTTTCAGCCCGTCTGATTCAGCCCCTCTGATTCAGCCCCTCGGTTTCCCGCCCCTCTGTTTCAGCCCCTCTGTTTCACGCCCCGTGTTTCAGCCCCTCTGTTTCTTGCCCTCTGTTTCAGCCCCTCTGTTTCTCGCCCTCTGTTTCAGCCCCTCTGTTTCAGCCCCTCTGTTTCAGTCCCTCTGTTTCTCGCACTCTGTTTCAGCCCCTCTGTTTCTCGCCCTCTATTTCAGCCCCTCTGTTTCAGCCCCTCGGTTTCTCGCCCTCTGTTTCAGCCCCTCTGTTTCTCGCCCTCTGTTTCAGCCACTCTGTTTCTCGCCCTCTGTTTCAGCCCCTCTGTTTCAGCCCCTCTGTTTCTCGCCCTCTATTTCAGCCCCTCTGTTTCTCGCCCTCTGTTTCAGCCCCTCTGATACAGCCCTTCTGTTTCAGCCCCTCTGATTCAGCCCCTCTGTTTCAGCCCCTCTGTTTCAGCCCCTCTGTTTCAGCCCCTCTGTTTCTCGCCCTCTGTTTCTCCCCCTCTGTTTCTCGCCCTCTGTTTCGGCACCTCTGTTTCAGCCCCTCTGTTTCTCGCCCTCTATTTCAGCCCCTCTGTTTCTCGCCCTCTGTTTCAGCCCCTCTGTTTCAGCCCCTCTGTTTCTCGCCCTCTATTTCAGCCCCTCTGTTTCTCGCCCTCTGTTTCAGCCCCTCTGATACAGCCCTTCTGTTTCAGCCCCTCTGATTCAGCCCCTCTGTTTCAGCCCCTCTGTTTCAGCCCCTCTGTTTCAGCCCCTCTGTTTCTCGCCCTCTGTTTCTCCCCCTCTGTTTCTCGCCCTCTGTTTCTCGCCCTCTGTTTCAGCCCCTCTGATACAGCCCCTCTGTTTCAGCCCCTCTGATTCAGCCCCTCTGTTTCAGCCCCTCTGTTTCAGCCCCTCTGTTTCAGCCCCTCTGTTTCTCGCCCTCTGTTTCTCCCCCTCTGTTTCTCGCCCTCTGTTTCGGCACCTCTGTTTTTCGCCCTCTGTATCAGCCCCTCTGTTTCTCGCCCTCTGTTTCTCCCCCTCTGTTTCTCGCCCTCTGTTTCGGCCCCTCTGTTTTTCGCCTTCTGTTTCAGCCCCTCTGTTTCTCGCCCTCTGTTTCAGGCTCTCTGTTTCAGCCTGTCTGTTTCAGCCCCTCTGTTTCAGCCCCTCTGTTTCTCACCCTCTGTTTCTCGCACGCAGTTTCAGCCCCTCTGTTTCTCGCCCTCTGTTTCAGCCCCTCTGTTTCAACCCCTCTGATACAGCCCCTCTGATTCGGCCCCTCTGTTTCAGCCCCTCTGTTTCAGCCCCTCTGTTTCAGCCCCTCTGTTTCTCGCCCTCTGTTTCAGCCCCTCTGTTTCTCGGCCTCTGTTTCAGCCCCTCTGTTTCAGCCCCTCTGTTTCAGCCCCTCTGTTTCAGCCCCACTGTTTCTCGCCCTCTGTTTCTAGCCCTCTGTTTCTAGCCCTCTGTTTCAGCCCCTCTGTTTCAGCCCCTCTGATTCAGCCCCTCTGTTTCAGCCCCTCTGTTTCTCGCCCTCGGTTTCAGCCCCTCTGTTTCAGCCCCTCTGTTTCAGCCCCTCTGTTTCTCGCCCTCTGTTTCAGCCCCTCTGTTTCTCGCCCTCTGTTTCAGCCCCTCTGTTTCAGCCCCTCTGTTTCAGCCCCTCTGTTTCTCGCCCTCTGTTTCTCGCCCTCTGTTTCAGCCCCTCCATTTCTTCCCCTCTGTTTCAGCCCCTCTGTTTCTCGCCCTCTGTTTCAGCCCCTCTGTTTCAGCCCCTCCATTTCTTCCCCTCTGTTTCTCGCCCTCTGTTTCTCGCCCTCTGTTTCAGCCCCTCCATTTCTTCCCCTCTGATTCAGCCCCTCTGTTTCTCGCCCTCTGTTTCAGCCCCTCTTTTTCGCGCTCTCTTTTTCAGCCCCTCTGTTTCTCGCCCTCTGTTTGAGCCCCTCTGTTTCAGCCCCTCTGTTTCACGCCCTCTGTTTCAGCCCCTCTGATTCAGCCCCTCTCTTTCTCGCCCTCTGTTTCAGCCCCTCTGTTTCTCGCCCTCGGTCTCAGCCCCTCTGATTCAGCCCCTCTGTTTCAGCCCCTCTGTTTCTCGCCTTCTGTTTCAGCCCCTCTGTTTCTCGCCCTCTGTTTCAGCCCCTCTATTTCTCGCCCTGTGTTTCAGCCCCTCTGTTTCAGCCCCTCTGTTTCTCGCATTCTGTTTCAGACCCTCTGTTTCTCGCCCTTTGTTTCAGCCCCTCTATTTCTCGCCCTCTGTTTCAGCCCCTCTGATTCAGCCCCTCTGTTTCAGCCCCTCTGAATCAGCACCTGTGATTCAGCCCCTCTATTTCAGCCCCTCTGTTTTTCGCCCTCTGTTTCAGCCCCTCCGTTTCTCGCCCTCTGTTTCAGCCCCTCTGTTTCAGCCCCTCTGTTTCTCGCCCTCTGTTTCAGCCCCTCTGTTTCAGCCCCTCTGTTTCTCGCCCTCTGTTTCAGCCTCTCTGATTCAGCACCTCAGTTTCTCGCCCTCTGTTTCAGCCCCTCTGTTTCTCGCCCTCTGTTTCAGCCCCTCTGTTTCTTGCCGTCTGTTTCAGCCCCTCTGTTTCTCGCCCTCGGTTTCAGCCCCTCTGTTTCAGCCCCTCTGTTTCAGCCCCTCTGTTTCTCGCCCTCTGTTTCAGCCCCTCTGTTTCTCGCCCTCTGTTTCAGCCCCTCTGTTTCAGCCCCTCTGATTCAGCCCCTCTGATTCAGCCCCTCTGTTTCTCGCCCACTGTTTCAGCCCCTCTGTTTCGCGCTCTCTGTTTCAGCCCCTCTGTTTCTCGTCCTCTGTTTCAGCCCCTCTGTTTCAGCCCCTCTGTTTCAGCCCCTCTCTTTCAGCCCCTCTGTTTCTCGCCCTCTGTTTCAGCCCCTCTGTTTCAGCCCCTCTGTTTCTCGCCCTCTGTTTCGGCCCCTCTGTTTCAGCCCCTCTGATTCAGCCCCTCTGCTTCTCGCCCTCTGTTTCAGCCCCTCTGTTTCAGCCCCTCTGTCTCACCCCTCTGATTCCTCCCCTCTGTTTCTCGCCCTCTGTTTCAGCCCCTCTGTTTCTCGCCCTCTGTTTCAGCCCCTCTGTTTCAGCCCCTCTGTTTCAGCCCCTCTGTTTCTCGCCCTCTGTTTCTCGCCCTCTGTTTCAGCCCCTCCATTTCTTCCCCTCTGTTTCAGCCCCTCTGTTTCTCGCCCTCTGTTTCAGCCCCTCTGTTTCTCGCCCTCTGTTTCAGCCCCACTGTTTCAGCCCCGCTTATTCAGCCCCTCTGATTCAGCCCCTCTGTTTCTCGCCCTCTGTTTCAGCCCCTCTGTTTCGCTCTCTCTGTTTCAGCCCCTCTGTTTCTCGCCCTCTGTTTGAGCCCCTCTGTTTCAGCCCCTCTGTTTCAGCCCCTCTGTTTCAGCCCCTGTTTCTCGCCCTCTGTTTCAGCCCCTCTGATTCAGCCCCTCTGTTTCTCGCCCTCTGTTTCAGCCCCTCTGTTTCTCGCCCTCTGTTTCAGCCCCTCTGATTCCGCCCCTCCGTTTCTCGCCCTCTGTTTCAGCCCCTCTGTTTCTCGCCCTCTGTTTCAGCCCGTCTGATTCTCGCCCTCTGTTTCAGCCCCTCTGTTTCAGCCCCTCTGTTTCAGCCCCTCTGTTTCTCGCCCTCTGTTTCAGCCCCTCTGATTCAGCCCCTCTGTTTCTCGCCCTCTGTTTCAGCCCCTCTGGTTCAGCCCCTCTGTTTCAGCCCCTCTGATTCCGCCCCGCTGTTTCTCGCCCTCTGTTTCAGCCCCTCTGTTTCTCGCCCTCTGTTTCAGCCCCTCTGTTTCTCGCCCTCTGTTTCAGCCCCTCTGTTTCAGCCCCTCTGTTTCAGCCCCTCTGTTTTTCGCCCTCTGTTTCTCGCCCTCTGTTTCAGCCACTCCGTTTCTTCCCCTCTGTTTCAGCCCCTCTGTTTCAGCCCCTCTGATTCAGCCCCTCTGTTTCAGCCCCTCTGATTCATCCCCTCTGTTTCAGCCCCTCTGATTCAGCCCCTCTGTTTCTCGCCCTCTGTTTCAACCCCTCTGTTTCAGCCCCTCTGTTTCTCACCCTCTGTTTCAGCCCGTCTGATTCAGCCCCTCTGATTCAGCCCCTCGGTTTCCCGCCCCTCTGTTTCAGCCCCTCTGTTTCACGCCCCGTGTTTCAGCCCCTCTGTTTCAGCCCCTCTGTTTCAGTCCCTCTGTTTCTCGCCCTCTGTTTCAGCCCCTCTGTTTCTCGCCCTCTGTTTCAGCCCCTCTGTTTCAGCCCCTCTGTTTCAGTCCCTCTGTTTCTCGCCCTCTGTTTCAGCCCCTCTGTTTCTCGCCCTCTGTTTCAGCCCCTCTGTTTCAGCCCCTCTGTTTCAGTCCCTCTGTTTCTCGCCCTCTGTTTCAGCCCCTCTGTTTCTCGCCCTCTATTTCAGCCCCTCTGTTTCAGCCCCTCGGTTTCTCGCCCTCTGTTTCAGCCCCTCTGTTTCTCGCCCTCTGTTTCAGCACCTCTGTTTCTCACCCTCTGTTTCAGCCCCTCTGTTTCAGCCCCTCTGTTTCTCGCCCTCTATTTCAGCCCCTCTGTTTCTCGCCCTCTGTTTCAGCCCCTCTGATACAGCCCCTCTGTTTCAGCCCCTCTGATTCAGCCCCTCTCTTTCAGCCCCTCTGTTTCAGCCCCTCTGTTTCAGCCCCTCTGTTTCTCGCCATCTGTTTCTCCCCCTCTGTTTCTCGCCCTCTGTTTCGGCCCCTCTGTTTTTCGCCCTCTGTATCAGCCCCTCTGTTTCTCGTCCTCTGTTTCTCCCCCTCTGTTTCTCGCCCTCTGTTTCGGCCCCTCTGTTTTTCGCCTTCTGTTTCAGCCCCTCTGTTTCTCGCCCTCTGTTTCAGGCTCTCTGTTTCAGCCTGTCTGTTTCAGCCCCTCTGTTTCAGCCCCTCTGTTTCTCGCCCTCTGTTTCTCGCCCGCAGTTTCAGCCCCTCTGTTTCTCGCCCTCTGTTTCAGCCCCTCTGTTTCAGCCCCTCTGTTTCAGCCCCTCTGTTTCGGCCCCTCTGTTTCAGCCCCTCTGTTTCAGCCCCTCTGTTTCTCGCCCTCTGTTTCTAGCCCTCTGTTTCTAGCCCCCTGTTTCAGCCCCTCTGTTTCAGCCCCTCTGATTCAGCCCCTCTGTTTCAGCCCCTCTGTTTCTCGCCCTCGGTTTCAGCCCCTCTGTTTCAGCCCCTCTGTTTCAGCCCCTCTGTTTCTCGCCCTCTGTTTCAGCCCCTCTGTTTCTCGCCCTCTGTTTCAGCCCCTCTGTTTCAGCACCTCTGTTTCTCGCCCTCTGTTTCAGCCCCTCTGTTTCTCGCCCTCTGTTTCAGCTCCTCTGTTTCAGCCCCTCTGTTTAAGCCCCTCTGTTTCTCGCCCTCTGTTTCAGCCGCTCTGTTTCTCGCCCTCTGTTTCAGCCCCTCTGATTTAGCCCCTCTGTTTCAGCCCCTCTGTTTCAGCCCCTCTGTTTCTCGCCCTCTGTTTCAGCCCCTCTGTTTCAGCCCCTCTGTTTCTCGCCCTCTGTTTCTGCCCCTCTGTTTCTCACCTTTTGTTTCAGCCCCTCTATTTCTCGCCCTGTGTTTCAGCCCCTCTGATTCAGCCCCTCTGATTCAGCCCCTCTGTTTCACCCACTCTGTTTCAGCCCCTCTCTTTCTCGCCCTCTGTTTCAGCCCCTCTAATTCTCGCCCTCTGTTTCAGCCCCTATGATTCAGCCCCTCTGTTTCTCGCCCTCTGTTTCAGCCCCTCTGTTTCTCGCCCTCGGTCTCAGCCCCTCTGATTCAGCCCCTCTGTTTCAGCCCCTCTGTTTCTCGCCTTCTGTTTCAGCCCCTCTGTTTCTCGCCCTCTGTTTCAGACCCTCTATTTCTCGCCCTCTGTTTCAGCCCCTCTGTTTCAGCCCCTCTGTTTCTCGCCTTCTGTTTCAGCCCCTCTGTTTCTCGCCCTCTGTTTCAGCCCCTCTATTTATCGCCCTCTGTTTCAGCCCCTCTGATTCAACCCCTCTGTTTCAGCCCCTCTGATTCAGCCCCTCTGATTCAGCCCCTCTGTTTCTCGCCCACTGTTTCAGCCCCTCTGTTTCGCGCTCTCTGTTTCAGCCCCTCTGTTTCTCGCCCACTGTTTCAGCCCCTCTGTTTCAGCCCCTCTGATACAGCCCCTCTGATTCAGCCCCTCTGATTCAGCCCCTCTGATACAGCCCCTCTGATTCAGCCCCTCTGATTCAGCCCCTCTGTTTCGCGCTCTCTGTTTCAGCCCCTCTGTTTCTCGCCCTCTGTTTGAGCCCCTCTGTTTCAGCCCCTCTGTTTCAGCCCCTCTGTTTCTCGCCCTCTGTTTCAGCCCCTCAGATTCAGCCCCTCTGTTTCTCGCCCTCTGTTTCAGCCCCTCTGTTTCTCGCCCTCTGTTTCAGCCCCTCTGATTCCGCCCCTCCGTTTCTCGCCCTCTGTTTCAGCCCCTCTGTTTCTCGCCCTCTGTTTCAGCCCGTCTGATTCTCGCCCTCTGTTTCAGCCCCTCTGTTTCAGCCCCTCTGTTTCAGCCCCTCTGTTTCTCGCCCTCTGTTTCAGCCCCTCTGATTCAGCCCCTCAGTTTCTCGCCCTCTGTTTCAGCCCCTCTGTTTCAGCCCCTCTGTTTCAGCCCCTCTGATTCCGCCCCGCTGTTTCTCGCCCTCTGTTTCAGCCCCTCGGTTTCTCGCCCTCTGTTTCAGCCCCTCTGTTTCTCGCCCTCTGTTTCAGCCCGTCTGTTTCAGCCCCTCTGTTTCAGCCCCTCTGTTTCTCGCCCTCTGTTTCTCGCCCTCTGTTTCAGCCCCTCCGTTTCTTCCCCTCTGTTTCAGCCCCTCTGTTTCTCGCCCTCTGTTTCAGCCCCTCTGTTTCTTGCCCTCTGTTTCAGCCCCTCTGTTTCAGCCCCTCTGATTCAGCCCCTCTGATTCAGCCCCTCTGTTTCTCGCCCTCTGTTTCAGCCCCTCTGTTTCGCAATCTCTGTTTCAGCCCCTCTGTTTCTCGCCCTCTGTTTCAGCCCCTCTGTTTCAGCCCCTCTGTTTCAGCACCTCTGTTTCAGCCCCTCTGTTTCTCGCCCTCTGTTTCAGCCCCTCTGATTCAGCCCCTCTGTTTCTCGCCCTCTGTTTCAGCCCCTCTGTTTCTCACCCTCTGTTTCAGCCCCTCTGATTCAGCCCCTCTGTTTCTCGCCCTCTGTTTCAGCCCCTCTGTTTCTCGCCCTCTATTTCAGCCCCTCTGTTTCTCGCCCTCTGTTTCAGCCCCTCTGATTTAGCGCCTCTGTTTCAGCCCCTCTGTTTCAGCCCCTCTGTTTCTCGCCCTCAGTTTCAGCCCCTCTGTTTCTCGCCCTCTGTTTCAGCCCCTCTGATTCAGCACCTCTGTTTCAGCCCCTCTGATTCAGCCCCTCTGTTTCAGCCCCTCTGATTCAGCCCCTCAGTTTCAGCCCCGCTGTTTCTCGCCCTCTGTTTCAGCCCCTCTGTTTCTCGCCCTCTGTTTCAGCCCGTCTGCTTCAGACCCTCTGTTTCTCGCCCTCTGTTTCTCGCCCTCTGTTTCAGCCCCTGTGTTTCTCACCCTCTCTTTCAGACCCTCTGTTTTTCGCCCTCTGTTTCAGCCCCTCCATTTCTCGCCCTCTGTTTCAGCCCCTCTGTTTCAGCCCCTCTGTTTCAGCCCCTCTGTTTCAGCCACTCTGTTTCTCGCCCTCTGTTTCAGCCCGTCTGTTTCAGTCCCTCTGTTTCAGCCCCTCTGTTTCTCGCCATCTGTTTCTCGCCCGCTGTTTCAGCCCATTTGTTTGTCGCCCTCTGTTTCTCGCCCTCTGTTTCAGCCCCTCCGTTTCAGCCCCTCAGATTCAGCCCCTCTGTTTCTCGCACTCTGTTTCAGCCCCCCTGTTTCAGCCCTTCAGTTTCAGCCCCTCTGTTTCAGCCCCTCTGTTTCTCGCCCTCTGTTTCAGCCCCTGTGTTTCTCGCCCTCTGCTTCAGCCCCTCTGTTTCAGCCCCTCTGTTTCAGCCGCTCTAATTCTCGCCCTCTGTTTCAGCCTCTATGATCCAGCCCCTCTGTTTCTCGCCCTCTGTTTCTGCCCCTCTGTTTCTCGCCCTCTGTTTCAGCCCCTCTGTTTCTCGCCCTCGGTTTCAGCCCCTCTGTTTCAGCCCCTCTGTTTCTCGCCCTCTGATTCAGCCCCTCTGTTTCTCGCCCTCTGTTTCAGCCCCTCTGTTTCAGCCGCTCTGATTCAGCCCCTCTGACCCAGCCCCACTGTTTCTCGACCTCTGTTTCAGTCCCTCTGTTTCAGCCCTTCTGTTTCAGCCCCTCTGTTTCAGTCCCTCTGTTTATCGCCCTCTGTTTCAGCCCCTCTGTTACTCGCCCTCTGTTTCAGCCCCTCTGTTTCTCGCCCTCTGTTTCAGCCCCTATGTGTCAGCCCCTCTGTTTCAGCGCCTCTGTTTCAGCCCCTCTGTTTCTCGCCCTCTATTTCAGCCCCTCTGTTTCTCGCCCTCTGTTTCAGCCCCTCTGATTTAGCCCCTCTGTTTCAGCCCCTCTGTTTCAGCCCCTCTGTTTCAGCCCCTCTG
Source organism: Chiloscyllium punctatum (assembly GCF_047496795.1). Classification (NCBI taxonomy): domain Eukaryota; kingdom Metazoa; phylum Chordata; class Chondrichthyes; order Orectolobiformes; family Hemiscylliidae; genus Chiloscyllium; species Chiloscyllium punctatum. The sequence goes on along the minus strand of NC_092769.1, from coordinate 80,475,342 downwards.
TTTCACGCTCTCTGTTTCAGCCCCTCTGTTTCTCGCCCTCTGTTTCATCCCCTCTGTTTTTCGCCCTCAGTTTCAACTCCTCTGTTTCTCGCCCTCTGTTTCAGCCCCTCTGATTCAGCACCTCTGTTTCAGCCCCTCTGATTCAGCCCCTCTGTTTCAGCCCCTCTGTTTCAGTCCCTCTGTTTCTCGCCCTCAGTTTCTCACCCTCTGTTTCAACCCCTGTGTTTCTCGCCCTCTGTTTCAGCCCCTCCGTTTCTCGCCCTCTGTTTCAGGCTCTCTGTTTCAGCCCGTCTGTTTCAGCCCCTCTGTTTCAGCCCCTCGGTTTCTCGCCATCTGTTTCTCGCCCGCTGTTTCAGCCCCTTTGTTTCTCGCCCTCTGTTTCAGCCCCTCTGTTTCAGCCCCTCTGATTCAGCCCCTCTGATACAGCCCCTCTGTTTCTCGCCCTCTGTTTCAGCCCCTCTGTTTCAGCCCCTCTGTTTCAGCCCCTCTGTTTCAGCCCCTCTGTTTATCGCCCTCTGTTACTCGCCCTCTGTTTCAGCCCCTCTGTTTCTCGCCCTCTGTTTCAGCCCCTATGTTTCAGCCCCTCTGTTTCAACCCCTCTGTTTCAGCCCCTCTGTTTCTCGCCCTCTATTTCAGCCCCTCTGTTTCTCGCCCTCTGTTTCAGCCCCTCTGATTTAGCCCCTCTGTTTCCGCCCCTCTGTTTCAGCCCCTCTGTTTCAGCCCCTCTGTTTCGCGCTCTCTGTTTCAGCCCCTCTGTTTCTCGCCCTCTGTTTCATCCCCTCTGTTTTTCGCCCTCAGTTTCAGCCCCTCTGTTTCTCGCCCTCTGTTTCAGCCCCTCTGATTCAGCACCTCTGTTTCAGCCCCTCTGATTCAGCCCCTCTGTTTCAGCCCCTCTGTATCAGTCCCTCTGTTTCTCGCCCTCAGTTTCTCACCCTCTGTTTCAGGCCCTGTGTTTCTCGCCCTCTGTTTCAGCCCCTCTGTTTTTCGCCATCTGTTTCAGCCCCTCCGTTTCTCGCCCTCTGTTTCAGGCTCTCTGTTTCAGCCCGTCTGTTTCAGCCCCTCTGTTTCAGCCCCTCTGTTTCTCGCCATCTGTTTCTCGCCCGCTGTTTCAGCCCCTTTGTTTCTCGCCCTCTGTTTCAGCCCCTCTGTTTCAGCCCCTCTGATTCAGCCCCTCTGATACAGCCCCTCTGTTTCCTGCCCTCTGTTTCAGCGCCTCTGTTTCAGCCCCTCTGTTTCAGCCCCTCTGTTTCAGCCCCTCTGCTTCTCGCCCTCTGTTTCAGCCCCTCTGTTTCTCGCCCTCTGTTTCAGCCCCTCTGTTTCTCGCCCTCTGTTTCAGCCCCTCTGTTTCAGCACCTCTGTTTCAGCCCCTCTGTTTCAGCCCCTCTGTTTCTCGCCCTCTGTTTCAGCCCCTCTGTTTCTCGCCCTCTGTTTCAGCCGCTCTGTTTCTCGCCCTCTGTTTCAGCCCCTCTGTTTCAGCCCCTCTGTTTCAGCCCCTCTGTTTCAGACCCTCTGTTTCTCGCCCTCTGTTTCACCTCCTCTGTTTCTCGCCGTCTGTTGCAGCCACTCTGTTTCTCGCCCACTGTTTCAGCCCCTCTGTTTCAGCCCCTCTGTTTCAGCCCCTCTGTTTCTCGCCCTCTGTTTCAGCCCCTCTGTTTCTCGCCCTCTGTTTCAGCCCCTCTGTTTCAGCCCCTCTGTTTCCCGATCTCTGTTTCTGCCCCTCTGTTTCTCGCCCTCTGTTTCAGCCCCTCTGTTTCTCGCCCTCTGTTTCAGCCCCGCTGATTCAGCCCCTCTGTGCCACCCCCTCTGAATCAGCCCCTCTGATTCAGCCCTCTGTTTCAGCCCCTCTGTTTAAGACCGTCTGTTTCAGCCCCTCGGTTTCTCGCCCTCTGTTTCAGCCCCTCTGTTTCTCGCCCTCTGTTTCAGGCTCTCTGTTTCAGCCCGTCTGTTTCAGCCCCTCTGTTTCAGCACCTCTGTTTCTCGCCCTCTGTTTCTCGCCCGCAGTTTCAGCCCCTCTGTTTCTCGCCCTCTGTTTCAGCCCCTCTGTTTCAGCCCCTCTGATACAGCCCCTCTGATTCGGTCCCTCTGTTTCAGCCCCTCTGTTTCAGCCCCTCTGTTTCAGCCCCGCTGTTTCAGCCCCTCTGTTTCTCGCCCTCTGTTTCAGACCCTCTGTTTCGAGCCCTCTGTTTCAGCCCCTCTGTTTCAGCCCCTCTGTTTATCGCCCTCTGTTTCAGCCCCTCTGTTACTCGCCCTCTGTTTCAGCCCCTCTGTTTCTCGCCCTCTGTTTCAGCCCCTATGTGTCAGCCCCTCTGTTTCAGCGCCTCTGTTTCAGCCCCTCTGTTTCTCGCCCTCTATTTCAGCCCCTCTGTTTCTCGCCCTCTGTTTCAGCCCCTCTGATTTAGCCCCTCTGTTTCAGCCCCTCTGTTTCAGCCCCTCTGTTTCAGCCCCTCTGTTTCACGCTCTCTGTTTCAGCCCCTCTGTTTCTCGCCCTCTGTTTCATCCCCTCTGTTTTTCGCCCTCAGTTTCAGCTCCTCTGTTTCTCGCCCTCTGTTTCAGCCCCTCTGATTCAGCACCTCTGTTTCAGCCCCTCTGTTTCTGCCCCTCTGATTCAGCCCCTCTGTTTCAGCCCCTCTGTTTCAGTCCCTCTGTTTCTCGCCCTCAGTTTCTCACCCTCTGTTTCAACCCCTGTGTTTCTCGCCCTCTGTTTCAGCCCCTCCGTTTCTCGCCCTCTGTTTCAGGCTCTCTGTTTCAGCCCGTCTGTTTCAGCCCCTCTGTTTCAGCCCCTCGGTTTCTCGCCATCTGTTTCTCGCCCGCTGTTTCAGCCCCTTTGTTTCTCGCCCTCTGTTTCAGCCCCTCTGTTTCAGCCCCTCTGATTCAGCCCCTCTGATACAGCCCCTCTGTTTCTCGTCCTCTGTTTCAGCCCCTCTGTTTCAGCCCCTCTGTTTCAGCCCCTCTGTTTCAGCCCCTCTGTTTATCGCCCTCTGTTTCAGCCCCTCTGTTACTCGCCCTCTGTTTCAGCCCCTCTGTTTCTCGCCCTCTGTTTCAGCCCCTATGTTTCAGCCCCTCTGTTTCAACCCCTCTGTTTCAGCCCCTCTGTTTCTCGCCCTCTATTTCAGCCCCTCTGTTTCTCGCCCTCTGTTTCAGCCCCTCTGATTTAGCCCCTCTGTTTCCGCCCCTCTGTTTCAGCCCCTCTGTTTCAGCCCCTCTGTTTCGCGCTCTCTGTTTCAGCCCCTCTGTTTCTCGCCCTCTGTTTCATCCCCTCTGTTTTTCGCCCTCAGTTTCAGCCCCTCTGTTTCTCGCCCTCTGTTTCAGCCCCTCTGATTCAGCACCTCTGTTTCAGCCCCTCTGATTCAGCCCCTCTGTTTCAGCCCCTCTGTATCAGTCCCTCTGTTTCTCGCCCTCAGTTTCTCACCCTCTGTTTCAGGCCCTGTGTTTCTCGCCCTCTGTTTCAGCCCCTCTGTTTTTCGCCATCTGTTTCAGCCCCTCCGTTTCTCGCCCTCTGTTTCAGGCTCTCTGTTTCAGCCCGTCTGTTTCAGCCCCTCTGTTTCAGCCCCTCTGTTTCTCGCCATCAGTTTCTCGCCCGCTGTTTCAGCCCCTTTGTTTCTCGCCCTCTGTTTCAGCCCCTCTGTTTCAGCCCCTCTGATTCAGCCCCTCTGATACAGCCCCTCTGTTTCCTGCCCTCTGTTTCAGCGCCTCTGTTTCAGCCCCTCTGTTTCAGCCCCTCTGTTTCAGCCCCTCTGCTTCTCGCCCTCTGTTTCAGCCCCTCTGTTTCTCGCCCTCTGTTTCAGCCCCTCTGTTTCTCGCCCTCTGTTTCAGCCCCTCTGTTTCAGCACCTCTGTTTCAGCCCCTCTGTTTCAGCCCCTCTGTTTCTCGCCCTCTGTTTCAGCCCCTCTGTTTCTCGCCCTCTGTTTCAGCCGCTCTGTTTCTCGCCCTCTGTTTCAGCCCCTCTGTTTCAGCCCCTCTGTTTCAGCCCCTCTGTTTCAGACCCTCTGTTTCTCGCCCTCTGTTTCACCTCCTCTGTTTCTCGCCGTCTGTTGCAGCCACTCTGTTTCTCGCCCACTGTTTCAGCCCCTCTGTTTCAGCCCCTCTGTTTCAGCCCCTCTGTTTCTCGCCCTCTGTTTCAGCCCCTCTGTTTCTCGCCCTCTGTTTCAGCCCCTCTGTTTCAGCCCCTCTGTTTCCCGATCTCTGTTTCTGCCCCTCTGTTTCTCGCCCTCTGTTTCGGCCCCTCTGTTTCTCGCCCTCTGTTTCAGCCCCGCTGATTCAGCCCCTCTGTGCCACCCCCTCTGAATCAGCCCCTCTGATTCAGCCCTCTGTTTCAGCCCCTCTGTTTAAGACCGTCTGTTTCAGCCCCTCGGTTTCTCGCCCTCTGTTTCAGCCCCTCTGTTTCTCGCCCTCTGTTTCAGGCTCTCTGTTTCAGCCCGTCTGTTTCAGCCCCTCTGTTTCAGCACCTCTGTTTCTCGCCCTCTGTTTCTCGCCCGCAGTTTCAGCCCCTCTGTTTCTCGCCCTCTGTTTCAGCCCCTCTGTTTCAGCCCCTCTGATACAGCCCCTCTGATTCGGTCCCTCTGTTTCAGCCCCTCTGTTTCAGCCCCTCTGTTTCAGCCCCGCTGTTTCAGCCCCTCTGTTTCTCGCCCTCTGTTTCAGACCCTCTGTTTTGAGCCCTCTGTTTCAGCCCCTCTGTTTCAGCCCCTCTGATTCAGCCCCTCTGTTTCAGCCCCTCTGTTTCTCGCCCTCTGTTTCAGCCCCTCTGTTTCAGCCCCTCTGTTTCAGCCCCTCTGTTTCAGCCCCTCTGTTTCTCGCCCTCTGTTTCAGCCACTCTGTTTCTCGCCCTCTGTTTCAGCCCCTCTGTTTCAGCACCTCTGTTTCTCGCCCTCTGTTTCAGCCCCTCTGTTTCTCGCCCTCTGTTTCAGCTCCTCTGTTTCAGCCCCTCTGTTTAAGCCCCTCTGTTTCTCGCCCTCTGTTTCAGCCGCTCTGTTTCTCGCCCTCTGTTTCAGCCCCTCTGTTTCGCTCTCTCTGTTTCAGCCCCTCTGTTTCTCGCCCTCTGTTTGAGCCCCTCTGTTTCAGCCCCTCTGTTTCAGCCCCTCTGTTTCAGCCCCTGTTTCTCGCCCTCTGTTTCAGCCCCTCTGATTCAGCCCCTCTGTTTCTCGCCCTCTGTTTCAGCCCCTCTGTTTCTCGCCCTCTGTTTCAGCCCCTCTGATTCCGCCCCTCCGTTTCTCGCCCTCTGTTTCAGCCCCTCTGTTTCTCGCCCTCTGTTTCAGCCCGTCTGATTCTCGCCCTCTGTTTCAGCCCCTCTGTTTCAGCCCCTCTGTTTCAGCCCCTCTGTTTCTCGCCCTCTGTTTCAGCCCCTCTGATTCAGCCCCTCTGTTTCTCGCCCTCTGTTTCAGCCCCTCTGGTTCAGCCCCTCTGTTTCAGCCCCTCTGATTCCGCCCCGCTGTTTCTCGCCCTCTGTTTCAGCCCCTCTGTTTCTCGCCCTCTGTTTCAGCCCCTCTGTTTCTCGCCCTCTGTTTCAGCCCCTCTGTTTCAGCCCCTCTGTTTCAGCCCCTCTGTTTTTCGCCCTCTGTTTCTCGCCCTCTGTTTCAGCCCCTCCGTTTCTTCCCCTCTGTTTCAGCCCCTCTGTTTCAGCCCCTCTGATTCAGCCCCTCTGTTTCAGCCCCTCTGATTCAGCCCCTCTGTTTCAGCCCCTCTGATTCAGCCCCTCTGTTTCAGCCCCTCTGATTCAGCCCCTCTGTTTCTCGCCCTCTGTTTCAGCCCCTCTGTTTCAGCCCCTCTGTTTCTCACCCTCTGTTTCAGCCCGTCTGATTCAGCCCCTCTGATTCAGCCCCTCGGTTTCCCGCCCCTCTGTTTCAGCCCCTCTGTTTCACGCCCCGTTTTTCAGCCCCTCTGTTTCTTGCCCTCTGTTTCAGCCCCTCTGTTTCTCGCCCTCTGTTTCAGCCCCTCTGTTTCAGCCCCTCTGTTTCAGTCCCTCTGTTTCTCGCCCTCTGTTTCAGCCCCTCTGTTTCTCGCCCTCTATTTCAGCCCCTCTGTTTCAGCCCCTCGGTTTCTCGCCCTCTGTTTCAGCCCCTCTGTTTCTCGCCCTCTGTTTCAGCACCTCTGTTTCTCACCCTCTGTTTCAGCCCCTCTGTTTCAGCCCCTCTGTTTCTCGCCCTCTATTTCAGCCCCTCTGTTTCTCGCCCTCTGTTTCAGCCCCTCTGATACAGCCCCTCTGTTTCAGCCCCTCTGATTCAGCCCCTCTCTTTCAGCCCCTCTGTTTCAGCCCCTCTGTTTCAGCCCCTCTGTTTCTCGCCCTCTGTTTCTCCCCCTCTGTTTCTCGCCCTCTGTTTCGGCCCCTCTGTTTTTCGCCCTCTGTATCAGCCCCTCTGTTTCTCGTCCTCTGTTTCTCCCCCTCTGTTTCTCGCCCTCTGTTTCGGCCCCTCTGTTTTTCGCCTTCTGTTTCAGCCCCTCTGTTTCTCGCCCTCTGTTTCAGGCTCTCTGTTTCAGCCTGTCTGTTTCAGCCCCTCTGTTTCAGCCCCTCTGTTTCTCGCCCTCTGTTTCTCGCCCGCAGTTTCAGCCCCTCTGTTTCTCGCCCTCTGTTTCAGCCCCTCTGTTTCAGCCCCTCTGTTTCAGCCCCTCTGTTTCGGCCCCTCTGTTTCAGCCCCTCTGTTTCAGCCCCTCTGTTTCTCGCCCTCTGTTTCTAGCCCTCTGTTTCTAGCCCCCTGTTTCAGCCCCTCTGTTTCAGCCCCTCTGATTCAGCCCCTCTGTTTCAGCCCCTCTGTTTCTCGCCCTCGGTTTCAGCCCCTCTGTTTCAGCCCCTCTGTTTCAGCCCCTCTGTTTCTCGCCCTCTGTTTCAGCCCCTCTGTTTCTCGCCCTCTGTTTCAGCCCCTCTGTTTCAGCACCTCTGTTTCTCGCCCTCTGTTTCAGCCCCTCTGTTTCTCGCCCTCTGTTTCAGCTCCTCTGTTTCAGCCCCTCTGTTTAAGCCCCTCTGTTTCTCGCCCTCTGTTTCAGCCGCTCAGTTTCTCGCCCTCTGTTTCAGCCCCTCTGATTTAGCCCCTCTGTTTCAGCCCCTCTGTTTCAGCCCCTCTGTTTCTCGCCCTCTGTTTCAGCCCCTCTGTTTCAGCCCCTCTGTTTCTCGCCCTCTGTTTCTGCCCCTCTGTTTCTCACCTTTTGTTTCAGCCCCTCTATTTCTCGCCCTGTGTTTCAGCCCCTCTGATTCAGCCCCTCTGATTCAGCCCCTCTGTTTCACCCACTCTGTTTCAGCCCCTCTCTTTCTCGCCCTCGGTTTCAGCCCCTCTAATTCTCGCCCTCTGTTTCAGCCCCTATGATTCAGCCCCTCTGTTTCTCGCCCTCTGTTTCAGCCCCTCTGTTTCTCGCCCTCGGTCTCAGCCCCTCTGATTCAGCCCCTCTGTTTCAGCCCCTCTGTTTCTCGCCTTCTGTTTCAGCCCCTCTGTTTCTCGCCCTCTGTTTCAGACCCTCTATTTCTCGCCCTCTGTTTCAGCCCCTCTGTTTCAGCCCCTCTGTTTCTCGCCTTCTGTTTCAGCCCCTCTGTTTCTCGCCCTCTGTTTCAGCCCCTCTATTTATCGCCCTCTGTTTCAGCCCCTCTGATTCAACCCCTCTGTTTCAGCCCCTCTGATTCAGCCCCTCTGATTCAGCCCCTCTGGTTCTCGCCCACTGTTTCAGCCCCTCTGTTTCGCGCTCTCTGTTTCAGCCCCTCTGTTTCTCGCCCACTGTTTCAGCCCCTCTGTTTCAGCCCCTCTGATACAGCCCCTCTGATTCAGCCCCTCTGATTCAGCCCCTCTGATACAGCCCCTCTGATTCAGCCCCTCTGATTCAGCCCCTCTGTTTCGCGCTCTCTGTTTCAGCCCCTCTGTTTCTCACCCTCTGTTTGAGCCCCTCTGTTTCAGCCCCTCTGTTTCAGCCCCTCTGTTTCAGCCCCTCTGTTTCTCGCCCTCTGTTTCAGCCCCTCAGATTCAGCCCCTCTGTTTCTCGCCCTCTGTTTCAGCCCCTCTGTTTCTCGCCCTCTGTTTCAGCCCCTCTGATTCCGCCCCTCTGTTTCTCGCCCTCTGTTTCAGCCCCTCTGTTTCTCGCCCTCTGTTTCAGCCCGTCATTTTCTCGCCCTCTGTTTCAGCCCCTCTGTTTCAGCCCCTCTGTTTCAGCCCCTCTGTTTCTCGCCCTCTGTTTCAGCCCCTCTGATTCAGCCCCTCAGTTTCTCGCCCTCTGTTTCAGCCCCTCTGTTTCAGCCCCTCTGTTTCAGCCCCTCTGATTCCGCCCCGCTGTTTCTCGCCCTCTGTTTCAGCCCCTCGGTTTCTCGCCCTCTGTTTCAGCCCCTCTGTTTCTCGCCCTCTGTTTCAGCCCGTCTGTTTCAGCCCCTCTGTTTCAGCCCCTCTGTTTCTCGCCCTCTGTTTCTTGCCCTCTGTTTCAGCCCCTCCGTTTCTTCCCCTCTGTTTCAGCCCCTCTGTTTCTCGCCCTCTGTTTCAGCCCCTCTGTTTCTTGCCCTCTGTTTCAGCCCCTCTGTTTCAGCCCCTCTGATTCAGCCCCTCTGATTCAGCCCCTCTGTTTCTCGCCCTCTGTTTCAGCCCCTCTGTTTCGCAATCTCTGTTTCAGCCCCTCTGTTTCTCGCCCTCTGTTTCAGCCCCTCTGTTTCAGCCCCTCTGTTTCAGCACCTCTGTTTCAGCCCCTCTGTTTCTCGCCCTCTGTTTCAGCCCCTCTGATTCAGCCCCTCTGTTTCTCGCCCTCTGTTTCAGCCCCTCTGTTTCTCACCCTCTGTTTCAGCCCCTCTGATTCAGCCCCTCTGTTTCTCGCCCTCTGTTTCAGCCCCTCTGTTTCTCGCCCTCTGTTTCAGCCCCTCTGTTTCTCGCCCTCTGTTTCAGCCCCTCTGATTTAGCCCCTCTGTTTCAGCCCCTCTGTTTCAGCCCCTCTGTTTCTCGCCCTCAGTTTCAGCCCCTCTGTTTCTCGCCCTCTGTTTCAGCCCCTCTGATTCAGCCCCTCTGTTTCAGCCCCTCTGATTCAGCCCCTCAGTTTCAGCCCCGCTGATTCTCGCCCTCTGTTTCAGCCCCTCTGTTTCTCGCCCTCTGTTTCAGCCCGTCTGCTTCAGACCCTCTGTTTCTCGCCCTCTGTTTCTCGCCCTCTGTTTCAGCCCCTGTGTTTCTCACCCTCTCTTTCAGACCCTCTGTTTTTCGCCCTCTGTTTCAGCCCCTCCATTTCTCGCCCTCTGTTTCAGCCCCTCTGTTTCAGCCCCTCTGTTTCAGCCCCTCTGTTTCAGCCCCTCTGTTTCTCGCCCTCTGTTTCAGCCCGTCTGTTTCAGTCCCTCTGTTTCAGCCCCTCTGTTTCTCGCCATCTGTTTCTCGCCCGCTGTTTCAGCCCATTTGTTTGTCGCCCTCTGTTTCTCGCCCTCTGTTTCAGCCCCTCCGTTTCAGCCCCTCAGATTCAGCCCCTCTGTTTCTCGCACTCTGTTTCAGCCCCTGTGTTTCTCGCCCTCTGCTTCAGCCCCTCTGTTTCAGCCCCTCTGTTTCAGCCGCTCTAATTCTCGCCCTCTGTTTCAGCCTCTATGATCCAGCCCCTCTGTTTCTCGCCCTCTGTTTCTGCCCCTCTGTTTCTCGCCCTCTGTTTCAGCCCCTCTGTTTCTCGCCCTCGGTTTCAGCCCCTCTGTTTCAGCCCCTCTGTTTCTCGCCCTCTGATTCAGCCCCTCTGTTTCTCACCCTCTGTTTCAACCCCTGTGTTTCTCGCCCTCTGTTTCAGCCCCTCTGTTTTTCGCCCTCTGTTTCAGCCCCTCCGTTTCTCGCCCTCTGTTTCAGGCTCTCTGTTTCAGCCCGTCTGTTTCAGCCCCTCTGTTTCAGCCCCTCGGTTTCTCGCCATCTGTTTCTCGCCCGCTGTTTCAGCCCCTTTGTTTCTCGCCCTCTGTTTCAGCCCCTCTGTTTCAGCCCCTCTGATTCAGCCCCTCTGATACAGCCCCTCTGTTTCTCGCCCTCTGTTTCAGCCCCTCTGTTTCAGCCCCTCTGTTTCAGCCCCTCTGTTTCAGCCCCTCTGTTTATCGCCCTCTGTTTCAGCCCCTCTGTTACTCGCCCTCTGTTTCAGCCCCTCTGTTTCTCGCCCTCTGTTTCAGCCCCTATGTTTCAGCCCCTCTGTTTCAACCCCTCTGTTTCAGCCCCTCTGTTTCTCGCCCTCTATTTCAGCCCCTCTGTTTCTCGCCCTCTGTTTCAGCCCCTCTGATTTAGCCCCTCTGTTTCCGCCCCTCTGTTTCAGCCCCTCTGTTTCAGCCCCTCTGTTTCGCGCTCTCTGTTTCAGCCCCTCTGTTTCTCGCCCTCTGTTTCATCCCCTCTGTTTTTCGCCCTCAGTTTCAGCCCCTCTGTTTCTCGCCCTCTGTTTCAGCCCCTCTGATTCAGCACCTCTGTTTCAGCCCCTCTGATTCAGCCCCTCTGTTTCAGCCCCTCTGTATCAGTCCCTCTGTTTCTCGCCCTCAGTTTCTCACCCTCTGTTTCAGGCCCTGTGTTTCTCGCCCTCTGTTTCAGCCCCTCTGTTTTTCGCCATCTGTTTCAGCCCCTCCGTTTCTCGCCCTCTGTTTCAGGCTCTCTGTTTCAGCCCGTCTGTTTCAGCCCCTCTGTTTCAGCCCCTCTGTTTCTCGCCATCAGTTTCTCGCCCGCTGTTTCAGCCCCTTTGTTTCTCACCCTCTGTTTCAGCCCCTCTGTTTCAGCCCCTCTGATTCAGCCCCTCTGATACAGCCCCTCTGTTTCCTGCCCTCTGTTTCAGCGCCTCTGTTTCAGCCCCTCTGTTTCAGCCCCTCTGTTTCAGCCCCTCTGCTTCTCGCCCTCTGTTTCAGCCCCTCTGTTTCTCGCCCTCTGTTTCAGCCCCTCTGTTTCTCGCCCTCTGTTTCAGCCCCTCTGTTTCAGCACCTCTGTTTCAGCCCCTCTGTTTCAGCCCCTCTGTTTCTCGCCCTCTGTTTCAGCCCCTCTGTTTCTCGCCCTCTGTTTCAGCCGCTCTGTTTCTCGCCCTCTGTTTCAGCCCCTCTGTTTCAGCCCCTCTGTTTCAGACCCTCTGTTTCTCGCCCTCTGTTTCACCTCCTCTGTTTCTCGCCGTCTGTTGCAGCCACTCTGTTTCTCGCCCACTGTTTCAGCCCCTCTGTTTCAGCCCCTCTGTTTCAGCCCCTCTGTTTCTCGCCCTCTGTTTCAGCCCCTCTGTTTCTCGCCCTCTGTTTCAGCCCCTCTGTTTCAGCCCCTCTGTTTCCCGATCTCTGTTTCTGCCCCTCTGTTTCTCGCCCTCTGTTTCGGCCCCTCTGTTTCTCGCCCTCTGTTTCAGCCCCGCTGATTCAGCCCCTCTGTGCCACCCCCTCTGAATCAGCCCCTCTGATTCAGCCCTCTGTTTCAGCCCCTCTGTTTAAGACCGTCTGTTTCAGCCCCTCGGTTTCTCGCCCTCTGTTTCAGCCCCTCTGTTTCTCGCCCTCTGTTTCAGGCTCTCTGTTTCAGCCCGTCTGTTTCAGCCCCTCTGTTTCAGCACCTCTGTTTCTCGCCCTCTGTTTCTCGCCCGCAGTTTCAGCCCCTCTGTTTCTCGCCCTCTGTTTCAGCCCCTCTGTTTCAGCCCCGCTGTTTCAGCCCCTCTGTTTCTCGCCCTCTGTTTCAGACCCTCTGTTTCGAGCCCTCTGTTTCAGCCCCTCTGTTTCAGCCCCTCTGATTCAGCCCCTCTGATTCGGTCCCTCTGTTTCAGCCCCTCTGTTTCAGCCCCTCTGTTTCAGCCCCGCTGTTTCAGCCCCTCTGTTTCTCGCCCTCTGTTTCAGACCCTCTGTTTCGAGCCCTCTGTTTCAGCCCCTCTGTTTCAGCCCCTCTGATTCAGCCCCTCTGTTTCAGCCCCTCTGTTTCTCGCCCTCTGTTTCAGCCCCTCTGTTTCAGCCCCTCTGTTTCAGCCCCTCTGTTTCAGCCCCTCTGTTTCTCGCCCTCTGTTTCAGCCACTCTGTTTCTCGCCCTCTGTTTCAGCCCCTCTGTTTCAGCACCTCTGTTTCTCGCCCTCTGTTTCAGCCCCTCTGTTTCTCGCCCTCTGTTTCAGCTCCTCTGTTTCAGCCCCTCTGTTTAAGCCCCTCTGTTTCTCGCCCTCTGTTTCAGCCGCTCTGTTTCTCGCCCTCTGTTTCAGCCCCTCTGATTTAGCCCCTCTGTTTCAGCCCCTCTGTTTCAGCCCCTCTGTTTCTCGCCCTCTGTTTCAGCCCCACTGTTTCGCGCTCTCTGTTTCAGCCCCTCTGTTTCTCGCCCTCTGTTTCTCGCCCTCTGTTTCTGCCCCTCTGTTTCTCACCCGTTGTTTCAGCCCCTCTATTTCTCGCCCTGTGTTTCAGCCCCTCTGATTCAGCCCCTCTGCTTCAGCCCCTCTGAATCAGCCCCTCTGTTTCAGCCCCTCTGAATCAGCCCCTCTGATTCAGCCCCTCTGTTTCAGCCCCTCTGTTTCAGCCCCTCTGTTTCTCGCCCTCTGTTTCTTGCCCACTGTTTCAGCCCATCCGTTTCTTCCCCTCTGTTTCAGCCCCTCTGTTTCTCGCCCTCTGTTTCAGCCCCTCTGTTTCTCGCCCTCTGTTTCAGCCCCTCTGTTTCAGCCCCTCTGATTCAGCCCCTCTGATTCAGCCCCTCTGTTTCTCGCCCTCTGTTTCAGCCCCTCTGTTTCGCGCTCTCTGTTTCAGCCCCTCTGTTTCAGCCCCTCTGTTTCAGCCCCTCTGTTTCAGCCCCTCTGTTTCTCGCCCTCTGTTTCAGCCCCTCTGATTCAGCCCCTCTGTTTCTCGCCCTCTGTTTCAGCCCCTCTGTTTCTCGCCCTCTCTTTCAGCCCCTCTGATTCAGCCCCTCTGTTTCTCGCCCTCTGTTTCAGCCCCTCTGTTTCTCGCCCTCTATTTCAGCCCCTCTGTTTCTCGCCCTCTGTTTCAGCCCCTCTGATTTAGCCCCTCTGTTTCAGCCCCTCTGTTTCAGCCCCTCTGTTTCTCGCCCTCTGTTTCAGCCCCTCTGTTTTTCGCCCTCAGTTTCAGCCCCTCTGTTTCTCGCCCTCTGTTTCAGCCCTTCTGATTCAGCACCTCTGTTTCAGCCCCTCTGATTCAGCCCCTCTGTTTCAGCCCCTCTGTTTCAGTCCCTCTGTTTCTCGCCCTCAGTTTCTCGCCCTCTGTTTCAGCCCCTCTGTTTCTCGCCCTCTGTTTCAGCCCCTCTGTTTCTCGCCCTCTATTTCAGCCCCTCTGTTTCTCGCCCTCTGTTTCAGCCCCTCTGATTTAGCCCCTCTGTTTCAGCCCCTCTGTTTCAGCCCCTCTGTTTCTCGCCCTCTGTTTCAGCCCCTCTGTTTTTCGCCCTCAGTTTCAGCCCCTCTGTTTCTCGCCCTCTGTTTCAGCCCTTCTGATTCAGCACCTCTGTTTCAGCCCCTCTGATTCAGCCCCTCTGTTTCAGCCCCTCTGTTTCAGTCCCTCTGTTTCTCGCCCTCAGTTTCTCGCCCTCTGTTTCAGCCCCTGTTTTTCTCGCCCTCTGTTTCAGCCCCTCTGTTTTTCGCCCTCTGTTTCAGCCCCTCTGTTTCTCGCCCTCTGTTTCAGGCTCTCTGTTTCAGCCCGTCTGTTTCAGCCCCTCTGTTTCTGCCCCTCTGTTTCTCGCCCTCTGTTTCTCGCCCGCTGTTTCAGCCCCTTTGTTTCTCGCCCTCTGCTTCAGCCCCTCTGTTTCAGCCCCTCTGATTCAGCCCCTCTGATTCAGCCACTCAGTTTCTCGCCCTCTGTTTCACCCCCTCTGTTTCAGCCCCTCTGTTTCAGCCCCTCTGTTTCTCGCCCTCGGTTTCAGCCCCTCTGTTTCAGCCCCTCTGTTTCTCGCCCTCTGTTTCTCGCCCTCTGTTTCAGCCCCTGTGTTTCTAGCCCTCTGTTTCAGCCCCTCTGTTTTTCGCCCTCTGTTTCAGCCCCTCCGTTTCTCGCCCTCTGTTTCAGGCTCTCTGTTTCAGCCCCTCTGTTTCAGTCCCTCTGTTTCAGCCCCTCTGTTTCTCGCCCTCTGTTTCAGCCCCTCTGTTTCAGCCCCTCTGTTTCGAGCCCTCTGTTTCAGCCCCTCTGTTTCAGCCCCTCTGATTCAGCCCCTCTGTTTCAGCCCCTCTGTTTCTCGCCCTCTGTTTCAGCCCCTCTGTTTCAGCCCCTCTGTTTCAGCCCCTCTGTTTCAGCCCCTCTGTTTCTCGCCCTCTGTTTCAGCCACTCTGTTTCTCGCCCTCTGTTTCAGCCCCTCTGTTTCAGCACCTCTGTTTCTCGCCCTCTGTTTCAGCCCCTCTGTTTCTCGCCCTCTGTTTCAGCCACTCTGTTTCTCGCCCTCTGTTTCAGCCCCTCTGTTTCAGCCCCTCTGATTCAGCCCCTCTGTTTCAGCCCCTCTGTTTCTCGCCCTCTGTTTCAGCCCCTCTGTTTCAGCCCCTCTGTTTCAGCCCCTCTGTTTCAGCCCCTCTGTTTCTCGCCCTCTGTTTCAGCCACTCTGTTTCTCGCCCTCTGTTTCAGCCCCTCTGTTTCAGCACCTCTGTTTCTCGCCCTCTGTTTCAGCCCCTCTGTTTCTCGCCCTCTGTTTCAGCTCCTCTGTTTCAGCCCCTCTGTTTAAGCCCCTCTGTTTCTCGCCCTCTGTTTCAGCCGCTCTGTTTCTCGCCCTCTGTTTCAGCCCCTCTGATTTAGCCCCTCTGTTTCAGCCCCTCTGTTTCAGCCCCTCTGTTTCTCGCCCTCTGTTTCAGCCCCACTGTTTCGCGCTCTCTGTTTCAGCCCCTCTGTTTCTCGCCCTCTGTTTCTCGCCCTCTGTTTCTGCCCCTCTGTTTCTCACCCGTTGTTTCAGCCCCTCTATTTCTCGCCCTGTGTTTCAGCCCCTCTGATTCAGCCCCTCTGCTTCAGCCCCTCTGAATCAGCCCCTCTGTTTCAGCCCCTCTGAATCAGCCCCTCTGATTCAGCCCCTCTGTTTCAGCCCCTCTGTTTCAGCCCCTCTGTTTCTCGCCCTCTGTTTCTTGCCCACTGTTTCAGCCCATCCGTTTCTTCCCCTCTGTTTCAGCCCCTCTGTTTCTCGCCCTCTGTTTCAGCCCCTCTGTTTCTCGCCCTCTGTTTCAGCCCCTCTGTTTCAGCCCCTCTGATTCAGCCCCTCTGATTCAGCCCCTCTGTTTCTCGCCCTCTGTTTCAGCCCCTCTGTTTCGCGCTCTCTGTTTCAGCCCCTCTGTTTCAGCCCCTCTGTTTCAGCCCCTCTGTTTCAGCCCCTCTGTTTCTCGCCCTCTGTTTCAGCCCCTCTGATTCAGCCCCTCTGTTTCTCGCCCTCTGTTTCAGCCCCTCTGTTTCTCGCCCTCTCTTTCAGCCCCTCTGATTCAGCCCCTCTGTTTCTCGCCCTCTGTTTCAGCCCCTCTGTTTCTCGCCCTCTATTTCAGCCCCTCTGTTTCTCGCCCTCTGTTTCAGCCCCTCTGATTTAGCCCCTCTGTTTCAGCCCCTCTGTTTCAGCCCCTCTGTTTCTCGCCCTCTGTTTCAGCCCCTCTGTTTTTCGCCCTCAGTTTCAGCCCCTCTGTTTCTCGCCCTCTGTTTCAGCCCTTCTGATTCAGCACCTCTGTTTCAGCCCCTCTGATTCAGCCCCTCTGTTTCAGCCCCTCTGTTTCAGTCCCTCTGTTTCTCGCCCTCAGTTTCTCGCCCTCTGTTTCAGCCCCTCTGTTTCTCGCCCTCTGTTTCAGCCCCTCTGTTTCTCGCCCTCTATTTCAGCCCCTCTGTTTCTCGCCCTCTGTTTCAGCCCCTCTGATTTAGCCCCTCTGTTTCAGCCCCTCTGTTTCAGCCCCTCTGTTTCTCGCCCTCTGTTTCAGCCCCTCTGTTTTTCGCCCTCAGTTTCAGCCCCTCTGTTTCTCGCCCTCTGTTTCAGCCCTTCTGATTCAGCACCTCTGTTTCAGCCCCTCTGATTCAGCCCCTCTGTTTCAGCCCCTCTGTTTCAGTCCCTCTGTTTCTCGCCCTCAGTTTCTCGCCCTCTGTTTCAGCCCCTGTGTTTCTCGCCCTCTGTTTCAGCCCCTCTGTTTTTCGCCCTCTGTTTCAGCCCCTCTGTTTCTCGCCCTCTGTTTCAGGCTCTCTGTTTCAGCCCGTCTGTTTCAGCCCCTCTGTTTCTGCCCCTCTGTTTCTCGCCCTCTGTTTCTCGCCCGCTGTTTCAGCCCCTTTGTTTCTCGCCCTCTGCTTCAGCCCCTCTGTTTCAGCCCCTCTGATTCAGCCCCTCTGATTCAGCCACTCAGTTTCTCGCCCTCTGTTTCACCCCCTCTGTTTCAGCCCCTCTGTTTCAGCCCCTCTGTTTCTCGCCCTCGGTTTCAGCCCCTCTGTTTCAGCCCCTCTGTTTCTCGCCCTCTGTTTCTCGCCCTCTGTTTCAGCCCCTGTGTTTCTAGCCCTCTGTTTCAGCCCCTCTGTTTTTCGCCCTCTGTTTCAGCCCCTCCGTTTCTCGCCCTCTGTTTCAGGCTCTCTGTTTCAGCCCCTCTGTTTCAGTCCCTCTGTTTCAGCCCCTCTGTTTCTCGCCATCTGTTTCTCGCCCGCTGTTTCAGCCGCTTTGTTTCTCGCCCTCTGTTTCTCGCCCTCTGTTTCAGCCCTTCAGATTCAGCCCCTCTGTTTCTCGCACTCTGTTTCAGCCTCTATGATTCAGCCCCTCTGTTTCTCGCCCTCTGTTTCAGCCCCTCTGTTTCTCGCCCTCTGTTTCAGCCCCTGTGTTTCTCGCCCTCTGCTTCAGCCCCTCTGTTTCAGCCGCTCTAATTCTCGCCCTCTGTTTCAGCCTCTATGATTCAGCCCCTCTGTTTCTCGCCCTCTGTTTCAGCCCCTCTGTTTCTCGCCCTCTGTTTCAGCCCCTCTGTTTCTCGCCCTCGGTTTCAGCCCCTCTGTTTCAGCCCCTCTGTTTCTCGCCCTCTGATTCAGCCCCTCTGTTTCTCGCCCTCTGTTTCAGCCCCTCTGTTTCAGCCGCTCTGATTCAGCCCCTCTGACCCAGCCCCACTGTTTCTCGACCTCTGTTTCAGTCCCTCTGTTTCAGCCCTTCTGTTTCAGCCCCTCTGTTTCAGTCCCTCTGTTTATCGCCCTCTGTTTCAGCCCCTCTGTTACTCGCCCTCTGTTTCAGCCCCTCTGTTTCTCGCCCTCTGTTTCAGCCCCTATGTTTCAGCCCCTCTGTTTCAGCGCCTCTGTTTCAGCCCCTCTGTTTCTCGCCCTCTATTTCAGCCCCTCTGTTTCTCGCCCTCTGTTTCAGCCCCTCTGATTTAGCCCCTCTGTTTCAGCCCCTCTGTTTCAGCCCCTCTGTTTCAGCCCCTCTGTTTCACGCTCTCTGTTTCAGCCCCTCTGTTTCTCGCCCTCTGTTTCATCCCCTCTGTTTTTCGCCCTCAGTTTCAGCTCCTCTGTTTCTCGCCCTCTGTTTCAGCCCCTCTGATTCAGCACCTCTGTTTCAGCCCCTCTGATTCAGCCCCTCTGTTTCAGCCCCTCTGTTTCAGTCCCTCTGTTTCTCGCCCTCAGTTTCTCACCCTCTGTTTCAACCCCTGTGTTTCTCGCCCTCTGTTTCAGCCCCTCTGTTTTTCGCCCTCTGTTTCAGCCCCTCCGTTTCTCGCCCTCTGTTTCAGGCTCTCTGTTTCAGCCCGTCTGTTTCAGCCCCTCTGTTTCAGCCCCTCGGTTTCTCGCCATCTGTTTCTCGCCCGCTGTTTCAGCCCCTTTGTTTCTCGCCCTCTGTTTCAGCCCCTCTGTTTCAGCCCCTCTGATTCAGCCCCTCTGATACAGCCCCTCTGTTTCTCGCCCTCTGTTTCAGCCCCTCTGTTTCAGCCCCTCTGTTTCAGCCCCTCTGTTTCAGCCCCTCTGTTTATCGCCCTCTGTTTCAGCCCCTCTGTTACTCGCCCTCTGTTTCAGCCCCTCTGTTTCTCGCCCTCTGTTTCAGCCCCTATGTTTCAGCCCCTCTGTTTCAACCCCTCTGTTTCAGCCCCTCTGTTTCTCGCCCTCTATTTCAGCCTCTCTGTTTCTCGCCGTCTGTTTCAGCCCCTCTGATTTAGCCCCTCTGTTTCCGCCCCTCTGTTTCAGCCCCTCTGTTTCAGCCCCTCTGTTTCGCGCTCTCTGTTTCAGCCCCTCTGTTTCTCGCCCTCTGTTTCATCCCCTCTGTTTTTCGCCCTCAGTTTCAGCCCCTCTGTTTCTAGCCCTCTGTTTCAGCCCCTCTGATTCAGCACCTCTGTTTCAGCCCCTCTGATTCAGCCCCTCTGTTTCAGCCCCTCTGTATCAGTCCCTCTGTTTCTCGCCCTCAGTTTCTCACCCTCTGTTTCAGGCCCTGTGTTTCTCGCCCTCTGTTTCAGCCCCTCTGTTTTTCGCCATCTGTTTCAGCCCCTCCGTTTCTCGCCCTCTGTTTCAAGCTCTCTGTTTCAGCCCGTCTGTTTCAGCCCCTCTGTTTCAGCCCCTCTGTTTCTCGCCATCTGTTTCTCGCCCACTGTTTCAGCCCCTTTGTTTCTCGCCCTCTGTTTCAGCCCCTCTGTTTCAGCCCCTCTGATTCAGCCCCTCTGATACAGACCCTCTGTTTCTTGCCCTCTGTTTCAGCGCCTCTGTTTCAGCCCCTCTGTTTCAGCCCCTCTGTTTCAGCCCCTCTGCTTCTCGCCCTCTGTTTCAGCCCCTCTATTTCTCAACCTCTGTTTCAGCCCCTCTGTTTCTCGCCCTCTGTTTCAGCCCCTCTGTTTCAGCACCTCTGTTTCAGCCCCTCTGTTTCAGCCCCTCTGTTTCTCGCCCTCTGTTTCAGCCCCTCTGTTTCTCGACCTCTGTTTCAGCCGCTCTGTTTCTCGCCCTCTGTTTCAGCCCCTCTGTTTCAGCCCCTCTGTTTCAGCCCCTCTGTTTCAGACCCTCTGTTTCTCGCCCTCTGTTTCAGCTCCTCTGTTTCTCGCCGTCTGTTGCAGCCACTCTGTTTCTCGCCCACTGTTTCAGCCCCTCTGTTTCAGCCCCTCTGTTTCAGCCCCTCTGTTTCTCGCCCTCTGTTTCAGCCCCTCTGTTTCTCGCCCTCTGTTTCAGCCCCTCTGTTTCAGCCCCTCTGTTTCCCGATCTCTGTTTCTGCCTCTCTGTTTCTCGCCCTCTGTTTCGGCCCCTCTGTTTCTCGCCCTCTGTTTCAGCCCCGCTGATTCAGCCCCTCTGTGCCAACCCCTCTGAATCAGCCCCTCTGATTCAGCCCTCTGTTTCAGCCCCTCTGTTTAAGACCGTCTGTTTCAGCCGCTCGGTTTCTCGACCACTGTTTCAGCCCCTCTGTTTCTCGCCCTCTGTTTCAGGCTCTCTGTTTCAGCCCGTCTGTTTCAGCCCCTCTGATACAGCCCCTCTGATTCGGTCCCTCTGTTTCAGCCCCTCTGTTTCAGCCCCTCTGTTTCAGCCCCGCTGTTTCAGCCCCTCTGTTTCTCGCCCTCAGTTTCAGCCCCTCTGTTTCGAGCCCTCTGTTTCAGCCCCTCTGTTTCAGCCCCTCTGATTCAGCCCCTCTGTTTCAGCCCCTCTGTTTCTCGCCCTCTGTTTGAGCCCCTCTGTTTGAGCCCCGCTGTTTCAGCCCCTCTGTTTCAGCCCCTCTGTTTCTCGCCCTCTGTTTCAGACCCTCTGTTTCTCGCCCTCTGTTTCAGCCCCTCTGTTTCAGCACCTCTGTTTCTCGCCCTCTGTTTCAGCCCCTCTGTTTCTCGCCCTCTGTTTCAGCTCCTCTGTTTCAGCCCCTCTGTTTAAGCCCCTCTGTTTCTCGCCCTCTGTTTCAGCCGCTCTGTTTCTCGCCCTCTGTTTCAGCCCCTCTGATTTAGCCCCTCTGTTTCAGCCCCTCTGTTTCAGCCCCTCTGTTTCTCGCCCTCTGTTTCAGCCCCACTGTTTCGCGCTCTCTGTTTCAGCCCCTCTGTTTCAGACCCTCTGTTTCTCGCCCTCTGTTTCTGCCCCTCTGTTTCTCACCCGTTGTTTCAGCCCCTCTATTTCTCGCCCTGTGTTTCAGCCCCTCTGATTCAGCCCCTCTGCTTCAGCCCCTCTGAATCAGCCCCTCTGTTTCAGCCCCTCTGAATCAGCCCCTCTGATTCAGCCCCTCTGTTTCAGCCCCTCTGTTTCAGCCCCTCTGTTTCTCGCCCTCTGTTTCTCGCTCACTGTTTCAGCCCCTCCGTTTCTTCCCCTCTGTTTCAGCCCCTCTGTTTCTCGCCCTCTGTTTCAGCCCCTCTGTTTCTCGCCCTCTGTTTCAGCCCCTCTGTTTCAGCCCCTCTGATTCATCCCCTCTGATTCAGCCCCTCTGTTTCTCGCCCTCTGTTTCAGCCCCTCTGTTTCGCGCTCTCTGTTTCAGCCCCTCTGTTTCTCGCCCTCTGTTTCAGCCCCTCTGTTTCAGCCCATCTGTTTCAGCCCCTCTGTTTCAGCCCCTCTGTTTCTCGCCCTCTGTTTCAGCCCCTCTGATTCAGCCCCTCTGTTTCTCGCCCTCTGTTTCAGCCCCTCTGTTTCTCGCCCTCTCTTTCAGCCCCTCTGATTCAGCCCCTCTGTTTCTCGCCCTCTGTTTCAGCCCCTCTGTTTCTCGCCCTCTATTTCAGCCCCTCTGTTTCTCGCCCTCTGTTTCAGCCCCTCTGATTTAGCCCCTCTGTTTCAGCCCCTCTGTTTCAGCCCCTCTGTTTCTCGCCCTCTGTTTCAGCCCCTCTGTTTTTCGCCCTCAGTTTCAGCCCCTCTGTTTCTCGCCCTCTGTTTCAGCCCCTCTGATTCAGCACCTCTGTTTCAGCCCCTCTGATTCAGCCCCTCTGTTTCAGCCCCTCTGTTTCAGTCCCTCTGTTTCTCGCCCTCAGTTTCTCGCCCTCTGTTTCAGCCCCTGTGTTTCTCGCCCTCTGTTTCAGCCCCTCTGTTTTTCGCCCTCTGTTTCAGCCCCTCTGTTTCGCGCTCTCTGTTTCAGGCTCTCTGTTTCAGCCCGTCTGTTTCAGCCCCTCTGTTTCTGCCCCTCTGTTTCTCGCCCTCTGTTTCTCGCCCGCTGTTTCAGCCCCTTTGTTTCTCGCACTCTGCTTCAGCCCCTCTGTTTCAGCCCCTCTGATTCAGCCCCTCTGATTCAGCCACTCAGTTTCTCGCCCTCTGTTTCAGCCCCTCTGTTTCAGCCCCTCTGTTTCAGCCCCTCTGTTTCAGCCCCTCTGTTTCTCGCCCTCGGTTTCAGCCCCTCTGTTTCAGCCCCTCTGTTTCTCGCCCTCTGTTTCTCGCCCTCTGTTTCAGCCCCTCCGTTTCTCGCCCTCTGTTTCAGGCTCTCTGTTTCAGCCCGTCTGTTTCAGTCCCTCTGTTTCAGCCCCTCTTTTTCTCGCCATCTGTTTCTCGCCCGCTGTTTCAGCCGCTTTGTTTCTCGCCCTCTGTTTCTCGCCCTCTGTTTCAGCCCCTCTGTTTCAGGCCCTCAGATTCAGCCCCTCTGTTTCTCGCACTCTGTTTCAGCCTCTATGATTCAGCCCCTCTGTTTCTCGCCCTCTGTTTCAGCCCCTCTGTTTCTCGCCCTCTGTTTCAGCCCCTCTGTTTCTCGCCCTCGGTTTCAGACCCTCTGTTTCAGCCCCTCTGTTTCTCGCCCTCTGTTTCAGCCCCTCGGTTTCTCGCCCTCTGTTTCTGCCCCTCTGTTTCTCGCCCTCTGTTTCAGCCCCTCTGTTTCTGCTGCTCTGATTCAGCCCCTCTGGTTCAGCCCCACTGTTTCTCGCCCTCTGTTTCAGTCCCTCTGTTTCAGCCCTTCTCTTTCAGCCCCTCTGTTTCTGTCCCTCTGTTTATCGCCCTCTGTTTCAGCCCCTCTGTTACTCGCCCTCTGTTTCAGCCCCTCTGTTTCTCACCCTCTGTTTCAGCCCCTCTGTTTCAGCCCCTCTGTTTCAGCCCCTCTGTTTCTCGCCCTCTATTTCAGACCCTCTGTTTCTCGCCCTCTGTTTCAGCCCCTCTGATTTAGCCCCTCTGTTTCAGCCCCTCTGTTTCAGCCCCTCTGTTTCAGCCCCTCTGTTTCGCGCTCTCTGTTTCAGCCCCTATGTTTCTCACCCTCTGTTTCAGCCCCTCTGTTTCAGCCCCTCTGTTTCTCGCCCTCTGTTTCAGCCCCACTGTTTCGCGCTCTCTGTTTCAGCCCCTCTGTTTCAGCCCCTCTGTTTCTCGCCCTCTGTTTCTGCCCCTCTGTTTCTCACCCTTTGTTTCAGCCCCTCTATTTCTCGCCCTGTGTTTCAGCCCCTCTGATTCAGCCCCTCTGTTTCAGCCCCTCTGAATCAGCCCCTCTGTTTCAGCCCCTCTGAATCAGCCCCTCTGATTTAGCCCCTATGTTTCAGCCCCTCTGTTTCAGCCCCTCTGTTTCTCGCCCTCTGTTTCTCGCCCTCTGTTTCAGCCCATCCGTTTCTTCCCCTCTGTTTCAGCCCCTCTGTTTCTCGCCCTCTGTTTCAGCCCCTCTGTTTCTCGCCCTCTGTTTCAGCCCCTCTGTTTCAGCCCCTCTGATTCAGCCCCTCTGATTCAGCCCCTCTGTTTCTCGCCCTCTGTTTCAGCCCCTCCGTTTCGCGCTCTCTGTTTCAGCCCCTCTGTTTCTCGCCCTCTGTTTCAGCCCCTCTGTTTCAGCCCCTCTGTTTCAGCCCCTCTGTTTCTCGCCCTCTGTTTCAGCCCCTCTGATTCAGCCCCTCTGTTTCTCGCCCTCTGTTTCAGCCCCTCTGTTTCTCACCCTCTGTTTCAGCCCCTCTTATTCAGCCCCTCTGTTTCTCCCCCTCTGTTTCAGCCCCTCTGTTTCTCGCCCTCTATTTCAGCCCCTCTGTTTCTCGCCCTCTGTTTCAGCCCCTCTGATTTAGCCCCTCTGTTTCAGCCCCTCTGTTTCAGCCCCTCAGATTCAGCCCCTCTGTTTCTCGCACTCTGTTTCAGCCCCTCTGTTTCAGCCCTTCTGTTTCAGCCCCTCTGTTTCAGGCCCTCTGTATCTCGCCCTCTGTTTCAGCCCCTCTGTTTCTCGCCCTCTGCTTCAGCCCCTCTGTTTCAGCCCCTCTGTTTCAGCCGCTCTAATTCTCGCCCTCTGTTTCAGCCTCTATGATTCAGCCCCTCTGTTTCTCGCCCTCTGTTTCAGCCCCTCTGTTTCTCGCCCTCTGTTTCAGCCCCTCTGTTTCTCGCCCTCGGTTTCAGACCCTCTGTTTCAGCCCCTCTGTTTCTCGCCCTCTGTTTCAGCCGCTCTGATTCAGCCCCTCTGGTTCAGCCCCACTGTTTCTCGCCCTCTGTTTCAGTCCCTCTGTTTCAGCCCTTCTCTTTCAGCCCCTCTGTTTCTGTCCCTCTGTTTTTCGCCCTCTGTTTCAGCCCCTCTGTTACTCGCCCTCTGTTTCAGCCTCTCTGTTTCTCGCCCTCTGTTTCAGCCCCTCTGTTTCAGCCCCTCTGTTTCAGCCCCTCTGTTTCTCGCCCTCTATTTCAGCCCCTCTGTTTCTCGCCCTCTGTTTCAGCCCCTCTGATTTAGCCCCTCTGTTTCAGCCCCTCTGTTTCAGCCCCTGTGTTTCGTGCTCTCTGTTTCAGCCCCTCTGTTTCTCGCCCTCTTTTTCAGCCCCTCTGTTTCAGCACCTCTGTTTCTCGCCCTCTGTTTCAGCCCCACTGTTTCGCGCTCTCTGTTTCAGCCCCTCTGTTTCAGCCCCTCTGATTCTCGCCCTCTGTTTCTGCCCCTCTGTTTCTCACCCTTTGTTTCAGCCCCTCTATTTCTCGCCCTGTGTTTCAGCCCCTCTGATTCAGCCCCTCTGGTTCAGCCCCTCTGAATCAGCCCCTCTGTTTCAGCCCCTCTGAATCAGCCCCTCTGATTCAGCCCCTCTGTTTCAGCCCCTCTGTTTCAGCCCCTCTGTTTCTCGCCCTCTGTTTCTCGCCCTCTGTTTCAGCCCATCCGTTTCTTCCCCTCTGTTTCAGCCCCTCTGTTTCTCGCCCTCTGTTTCAGCCCCTCTGTTTCTCGCCCTCTGTTTCAGCCCCTCTGTTTCAGCCCCTCTGATTCAGCCCCTCTGATTCAGCCCCTCTGTTTCTCGCCCTCTGTTTCAGCCCCTCTGTTTCAGCCCCTCTGTTTCAGCCCCTCTGTTTCTCGCCCTCTGTTTCAGCCCCTCTGTTTCGCGCTCTCTGTTTCAGCCCCTCTGTTTCTCGCCCTCTGTTTCAGCCCGTCTGTTTCAGCCCCTCTGTTTCAGCCCCTCTGTTTCTCGCCATCTGTTTCTCGCCCGCTGTTTCAGCCCCTTTGTTTCTCGCCCTCTGTTTCAGCCCCTCTGTTTCAGACCCTCTGATTCAGCCCCTCTGATACAGCCCCTCTGTTTCTCGCCCTCTGTTTCAGCCCCTCTGTTTCAGCCCCTCTGTTTCAGCCCCTCTGTTTCAGCCCCTCTGTTTCTCGCCCTCTGTTTCAGCCCCTCTGTTTCTCGCCCTCTGTTTCAGCCCCTCTGTTTCACGCCTTCTGTTTCAGCCCCTCTGTTTTTCGCCCTCTGTTTCAGCCCCTCTGTTTCTCGCCCTCTGTTTCAGCCCCTCTGATTCAGCCCCTCTGTTTCTCGCCCTCTGTTTCAGCCCCTCTGTTTCTCGCCCTCTATTTCAGCCCCTCTGTTTCTCGCCCTCTGTTTCAGCCCCTCTGATTTAGCCCCTCTGTTTCAGCCCCTCTGTTTCAGCCCCACTGTTTCTCGCCCTCTGTTTCAGCCCCTCTGTTTTTCGCCCTCAGTTTCAGCCCCTCTGTTTCTCGCCCTCTGTTTCAGCCCCTCTGATTCAGCACCTCTGTTTCAGCCCCTCTGATTCAGCCCCTCTGTTTCAGCCCCTCTGTTTCAGTCCCTCTGTTTCTCGCCCTCAGTTTCTCGCCCTCTGTTTCAGCCCCTGTGTTTCTCGCCCTCTGTTTCAGCCCCTCTGTTTTTCGCCCTCTGTTTCAGCCCCTCTGATTCAGCCCCTCTGTTTCTCGCCCTCTGTTTCAGCCCCTCTGTTTCTCGCCCTCTGTTTCAGCCCCTCTTATTCAGCCCCTCTGTTTCTCCCCCTCTGTTTCAGCCCCTCTGTTTCTCGCCCTCTATTTCAGCCCCTCTGTTTCTCGCCCTCTGTTTCAGCCCCTCTGATTTAGCCCCTCTGTTTCAGCCCCTCTGTTTCAGCCCCTCAGATTCAGCCCCTCTGTTTCTCGCACTCTGTTTCAGCCCCTCTGTTTCAGCCCTTCTGTTTCAGCCCCTCTGTTTCAGGCCCTCTGTATCTCGCCCTCTGTTTCAGCCCCTCTGTTTCTCGCCCTCTGCTTCAGCCCCTCTGTTTCAGCCCCTCTGTTTCAGCCGCTCTAATTCTCGCCCTCTGTTTCAGCCTCTATGATTCAGCCCCTCTGTTTCTCGCCCTCTGTTTCAGCCCCTCTGTTTCTCGCCCTCTGTTTCAGCCCCTCTGTTTCTCGCCCTCGGTTTCAGACCCTCTGTTTCAGCCCCTCTGTTTCTCGCCCTCTGTTTCAGCCGCTCTGATTCAGCCCCTCTGGTTCAGCCCCACTGTTTCTCGCCCTCTGTTTCAGTCCCTCTGTTTCAGCCCTTCTCTTTCAGCCCCTCTGTTTCTGTCCCTCTGTTTTTCGCCCTCTGTTTCAGCCCCTCTGTTACTCGCCCTCTGTTTCAGCCTCTCTGTTTCTCGCCCTCTGTTTCAGCCCCTCTGTTTCAGCCCCTCTGTTTCTCGCCCTCTATTTCAGCCCCTCTGTTTCTCGCCCTCTGTTTCAGCCCCTCTGATTTAGCCCCTCTGTTTCAGCCCCTCTGTTTCAGCCCCTGTGTTTCGTGCTCTCTGTTTCAGCCCCTCTGTTTCTCGCCCTCTTTTTCAGCCCCTCTGTTTCAGCACCTCTGTTTCTCGCCCTCTGTTTCAGCCCCACTGTTTCGCGCTCTCTGTTTCAGCCCCTCTGTTTCAGCCCCTCTGATTCTCGCCCTCTGTTTCTGCCCCTCTGTTTCTCACCCTTTGTTTCAGCCCCTCTATTTCTCGCCCTGTGTTTCAGCCCCTCTGATTCAGCCCCTCTGGTTCAGCCCCTCTGAATCAGCCCCTCTGTTTCAGCCCCTCTGAATCAGCCCCTCTGATTCAGCCCCTCTGTTTCAGCCCCTCTGTTTCAGCCCCTCTGTTTCTCGCCCTCTGTTTCTCGCCCTCTGTTTCAGCCCATCCGTTTCTTCCCCTCTGTTTCAGCCCCTCTGTTTCTCGCCCTCTGTTTCAGCCCCTCTGTTTCTCGCCCTCTGTTTCAGCCCCTCTGTTTCAGCCCCTCTGATTCAGCCCCTCTGATTCAGCCCCTCTGTTTCTCGCCCTCTGTTTCAGCCCCTCTGTTTCAGCCCCTCTGTTTCAGCCCCTCTGTTTCTCGCCCTCTGTTTCAGCCCCTCTGTTTCGCGCTCTCTGTTTCAGCCCCTCTGTTTCTCGCCCTCTGTTTCAGCCCGTCTGTTTCAGCCCCTCTGTTTCAGCCCCTCTGTTTCTCGCCATCTGTTTCTCGCCCGCTGTTTCAGCCCCTTTGTTTCTCGCCCTCTGTTTCAGCCCCTCTGTTTCAGACCCTCTGATTCAGCCCCTCTGATACAGCCCCTCTGTTTCTCGCCCTCTGTTTCAGCCCCTCTGTTTCAGCCCCTCTGTTTCAGCCCCTCTGTTTCAGCCCCTCTGTTTCTCGCCCTCTGTTTCAGCCCCTCTGTTTCTCGCCCTCTGTTTCAGCCCCTCTGTTTCACGCCTTCTGTTTCAGCCCCTCTGTTTTTCGCCCTCTGTTTCAGCCCCTCTGTTTCTCGCCCTCTGTTTCAGCCCCTCTGATTCAGCCCCTCTGTTTCTCGCCCTCTGTTTCAGCCCCTCTGTTTCTCGCCCTCTATTTCAGCCCCTCTGTTTCTCGCCCTCTGTTTCAGCCCCTCTGATTTAGCCCCTCTGTTTCAGCCCCTCTGTTTCAGCCCCACTGTTTCTCGCCCTCTGTTTCAGCCCCTCTGTTTTTCGCCCTCAGTTTCAGCCCCTCTGTTTCTCGCCCTCTGTTTCAGCCCCTCTGATTCAGCACCTCTGTTTCAGCCCCTCTGATTCAGCCCCTCTGTTTCAGCCCCTCTGTTTCAGTCCCTCTGTTTCTCGCCCTCAGTTTCTCGCCCTCTGTTTCAGCCCCTGTGTTTCTCGCCCTCTGTTTCAGCCCCTCTGTTTTTCGCCCTCTGTTTCAGCCCCTCTGTTTCTCGCCCTCTGTTTCTGCCCCACTGTTTCTCGCCCTCTGTTTCTCGCCCGCTGTTTAAGCCCCTTTGTTTCTCGCCTTCTGTTTCAGCCCCTCTGTTTCAGCCCCTCTGATTCAGCCCCTCTGATTCAGCCCCTCAGTTTCTCGCCCTCTGTTTCAGCCCCTCTGTTTCAGCCCCTCTGTTTCAGCCCCTCTGTTTCAGCCCCTCTGTTTCTCGCCCGCTGTTTCAGCCCCTTTGTTTCTCGCCCTCTGTTTCAGCCCCTCTGTTTCAGACCCTCTGATTCAGCCCCTCTGATACAGCCCCTCTGTTTCTCGCCCTCTGTTTCAGCCCCTCTGTTTCTCGCCCTCGGATTCAGCCCCTCTGTTTCAGCCCCTCTGTTTCTCGCCCTCTGTTTCAGCCCCTGTGTTTCTAGCCCTCTGTTTCAGCCCCTCTGTTTTTCGCCCTCTGTTTCAGCCCCTCCGTTTCTCGCCCTCTGTTTCAGGCTCTCTGTTTCAGCCCCTCTGTTTCAGTCCCTCTGTTTCAGCCCCTCTGTTTCTCGCCATCTGTTTCTCGCCCGCTGTTTCAGCCCCTTTGTTTCTCGCCCTCTGTTTCTCGCCCTCTGTTTCAGCCCCTCTGTTTCAGCCCCTCAGATTCAGCCCCTCTGTTTCTCGCACTCTGTTTCAGCCCCTCTGTTTCAGCCCTTCTGTTTCAGCCCCTCTGTTTCAGCCCCTCTGTTTCTCGCCCTCTGTTTCAGCCCCTCTGTTTCTCGCCCTCTGCTTCAGCCCCTCTGTTTCAGCCCCTCTGTTTCAGCCGCTCTAAATCTCGCCCTCTGTTTCAGCCTCTATGATTCAGCCCCTCGGTTTCTCGCCCTCTGTTTTAGCCCCTCTGTTTCTCGCCCTCTGTTTCAGCCCCTCTGTTTCTCGCCCTCGGTTTCAGACCCTCTGTTTCAGCCCCTCTGTTTCTCGCCCTCTGTTTCAGCCCCTCTGTTTCTCGCCCTCTGTTTCAGCCCCTCTGATTCTCGCCCTCGGTTTCAGCCCCTCTGTTTCAGCCGCTCTGATTCAGCCCCTCTGGTTCAGCCCCACTGTTTCTCGCCCTCTGTTTCAGTCCCTCTGTTTCAGCCCTTCTCTTTCAGCACCTCTGTTTCTGTCCCTCTGTTTATCGCCCTCTGTTTCTCACCCTTTGTTTCAGCCCCTCTATTTCTCGCCCTGTGTTTCAGCCCCTCTGATTCAGCCCCTCTGTTTCAGCCCCTCTGAATCAGCCCCTCTGTTTCAGCCCCTCTGAATCAGCCCCTCTGATTTAGCCCCTATGTTTCAGCCCCTCTGTTTCAGCCCCTCTGTTTCTCGCCCTCTGTTTCTCGCCCTCTGTTTCAGCCCATCCGTTTCTTCCCCTCTGTTTCAGCCCCTCTGTTTCTCGCCCTCTGTTTCAGCCCCTCTGTTTCTCGCCCTCTGTTTCAGCCCCTCTGTTTCAGCCCCTCTGATTCAGCCCCTCTGATTCAGCCCCTCTGTTTCTCGCCCTCTGTTTCAGCCCCTCCGTTTCGCGCTCTCTGTTTCAGCCCCTCTGTTTCTCGCCCTCTGTTTCAGCCCCTCTGTTTCAGCCCCTCTGTTTCAGCCCCTCTGTTTCTCGCCCTCTGTTTCAGCCCCTCTGATTCAGCCCCTCTGTTTCTCGCCCTCTGTTTCAGCCCCTCTGTTTCTCACCCTCTGTTTCAGCCCCTCTTATTCAGCCCCTCTGTTTCTCCCCCTCTGTTTCAGCCCCTCTGTTTCTCGCCCTCTATTTCAGCCCCTCTGTTTCTCGCCCTCTGTTTCAGCCCCTCTGATTTAGCCCCTCTGTTTCAGCCCCTCTGTTTCAGCCCCTCAGATTCAGCCCCTCTGTTTCTCGCACTCTGTTTCAGCCCCTCTGTTTCAGCCCTTCTGTTTCAGCCCCTCTGTTTCAGGCCCTCTGTATCTCGCCCTCTGTTTCAGCCCCTCTGTTTCTCGCCCTCTGCTTCAGCCCCTCTGTTTCAGCCCCTCTGTTTCAGCCGCTCTAATTCTCGCCCTCTGTTTCAGCCTCTATGATTCAGCCCCTCTGTTTCTCGCCCTCTGTTTCAGCCCCTCTGTTTCTCGCCCTCTGTTTCAGCCCCTCTGTTTCTCGCCCTCGGTTTCAGACCCTCTGTTTCAGCCCCTCTGTTTCTCGCCCTCTGTTTCAGCCGCTCTGATTCAGCCCCTCTGGTTCAGCCCCACTGTTTCTCGCCCTCTGTTTCAGTCCCTCTGTTTCAGCCCTTCTCTTTCAGCCCCTCTGTTTCTGTCCCTCTGTTTTTCGCCCTCTGTTTCAGCCCCTCTGTTACTCGCCCTCTGTTTCAGCCTCTCTGTTTCTCGCCCTCTGTTTCAGCCCCTCTGTTTCAGCCCCTCTGTTTCAGCCCCTCTGTTTCTCGCCCTCTATTTCAGCCCCTCTGTTTCTCGCCCTCTGTTTCAGCCCCTCTGATTTAGCCCCTCTGTTTCAGCCCCTCTGTTTCAGCCCCTGTGTTTCGTGCTCTCTGTTTCAGCCCCTCTGTTTCTCGCCCTCTTTTTCAGCCCCTCTGTTTCAGCACCTCTGTTTCTCGCCCTCTGTTTCAGCCCCACTGTTTCGCGCTCTCTGTTTCAGCCCCTCTGTTTCAGCCCCTCTGATTCTCGCCCTCTGTTTCTGCCCCTCTGTTTCTCACCCTTTGTTTCAGCCCCTCTATTTCTCGCCCTGTGTTTCAGCCCCTCTGATTCAGCCCCTCTGGTTCAGCCCCTCTGAATCAGCCCCTCTGTTTCAGCCCCTCTGAATCAGCCCCTCTGATTCAGCCCCTCTGTTTCAGCCCCTCTGTTTCAGCCCCTCTGTTTCTCGCCCTCTGTTTCTCGCCCTCTGTTTCAGCCCATCCGTTTCTTCCCCTCTGTTTCAGCCCCTCTGTTTCTCGCCCTCTGTTTCAGCCCCTCTGTTTCTCGCCCTCTGTTTCAGCCCCTCTGTTTCAGCCCCTCTGATTCAGCCCCTCTGATTCAGCCCCTCTGTTTCTCGCCCTCTGTTTCAGCCCCTCTGTTTCAGCCCCTCTGTTTCAGCCCCTCTGTTTCTCGCCCTCTGTTTCAGCCCCTCTGTTTCGCGCTCTCTGTTTCAGCCCCTCTGTTTCTCGCCCTCTGTTTCAGCCCGTCTGTTTCAGCCCCTCTGTTTCAGCCCCTCTGTTTCTCGCCATCTGTTTCTCGCCCGCTGTTTCAGCCCCTTTGTTTCTCGCCCTCTGTTTCAGCCCCTCTGTTTCAGACCCTCTGATTCAGCCCCTCTGATACAGCCCCTCTGTTTCTCGCCCTCTGTTTCAGCCCCTCTGTTTCAGCCCCTCTGTTTCAGCCCCTCTGTTTCAGCCCCTCTGTTTCTCGCCCTCTGTTTCAGCCCCTCTGTTTCTCGCCCTCTGTTTCAGCCCCTCTGTTTCACGCCTTCTGTTTCAGCCCCTCTGTTTTTCGCCCTCTGTTTCAGCCCCTCTGTTTCTCGCCCTCTGTTTCAGCCCCTCTGATTCAGCCCCTCTGTTTCTCGCCCTCTGTTTCAGCCCCTCTGTTTCTCGCCCTCTATTTCAGCCCCTCTGTTTCTCGCCCTCTGTTTCAGCCCCTCTGATTTAGCCCCTCTGTTTCAGCCCCTCTGTTTCAGCCCCACTGTTTCTCGCCCTCTGTTTCAGCCCCTCTGTTTTTCGCCCTCAGTTTCAGCCCCTCTGTTTCTCGCCCTCTGTTTCAGCCCCTCTGATTCAGCACCTCTGTTTCAGCCCCTCTGATTCAGCCCCTCTGTTTCAGCCCCTCTGTTTCAGTCCCTCTGTTTCTCGCCCTCAGTTTCTCGCCCTCTGTTTCAGCCCCTGTGTTTCTCGCCCTCTGTTTCAGCCCCTCTGTTTTTCGCCCTCTGTTTCAGCCCCTCTGATTCAGCCCCTCTGTTTCTCGCCCTCTGTTTCAGCCCCTCTGTTTCTCGCCCTCTGTTTCAGCCCCTCTTATTCAGCCCCTCTGTTTCTCCCCCTCTGTTTCAGCCCCTCTGTTTCTCGCCCTCTATTTCAGCCCCTCTGTTTCTCGCCCTCTGTTTCAGCCCCTCTGATTTAGCCCCTCTGTTTCAGCCCCTCTGTTTCAGCCCCTCAGATTCAGCCCCTCTGTTTCTCGCACTCTGTTTCAGCCCCTCTGTTTCAGCCCTTCTGTTTCAGCCCCTCTGTTTCAGGCCCTCTGTATCTCGCCCTCTGTTTCAGCCCCTCTGTTTCTCGCCCTCTGCTTCAGCCCCTCTGTTTCAGCCCCTCTGTTTCAGCCGCTCTAATTCTCGCCCTCTGTTTCAGCCTCTATGATTCAGCCCCTCTGTTTCTCGCCCTCTGTTTCAGCCCCTCTGTTTCTCGCCCTCTGTTTCAGCCCCTCTGTTTCTCGCCCTCGGTTTCAGACCCTCTGTTTCAGCCCCTCTGTTTCTCGCCCTCTGTTTCAGCCGCTCTGATTCAGCCCCTCTGGTTCAGCCCCACTGTTTCTCGCCCTCTGTTTCAGTCCCTCTGTTTCAGCCCTTCTCTTTCAGCCCCTCTGTTTCTGTCCCTCTGTTTTTCGCCCTCTGTTTCAGCCCCTCTGTTACTCGCCCTCTGTTTCAGCCTCTCTGTTTCTCGCCCTCTGTTTCAGCCCCTCTGTTTCAGCCCCTCTGTTTCAGCCCCTCTGTTTCTCGCCCTCTATTTCAGCCCCTCTGTTTCTCGCCCTCTGTTTCAGCCCCTCTGATTTAGCCCCTCTGTTTCAGCCCCTCTGTTTCAGCCCCTGTGTTTCGTGCTCTCTGTTTCAGCCCCTCTGTTTCTCGCCCTCTTTTTCAGCCCCTCTGTTTCAGCACCTCTGTTTCTCGCCCTCTGTTTCAGCCCCACTGTTTCGCGCTCTCTGTTTCAGCCCCTCTGTTTCAGCCCCTCTGATTCTCGCCCTCTGTTTCTGCCCCTCTGTTTCTCACCCTTTGTTTCAGCCCCTCTATTTCTCGCCCTGTGTTTCAGCCCCTCTGATTCAGCCCCTCTGGTTCAGCCCCTCTGAATCAGCCCCTCTGTTTCAGCCCCTCTGAATCAGCCCCTCTGATTCAGCCCCTCTGTTTCAGCCCCTCTGTTTCAGCCCCTCTGTTTCTCGCCCTCTGTTTCTCGCCCTCTGTTTCAGCCCATCCGTTTCTTCCCCTCTGTTTCAGCCCCTCTGTTTCTCGCCCTCTGTTTCAGCCCCTCTGTTTCTCGCCCTCTGTTTCAGCCCCTCTGTTTCAGCCCCTCTGATTCAGCCCCTCTGATTCAGCCCCTCTGTTTCTCGCCCTCTGTTTCAGCCCCTCTGTTTCAGCCCCTCTGTTTCAGCCCCTCTGTTTCTCGCCCTCTGTTTCAGCCCCTCTGTTTCGCGCTCTCTGTTTCAGCCCCTCTGTTTCTCGCCCTCTGTTTCAGCCCGTCTGTTTCAGCCCCTCTGTTTCAGCCCCTCTGTTTCTCGCCATCTGTTTCTCGCCCGCTGTTTCAGCCCCTTTGTTTCTCGCCCTCTGTTTCAGCCCCTCTGTTTCAGACCCTCTGATTCAGCCCCTCTGATACAGCCCCTCTGTTTCTCGCCCTCTGTTTCAGCCCCTCTGTTTCAGCCCCTCTGTTTCAGCCCCTCTGTTTCAGCCCCTCTGTTTCTCGCCCTCTGTTTCAGCCCCTCTGTTTCTCGCCCTCTGTTTCAGCCCCTCTGTTTCACGCCTTCTGTTTCAGCCCCTCTGTTTTTCGCCCTCTGTTTCAGCCCCTCTGTTTCTCGCCCTCTGTTTCAGCCCCTCTGATTCAGCCCCTCTGTTTCTCGCCCTCTGTTTCAGCCCCTCTGTTTCTCGCCCTCTATTTCAGCCCCTCTGTTTCTCGCCCTCTGTTTCAGCCCCTCTGATTTAGCCCCTCTGTTTCAGCCCCTCTGTTTCAGCCCCACTGTTTCTCGCCCTCTGTTTCAGCCCCTCTGTTTTTCACCCTCAGTTTCAGCCCCTCTGTTTCTCGCCCTCTGTTTCAACCCCTCTGATTCAGCACCTCTGTTTCAGCCCCTCTGATTCAGCCCCTCTGTTTCAGCCCCTCTGTTTCAGTCCCTCTGTTTCTCGCCCTCAGTTTCTCGCCCTCTGTTTCAGCCCCTGTGTTTCTCGCCCTCTGTTTCAGCCCCTCTGTTTTTCGCCCTCTGTTTCAGCCCCTCTGTTTCTCGCCCTCTGTTTCTGCCCCACTGTTTCTCGCCCTCTGTTTCTCGCCCGCTGTTTAAGCCCCTTTGTTTCTCGCCTTCTGTTTCAGCCCCTCTGTTTCAGCCCCTCTGATTCAGCCCCTCTGATTCAGCCCCTCAGTTTCTCGCCCTCTGTTTCAGCCCCTCTGTTTCAGCCCCTCTGTTTCAGCCCCTCTGTTTCAGCCCCTCTGTTTCTCGCCCGCTGTTTCAGCCCCTTTGTTTCTCGCCCTCTGTTTCAGCCCCTCTGTTTCAGACCCTCTGATTCAGCCCCTCTGATACAGCCCCTCTGTTTCTCGCCCTCTGTTTCAGCCCCTCTGTTTCTCGCCCTCGGATTCAGCCCCTCTGTTTCAGCCCCTCTGTTTCTCGCCCTCTGTTTCAGCCCCTGTGTTTCTAGCCCTCTGTTTCAGCCCCTCTGTTTTTCGCCCTCTGTTTCAGCCCCTCCGTTTCTCGCCCTCTGTTTCAGGCTCTCTGTTTCAGCCCCTCTGTTTCAGTCCCTCTGTTTCAGCCCCTCTGTTTCTCGCCATCTGTTTCTCGCCCGCTGTTTCAGCCCCTTTGTTTCTCGCCCTCTGTTTCTCGCCCTCTGTTTCAGCCCCTCTGTTTCAGCCCCTCAGATTCAGCCCCTCTGTTTCTCGCACTCTGTTTCAGCCCCTCTGTTTCAGCCCTTCTGTTTCAGCCCCTCTGTTTCAGCCCCTCTGTTTCTCGCCCTCTGTTTCAGCCCCTCTGTTTCTCGCCCTCTGCTTCAGCCCCTCTGTTTCAGCCCCTCTGTTTCAGCCGCTCTAAATCTCGCCCTCTGTTTCAGCCTCTATGATTCAGCCCCTCGGTTTCTCGCCCTCTGTTTTAGCCCCTCTGTTTCTCGCCCTCTGTTTCAGCCCCTCTGTTTCTCGCCCTCGGTTTCAGACCCTCTGTTTCAGCCCCTCTGTTTCTCGCCCTCTGTTTCAGCCCCTCTGTTTCTCGCCCTCTGTTTCAGCCCCTCTGATTCTCGCCCTCGGTTTCAGCCCCTCTGTTTCAGCCGCTCTGATTCAGCCCCTCTGGTTCAGCCCCACTGTTTCTCGCCCTCTGTTTCAGTCCCTCTGTTTCAGCCCTTCTCTTTCAGCACCTCTGTTTCTGTCCCTCTGTTTATCGCCCTCTGTTTCAGCCCCTCTGTTACTCGCCCTCTGTTTCAGCCCCTCTGTTTCTCGCCCTCTGTTTCAGCCCCTCTGTTTCAGCCCCTCTGTTTCAGCCCCTCTGTTTCTCGCCCTCTATTTCAGCCCCTCTGTTTCTCGCCCTCTGTTTCAGCCCCTCTGATTTAGCACCTCTGATTCAGCCCCTCTGTTTCAGCCCCTCTGTTTCAGCCCCTCTGTTTCGCGCTCTCTGTTTCAGCCCCTCTGTTTCTCGCCCTCTGTTTCAGCCCCTCTGTTTTTCGCCCTCAGTTTCAGCCCCTCTGTTTCAGCCCCTCTGTTTCAGACCCTCCTATTCAGCCCCTCTGATACAGCCCCTCTGTTTCTCGCCCTCTGTTTCAGCCCCTCTGTTTCAGCCCCTCTGTTTCAGCCCCTCTGTTTCTCGCCCTCTGTTTCAGCCCCTCTGTTTCTCGCCCTCTGTTTCAGCCCCTATGTTTCACGCCCTCTGTTTCAGCCCCTCTGTTTTTCGCCCTCTGTTTCAGCCCCTCTGTTTCTCGCCCTCTGTTTCAGCCCCTCTGATTCAGCCCCTCTGTTTCTCGCCCTCTGTTTCAGCCCCTCTGTTTCTCGCCCTCTATTTCAGCCCCTCTGTTTCTCACCCTCTGTTTCAGCCCCTCTGATTTAGCCCCTCTGTTTCAGCCCCTCTGTTTCAGCCCCACTGTTTCTCGCCCTCTGTTTCAGCCCCTCTGTTTTTCGCCCTCAGTTTCAGCCCCTCTGTTTCTCGCCCTCTGTTTCAGCCCCTCTGATTCAGCACCTCTGTTTCAGCCCCTCTGATTCAGCCCCTCTGTTTCAGCCCCTCTGTTTCAGTCCCTCTGTTTCTCGCCCTCAGTTTCTCGCCCTCTGTTTCAGCCCCTGTGTTTCTCGCCCTCTGTTTCAGCCCCTCTGTTTTTCGCCCTCTGTTTCAGCCCCTCTGTTTCTCGCCCTCTGTTTCTGCCCCACTGTTTCTCGACCTCTGTTTCTCGCCCGCTGTTTCAGCCCCTTTGTTTCTCGCCCTCTGTTTCAGCCCCTCTGTTTCAGCCCCTCTGATTCAGCCCCTCTGATTCAGCCCCTCAGTTTCTCGCCCTCTGTTTCAGCCCCTCTGTTTCAGCCCCTCTGTTTCAGCCCCTCTGTTTCAGCCCCTCTGTTTCTCGCCCTCGGTTTCAGCCCCTCTGTTTCAGTCCCTCTGTTTCTCGCCCTCAGTTTCTCACCCTCTGTTTCAGCCCCTGTGTTTCTCGCCCTCTGTTTCAGCCCCTCTGTTTTTCGCCCTCTGTTTCCGCCCCACCGTTTCTCGCCCTCTGTTTCAGGCTCTCTGTTTCAGCCCGTCTGTTTCAGCCCCTCTGTTTCAGCCCCTCTGTTTCTCGCCATCTGTTTCTCGCCCGCTGTTTCAGCCCCTTTGTTTATCGCCCTCTGTTTCAGCCCCTCTGTTTCAGACCCTCCTATTCAGCCCCTCTGATACAGCCCCTCTGTTTCTCGCCCTCTGTTTCAGCCCCTCTGTTTCAGCC
Organism: Chiloscyllium punctatum; assembly: GCF_047496795.1. Lineage (NCBI taxonomy): Eukaryota > Metazoa > Chordata > Chondrichthyes > Orectolobiformes > Hemiscylliidae > Chiloscyllium > Chiloscyllium punctatum. The sequence continues at coordinate 80,439,639 of NC_092769.1, read as the reverse complement.
CCTCTGTTTCAGCCCCTCTGTTTCTCGCCCTCTGTTTCAGCCCCTCTGTTTCTCGCCCTCTGTTTCAGCCCCTATGTTTCACGCCCTCTGTTTCAGCCCCTCTGTTTTTCGCCCTCTGTTTCAGCCCCTCTGTTTCTCGCCCTCTGTTTCAGCCCCTCTGATTCAGCCCCTCTGTTTCTCGCCCTCTGTTTCAGCCCCTCTGTTTCTCGCCCTCTATTTCAGCCCCTCTGTTTCTCACCCTCTGTTTCAGCCCCTCTGATTTAGCCCCTCTGTTTCAGCCCCTCTGTTTCAGCCCCACTGTTTCTCGCCCTCTGTTTCAGCCCCTCTGTTTTTCGCCCTCAGTTTCAGCCCCTCTGTTTCTCGCCCTCTGTTTCAGCCCCTCTGATTCAGCACCTCTGTTTCAGCCCCTCTGATTCAGCCCCTCTGTTTCAGCCCCTCTGTTTCAGTCCCTCTGTTTCTCGCCCTCAGTTTCTCGCCCTCTGTTTCAGCCCCTGTGTTTCTCGCCCTCTGTTTCAGCCCCTCTGTTTTTCGCCCTCTGTTTCAGCCCCTCTGTTTCTCGCCCTCTGTTTCTGCCCCACTGTTTCTCGACCTCTGTTTCTCGCCCGCTGTTTCAGCCCCTTTGTTTCTCGCCCTCTGTTTCAGCCCCTCTGTTTCAGCCCCTCTGATTCAGCCCCTCTGATTCAGCCCCTCAGTTTCTCGCCCTCTGTTTCAGCCCCTCTGTTTCAGCCCCTCTGTTTCAGCCCCTCTGTTTCAGCCCCTCTGTTTCTCGCCCTCGGTTTCAGCCCCTCTGTTTCAGCCCCTCTGTTTCTCGCCCTCTGTTTCTCGCCCTCTGTTTCAGCCCCTGTGTTTCTAGCCCTCTGTTTCAGCCCCTCTGTTTTTCGCCCCCTGTTTCAGCCCCTCCGTTTCTCGCCCTCTGTTTCAGGCTCTCTGTTTCAGCCCCTCTGTTTCAGTCCCTCTGTTTCAGCCCCTCTGTTTCTCGCCATCTGTTTCTCGCCCTCTGTTTCAGCCCCTCTGTTTCAGCCCCTCAGATTCAGCCCCTCTGTTTCTCGCACTCTGTTTCAGCCCCTCTGTTTCAGCCCTTCTGTTTCAGCCCCTCTGTTTCAGCCCCTCTGTTTCTCGCCCTCTGTTTCAGCCCCTCTGTTTCTCGCCCTCTGCTTCAGCCCCTCTGTTTCAGCCCCTCTGTTTCAGCCGCTCTAAATCTCGCCCTCTGTTTCAGCCTCTATGATTCAGCCCCTCGGTTTCTCGCCCTCTGTTTCAGCCCCTCTGTTTCTCGCCCTCTGTTTCAGCCCCTCTGTTTCTCGCCCTCGGTTTCAGACCCTCTGTTTCAGCCCCTCTGTTTCTCGCCCTCTGTTTCAGCCCCTCTGTTTCTCGCCCTCTGTTTCAGCCCCTCTGATTCTCGCCCTCGGTTTCAGCCCCTCTGTTTCAGCCGCTCTGATTCAGCCCCTCTGGTTCAGCCCCACAGTTTCTCGCCCTCTGTTTCAGTCCCTCTGTTTCAGCCCTTCTCTTTAAGCACCTCTGTTTCTGTCCCTCTGTTTATCGCCCTCTGTTTCAGCCCCTCTGTTACTCGCCCTCTGTTTCAGCCCCTCTGTTTCTCGCCCTCTGTTTCAGCCCCTCTGTTTCAGCCCCTCTGTTTCAGCCCCTTTGTTTCTCGCCCTCTATTTCAGCCCCTCTGTTTCTCGCCCTCTGTTTCAGCCCCTCTGATTTAGCCCCTCTGATTCAGCCCCTCTGTTTCAGCCCCTCTGTTTCAACCCCTCTGTTTCGCGCTCTCTGTTTCAGCCCCTCTGTTTCTCGCCCTCTGTTTCAGCCCCTCTGTTTTTCGCCCACAGTTTCAGCCCCTCTGTTTCTCGCCCTCTGTTTCAGCCCCTCTGATTCAGCACCTCTGTTTCAGCCCCTCTGATTCAGCCCCTCTGTTTCAGCCCCTCTGTTTCAGTCCCTCTGTTTCTCGCCCTCAGTTTCTCACCCTCTGTTTCAGCCCCTGTGTTTCTCGCCCTCTGTTTCAGCCCCTCTGTTTTTCGCCCTCTGTTTCAGCCCCTCCGTTTCTCGCCCTCTGTTTCAGGCTCTCTGTTTCAGCCCATCTGTTTCAGCCCCTCTGTTTCAGCCCCTCTGTTTCTCGCCATCTGTTTCTCGCCCGCTGTTTCAGCCCCTTTGTTTCTCGCCCTCTGTTTCAGCCCCTCTGTTTCAGCCCCTCTGATTCAGCCCCTCTGATACAGCCCCTCTGTTTCTCGCCCTCTGTTTCAGCCCCTCTGTTTCAACCCCTCTGTTTCAGCCCCTCTGTTTCAGCCCCTCTGTTTCTCGCCCTCTGTTTCAGCCCCTCTGTTTCTCGCCCTCTGTTTCAGCCCCTCTGTTTCACGCCCTCTGTTTCAGCCCCTCTGTTTCAGCCCCTCTGTTTCAGCCCCTCTGTTTCAGCCCCTCTGTTTCTCGCCCTCTGTTTCAGCCCCTCTGTTTCTTGCCCTCTGTTTCAGCCGCTCTTTTTCAGCCCCTCTGTTTCAGCCCCTCTGTTTCTCGCCCTCTGTTTCTCCCCCTCTGTTTCTCGCCCTCTTTTTCGGCCCCTCTGTTTTTCGCCCTCTGATTCAGCCCCTCTGTTTCTCGCCCTCTGTTACAGGCTCTCTGTTTCAGCCCCTCTGTTTCAGCCCCTCTGTTTCTCGCCCTCTGTTTCTCGCCCGCAGTTTCAGCCCCTCTGTTTCTCGCCCTCTGTTTCAGCCCCTCTATTTCTCGCCCTCTGTTTTAGCCCCTCTGATTCAGCCCCTCTGTTTCAGCCCCTCTGATACAGCCCCTCTGATTCGGCCCCTCTGTTTCAGCCCCTCTGTTTTAGCCCCTCTGATTCAGCCCCTCTGTTTCAGCCCCTCTGATACAGCCCCTCTGATTCGGCCCCTCTGTTTCAGCCACTCTGTTTCAGCCCCTCTGTTTCAGCCCCTCTGTTTCAGCCCCTCTGTTTTACGCCCTCTGTTTCAGCCCCTCTGTTTCTCGGCCTCTGTTTCAGCCCCTCTGTTTCAGCCCCTCTGTTTCAGCCCCTCTGTTTCAGCCCCTCTGTTTCTCGCCCTCTGTTTCAGCCCCTCTGTTTCTAGCCTTCTGTTTCAGCCCCTCTGTTTCAGCCCCTCTGATTCAGCCCCTCTGTTTCAGCCCCTCTGTTTCTCGCCCTCGGTTTCAGCCCCTCTGATTCAGCCTCTCTGTTTCAGCCCCTCTGTTTCAGCCCATCTCTTTCTCGCCCTCTGTTTCAGCCCCTCTACTTCTCGCCCTCTGTTTCAGCCCCTATGATTCAGCCCCTCTGTTTCTCGCCCTCTGTTTCAGCTCCTCTGTTTCTCGCCCTCTGTTTCAGCCTCTCTGTTTCTCGCCCTCGGTCTCAGCCCCTCTGATTCAGCCCCTCTGTTTCTCGGCCTCTGTTTCAGCCCCTCTGTTTCAGCCCCTCTGTTTCAGCCCCTCTGTTTCTAGCCCTCTGTTTCTCGCCTTCTGTTTCAGCCCCTCTCTTTCTCGCCCTCTGTTTCAGCCCCTCTGTTTCAGCCCCTCTGTTTCTCGCCCGTCTGTTTCAGCCCCTCTGTTTCAGCCCCTCTGTTTCTCGCCATCTGTTTCTCGCCCGCTGTTTCAGCCCCTTTGTTTATCGCCCTCTGTTTCAGCCCCTCTGTTTCAGACCCTCCTATTCAGCCCCTCTGATACAGCCCCTCTGTTTCTCGCCCTCTGTTTCAGCCCCTCTGTTTCAGCCCCTCTGTTTCAGCCCCTCTGTTTCTCGCCCTCTGTTTCACCTCCTCTGTTTCTCGCCCTCTGTTTCAGCCCCTATGTTTCACGCCCTCTGTTTCAGCCCCTCTGTTTTTCGCCCTCTGTTTCAGCCCCTCTGTTTCTCGCCCTCTGTTTCAGCCCCTCTGATTCAGCCCCTCTGTTTCTCGCCCTCTGTTTCAGCCCCTCTGTTTCTCGCCCTCTATTTCAGCCCCTCTGTTTCTCACCCTCTGTTTCAGCCCCTCTGATTTAGCCCCTCTGTTTCAGCCCCTCTGTTTCAGCCCCACTGTTTCTCGCCCTCTGTTTCAGCCCCTCTGTTTTTCGCCCTCAGTTTCAGCCCCTCTGTTTCTCGCCCTCTGTTTCAGCCCCTCTGATTCAGCACCTCTGTTTCAGCCCCTCTGATTCAGCCCCTCTGTTTCAGCCCCTCTGTTTCAGTCCCTCTGTTTCTCGCCCTCAGTTTCTCGCCCTCTGTTTCAGCCCCTGTGTTTCTCGCCCTCTGTTTCAGCCCCTCTGTTTTTCGCCCTCTGTTTCAGCCCCTCTGTTTCTCGCCCTCTGTTTCTGCCCCACTGTTTCTCGACCTCTGTTTCTCGCCCGCTGTTTCAGCCCCTTTGTTTCTCGCCTTCTGTTTCAGCCCCTCTGTTTCAGCCCCTCTGATTCAGCCCCTCTGATTCAGCCCCTCAGTTTCTCGCCCTCTGTTTCAGCCCCTCTGTTTCAGCCCCTCTGTTTCAGCCCCTCTGTTTCAGCCCCTCTGTTTCTCGCCCTCGGTTTCAGCCCCTCTGTTTCAGCCCCTCTGTTTCTCGCCCTCTGTTTCTCGCCCTCTGTTTCAGCCCCTGTGTTTCTAGCCCTCTGTTTCAGCCCCTCTGTTTTTCGCCCTCTGTTTCAGCCCCTCCGTTTCTCGCCCTCTGTTTCAGGCTCTCTGTTTCAGCCCCTCTGTTTCAGTCCCTCTGTTTCAGCCCCTCTGTTTCTCGCCATCTGTTTCTCGCCCGCTGTTTCAGCCCCTTTGTTTCTCGCCCTCTGTTTCTCGCCCTCTGTTTCAGCCCCTCTGTTTCAGCCCCTCAGATTCAGCCCCTCTGTTTCTCGCACTCTGTTTCAGCCCCTCTGTTTCAGCCCTTCTGTTTCAGCCCCTCTGTTTCAGCCCCTCTGTTTCTCGCCCTCTGTTTCTGCCCCTCTGTTTCTCGCCCTCTGCTTCAGCCCCTCTGTTTCAGCCCCTCTGTTTCAGCCGCTCTAAATCTCGCCCTCTGTTTCAGCCTCTATGATTCAGCCCCTCGGTTTCTCGCCCTCTGTTTCAGCCCCTCTGTTTCTCGCCCTCTGTTTCAGCCCCTCTGTTTCTCGCCCTCGGTTTCAGACCCTCTGTTTCAGCCCCTCTGTTTCTCGCCCTTTGTTTCAGCCCCTCTGTTTCTCGCCCTCTGTTTCAGCCCCTCTGATTCTCGCCCTCGGTTTCAGCCCCTCTGTTTCAGCCGCTCTGATTCAGCCCCTCTGGTTCAGCCCCACAGTTTCTCGCCCTCTGTTTCAGTCCCTCTGTTTCAGCCCTTCTCTTTCAGCACCTCTGTTTCTGTCCCTCTGTTTATCGCCCTCTGTTTCAGCCCCTCTGTTACTCGCCCTCTGTTTCAGCCCCTCTGTTTCTCGCCCTCTGTTTCAGCCCCTCTGTTTCAGCCCCTCTGTTTCAGCCCCTCTGTTTCTCGCCCTCTATTTCAGCCCCTCTGTTTCTCGCCCTCTGTTTCAGCCCCTCTGATTTAGCCCCTCTGATTCAGCCCCTCTGTTTCAGCCCCTCTGTTTCAGCCCCTCTGTTTCGCGCTCTCTGTTTCAGCCCCTCTGTTTCTCGCCCTCTGTTTCAGCCCCTCTGTGTTTCGCCCACAGTTTCAGCCCCTCTGTTTCTCGCCCTCTGTTTCAGCCCCTCTGATTCAGCACCTCTGTTTCAGCCCCTCTGATTCAGCCCCTCTGTTTCAGCCCCTCTGTTTCAGTCCCTCTGTTTCTCGCCCTCAGTTTCTCACCCTCTGTTTCAGCCCCTGTGTTTCTCGCCCTCTGTTTCAGCCCCTCTGTTTTTCGCCCTCTGTTTCAGCCCCACCGTTTCTCGCCCTCTGTTTCAGGCTCTCTGTTTCAGCCCGTCTGTTTCAGCCCCTCTGTTTCAGCCCCTCTGTTTCTCGCCATCTGTTTCTCGCCCGCTGTTTCAGCCCCTTTGTTTCTCGCCCTCTGTTTCAGCCCCTCTGTTTCAGCCCCTCTGATTCAGCCCCTCTGATACAGCCCCTCTGTTTCTCGCCCTCTGTTTCAGCCCCTCTGTTTCAGCCCCTCTGTTTCAGCCCCTCTGTTTCAGCCCCTCTGTTTCTCGCCCTCTGTTTCAGCCCCTCTGTTTCTCGCCCTCTGTTTCAGCCCCTCTGTTTCACGCCCTCTGTTTCAGCCCCTCTGTTTCAGCCCCTCTGTTTCAGCCCCTCTGTTTCAGCCCCTCTGTTTCTCGCCCTCTGTTTCAGCCCCTCTGTTTCTTGCCCTCTGTTTCAGCCGCTCTTTTTCAGCCCCTCTGTTTCAGCCCCTCTGTTTCTCGCCCTCTGTTTCTCCCCCTCTGTTTCTCGCCCTCTTTTTCGGCCCCTCTGTTTTTCGCCCTCTGTTTCAGCCCCTCTGTTTCTCGCCCTCTGTTACAGGCTCTCTGTTTCAGCCCCTCTGTTTCAGCCCCTCTGTTTCTCGCCCTCTGTTTCTCGCCCGCAGTTTCAGCCCCTCTGTTTCTCGCCCTCTGTTTCAGCCCCTCTATTTCTCGCCCTCTGTTTTAGCCCCTCTGATTCAGCCCCTCTGTTTCAGCCCCTCTGATACAGCCCCTCTGATTCGGCCCCTCTGTTTCAGCCCCTCTGTTTTAGCCCCTCTGATTCAGCCCCTCTGTTTCAGCCCCTCTGATACAGCCCCTCTGATTCGGCCCCTCTGTTTCAGCCACTCTGTTTCAGCCCCTCTGTTTCAGCCCCTCTGTTTCAGCCCCTCTGTTTTACGCCCTCTGTTTCAGCCCCTCTGTTTCTCGGCCTCTGTTTCAGCCCCTCTGTTTCAGCCCCTCTGTTTCAGCCCCTCTGTTTCAGCCCCTCTGTTTCTCGCCCTCTGTTTCAGCCCCTCTGTTTCTAGCCTTCTGTTTCAGCCCCTCTGTTTCAGCCCCTCTGATTCAGCCCCTCTGTTTCAGCCCCTCTGTTTCTCGCCCTCGGTTTCAGCCCCTCTGATTCAGCCCCTCTGTTTCTCGCCCTCTATTTCAGCCCCTCTGTTTCTCGCCCTCTGTTTCAGCCCCTCTGATTTAGCCCCTCTGATTCAGCCCCTCTGTTTCAGCCCCTCTGTTTCAGCCCCTCTGTTTCGCGCTCTCTGTTTCAGCCCCTCTGTTTCTCGCCCTCTGTTTCAGCCCCTCTGTTTTTCGCCCACAGTTTCAGCCCCTCTGTTTCTCGCCCTCTGTTTCAGCCCCTCTGATTCAGCACCTCTGTTTCAGCCCCTCTGATTCAGCCCCTCTGTTTCAGCCCCTCTGTTTCAGTCCCTCTGTTTCTCGCCCTCAGTTTCTCACCCTCTGTTTCAGCCCCTGTGTTTCTCGCCCTCTGTTTCAGCCCCTCTGTTTTTCGCCCTCTGTTTCAGCCCCACCGTTTCTCGCCCTCTGTTTCAGGCTCTCTGTTTCAGCCCGTCTGTTTCAGCCCCTCTGTTTCAGCCCCTCTGTTTCTCGCCATCTGTTTCTCGCCCGCTGTTTCAGCCCCTTTGTTTCTCGCCCTCTGTTTCAGCCCCTCTGTTTCAGCCCCTCTGATTCAGCCCCTCTGATACAGCCCCTCTGTTTCTCGCCCTCTGTTTCAGCCCCTCTGTTTCAGCCCCTCTGTTTCAGCCCCTCTGTTTCTCGCCCTCTGTTTCAGCCCCTCTGTTTCTCGCCCTCTGTTTCAGCCCCTCTGTTTCACGCCCTCTGTTTCAGCCCCTCTGTTTCAGCCCCTCTGTTTCAGCCCCTCTGTTTCAGCCCCTCTGTTTCTCGCCCTCTGTTTCAGCCCCTCTGTTTCTTGCCCTCTGTTTCAGCCGCTCTTTTTCAGCCCCTCTGTTTCAGCCCCTCTGTTTCTCGCCCTCTGTTTCTCCCCCTCTGTTTCTCGCCCTCTTTTTCGGCCCCTCTGTTTCTCGCCCTCTGTTTCAGCCCCTCTGTTTCTTGCCCTCTGTTTCAGCCGCTCTTTTTCAGCCCCTCTGTTTCAGCCCCTCTGTTTCTCGCCCTCTGTTTCTCCCCCTCTGTTTCTCGCCCTCTTTTTCGGCCCCTCTGTTTTTCGCCCTCTGTTTCAGCCCCTCTGTTTCTCGCCCTCTGTTACAGGCTCTCTGTTTCAGCCCCTCTGTTTCAGCCCCTCTGTTTCTCGCCCTCTGTTTCTCGCCCGCAGTTTCAGCCCCTCTGTTTCTCGCCCTCTGTTTCAGCCCCTCTGTTTCTCGCCCTCTGTTTCTCGCCCGCAGTTTCAGCCCCTCTGTTTCTCGCCCTCTGATTCAGCCCCTCTGTTTCAGCCCCTCTGATACAGCCCCTCTGATTCGGCCCCTCTGTTTCAGCCCCTCTGTTTTAGCCCCTCTGATTCAGCCCCTCTGTTTCAGCCCCTCTGATACAGCCCCTCTGATTCGGCCCCTCTGTTTCAGCCACTCTGTTTCAGCCCCTCTGTTTCAGCCCCTCTGTTTCAGCCCCTCTGTTTTACGCCCTCTGTTTCAGCCCCTCTGTTTCTCGGCCTCTGTTTCAGCCCCTCTGTTTCAGCCCCTCTGTTTCAGCCCCTCTGTTTCTCGCCCTCTGTTTCAGCCCCTCTGTTTCTAGCCTTCTGTTTCAGCCCCTCTGTTTCAGCCCCTCTGATTCAGCCCCTCTGTTTCAGCCCCTCTGTTTCTCGCCCTCGGATTCAGCCCCTCTGATTCAGCCTCTCTGTTTCAGCCCCTCTGTTTCAGCCCATCTCTTTCTCGCCCTCTGTTTCAGCCCCTCTACTTCTCGCCCTCTGTTTCAGCCCCTATGATTCAGCCCCTCTGTTTCTCGCCCTCTGTTTCAGCTCCTCTGTTTCTCGCCCTCTGTCTCAGCCTCTCTGTTTCTCGCCCTCGGTCTCAGCCCCTCTGATTCAGCCCCTCTGTTTCTCGGCCTCTGTTTCAGCCCCTCTGTTTCAGCCCCTCTGTTTCAGCCCCTCTGTTTCTCGCCCTCTGTTTCAGCCCCTCTGTTTCTAGCCCTCTGTTTCTCGCCTTCTGTTTCAGCCCCTCTGTTTCTCGCCCTCTATTTCAGCACCTCTGTTTCAGCCCCTCTGTTTCTCGCCCTCTGTTTCAGCCTCTCTGATTCAGCACCTCTGTTTCTCGCCCTCTGTTTCAGCCCCTCTGTTTCTCGCCCTCTGTTTCAGCCCCTCTGTTTCAGCCCCTCTGTTTCAGCCCCTCTGTTTCAGCCCCTCTGTTTCTCGCCCTCTGTTTCAGCCCCTCTGTTTCAGCTCCTCTGTTTCTCGCCCTCTGTTTCAGCCCCTCTGTTTCTCGCCCTCTGTTTCTCCCCCTCTGTTTCTCACACTCTTTTTCGGCCCCTCTGTTTTTCGCCCTCTGTTTCAGCCCCTCTGTTTCTCGCCCTCTGTTTCAGGCTCTCTGTTTCAGCCCGTCTGTTTCAGCCCCTCTGTTTCAGCCCCTCTGTTTCTCGCCCTCTGTTTCTCGCCCGCAGTTTCAGCCCCTCTGTTTCTCGCCCTCTGTTTCAGCCCCTCTATTTCTCGCCCTCTGTTTCAGCCCCTCTGTTTCAGCCCCTCTGTTTCTCGCCTTCTGTTTCAGGCCCTCTGTTTCTCGCCCTCTGTTTCAGCCCCTCTATTTCTCGCCCTCTGTTTTAGCCCCTCTGATTCAGCCCCTCTGTTTCAGCCCCTCTGAATCAGCACCTCTGATTCATCCCCTCTGTTTCAGCCCCTCTGTTTTTCGCCCTCTGTTTCAGCCCCTCTGTTTCTCGCCCTCTGTTTCAGCCCCTCTGTTTCAGCCCCTCTGTTTCTCGCCCTCTGTTTCAGCCTCTCTGATTCAGCACCTCTGTTTCTCGCCCTCTGTTTCAGCCCCTCTGTTTCTCGCCCTCTGTTTCAGCCCCTCTGTTTCTTGCCGTCTGTTTCAGCCCCTCTGTTTCTCGCCCTCGGTTTCAGCCCCTCTGTTTCAGCCCCTCTGTTTCAGCACCTCTGTTTCTCGCCCTCTGTTTCAGCCCCTCTGTTTCTCGCCCTCTGTTTCAGCCCCTCTGTTTCTCGCCCTCGGTTTCAGCCCCGCTGTTTCAGCCCCTCTGTTTCAGCCCCTCTGTTTCTCGCACTCTGTTTCAGCCCCTCTGTTTCTCGCCCTCTGTTTCAGCCCCTGTGTTTCTCGCCCTCTGTTTCAGCCCCTCTGTTTCAGCCCCACTGATTCAGCCCCTCTGATTCAGCCCCTCTGTTTCTCGCCCACTGTTTCAGCCCCTCTGTTTCGCGCTCTCTGTTTCAGCCCCTCTGTTTCTCGCCCTCTGTTTCAGCCCCTCTGTTTCAGCCCCTCTGTTTCAGCCCCTCTGTTTCAGCCCCTCTGTTTCTCGCCCTCTGTTTCAGCCCCTCTGTTTCAGCCCCTCTGTTTCTCGCCCTCTGTTTCAGCCCTTCTGTTTCAGCCCCTCTGATTCAGCACCTCTGTTTCAGCCCCTCTGATTCAGCCCCTCTGTTTCAGCCCCTCTGTTTCAGTCCCTCTGTTTCTCGCCCTCAGTTTCTCGCCCTCTGTTTCAGCCCCTCCGTTTCTCGCCCTCTGTTTCAGGCTCTCTGTTTCAGCCCATCTGTTTCAGCCCCTCTGTTTCAGCCCCTCTGTTTCTCGCCATCTGTTTCTCGCCCGCTGTTTCAGCCCCTTTGTTTCTCGCCCTCTGTTTCAGCCCCTCTGTTTCAGCCCCTCTGATTCAGCCCCTCTGATACAGCCCCTCTGTTTCTCGCCCTCTGTTTCAGCCCCTCTGTTTCAGCCCCTCTGTTTCAGCCCCTCTGTTTCAGCCCCTCTGTTTCTCGCCCTCTGTTTCAGCCCCTCTGTTTCTCGCCCTCTGTTTCAGCCCCTCTGTTTCACGCCCTCTGTTTCAGCCCCTCTGTTTCAGCCCCTCTGTTTCAGCCCCTCTGTTTCAGCCCCTCTGTTTCTCGCCCTCTGTTTCAGCCCCTCTGTTTCTCGCCCTCTGTTTCAGCCGCTCTGTTTCAGCCCCTCTGTTTCAGCCCCTCTGTTTCTCGCCCTCTGTTTCTCCCCCTCTGTTTCTCGCCCTCTTTTTCGGCCCCTCTGTTTTTCGCACTCTGTTTCAGCCCCTCTGTTTCTCGCCCTCTGTTTCAGGCTCTCTGTTTCAGCCCGTCTGTTTCAGCCCCTCTGTTTCAGCCCCTCTGTTTCTCGCCCTCTGTTTCTCGCCCGCAGTTTCAGCCCCTCTGTTTCTCGCCCTCTGAATCAGCCCCTCTGTTTCAGCCCCTCTGATACATCCCCTCTGATTCGGCCCCTCTGTTTCAGCCCCTCTGTTTCAGCCCCTCTGTTTCTGCCCCTCTGTTTCTCGCCCTCTGTTTCAGCACCTCGGTTTCTCGGCCTCTGTTTCAGCCCCTCTGTTTCAGCCCCTCTGTTTCAGCCACTCTCTTTCAGCCCCTCTGTTTCTCGCACTCTGTTTCAGCCCCTCTGTTTCTAGCCCTCTGTTTCAGCCCCTCTGTTTCAGCCCCTCTGATTCAGCCCCTCTGTTTCAGCCCCTCTGTTTCTCGCCCTCGGTTTCAGCCCCTCTGATTCAGCCCCTCTGTTTCAGCCCCTCTCTTTCTCGCCCTCTGTTTCAGCCCCTCTACTTCTCGCCCTCTGTTTCAGCCTCTATGATTCAGCCCCTCTGTTTCTCGCCCTCTGTTTCAGCTCCTCTGTTTCTCGCCCTCTGTTTCAGCCCCTCTGTTTCTCGCCCTCGGTCTCAGCCCCTCTGATTCAGCCCCTCTGTTTCAGCCCCTCTGTTTCTCGCCTTCTGTTTCAGCGCCTCTGTTTCTCGCCCTCTGTTTCAGCCCCTCTATTTCTCGCCCTCTGTTTCAGCACCTCTGTTTCAGTCCCTCTGTTTCTCGCCTTCTGTTTCAGGCCCTCTGTTTCTCACCCTCTGTTTCAGCCCCTCTATTTCTCGCCCTCTGTTTTAGCCCCTCTGATTCAGCCCCTCTGTTTCAGCCCCTCTGAATCAGCACCTCTGATTCAGCCCCTCTGTTTCAGCCCCTCTGTTTCTCGCCCTCTGTTTCAGCCTCTCTGATTCAGCACCTCTGTTTCTCGCCCTCTGTTTCAGCCCCTCTGTTTCTCGCCCTCTGTTTCAGCCCCTCTGTTTCTTGCCGTCTGTTTCAGCCCCTCTGTTTCTCGCCCTCGGTTTCAGCCCCTCTGTTTCAGCCCCTCTGTTTCAGCCCCTCTGTTTCTCGCCCTCTGTTTCAGCCCCTCTGCTTCTCGCCCTCTGTTTCAGCCCCTCTGTTTCTCGCCCTCGGTTTCAGCCCCTCTGTTTCAGCCCCTCTGTTTCAGCCCCTCTGTTTCTCGCCCTCTGTTTCAGCCCCTCTGTTTCTCGCCCTCTGTTTCAGCCCCTCTGTTTCTCGCCCTCTGTTTCAGCCCCTCTGTTTCAGCCCCACTGATTCAGCCCCTCTGATTCAGCCCCTCTGTTTCTCGCCCACTGTTTCAGCCCCTCTGTTTCGCGCTCTCTGTTTCAGCCCCTCTGTTTCTCGCCCTCTGTTTCAGCCCCTCTGTTTCAGCCCCTCTGTTTCAGCCCCTCTGTTTCAGCCCCTCTGTTTCTCGCCCTCTGTTTCAGCCCCTCTGTTTCAGCCCCTATGTTTCTCGCCCTCTGTTTCAGCCCTTCTGTTTCAGCCCCTCTGATTCAGCACCTCTGTTTCAGCCCCTCTGATTCAGCCCCTCTGTTTCAGCCCCTCTGTTTCAGTCCCTCTGTTTCTCGCCCTCAGTTTCTCGCCCTCTGTTTCAGCCCCTCCGTTTCTCGCCCTCTGTTTCAGGCTCTCTGTTTCAGCCCATCTGTTTCAGCCCCTCTGTTTCAGCCCCTCTGTTTCTCGCCATCTGTTTCTCGCCCGCTGTTTCAGCCCCTTTGTTTCTCGCCCTCTGTTTCAGCCCCTCTGTTTCAGCCCCTCTGATTCAGCCCCTCTGATACAGCCCCTCTGTTTCTCGCCCTCTGTTTCAGCCCCTCTGTTTCAGCCCCTCTGTTTCAGCCCCTCTGTTTCAGCCCCTCTGTTTCTCGCCCTCTGTTTCAGCCCCTCTGTTTCTCGCCCTCTGTTTCAGCCCCTCTGTTTCACGCCCTCTGTTTCAGCCCCTCTGTTTCAGCCCCTCTGTTTCAGCCCCTCTGTTTCAGCCCCTCTGTTTCTCGCCCTCTGTTTCAGCCCCTCTGTTTCTCGCCCTCTGTTTCAGCCGCTCTGTTTCAGCCCCTCTGTTTCAGCCCCTCTGTTTCTCGCCCTCTGTTTCTCCCCCTCTGTTTCTCGCCCTCTTTTTCGGCCCCTCTGTTTTTCGCCCTCTGTTTCAGCCCCTCTGTTTCTCGCCCTCTGTTTCAGGCTCTCTGTTTCAGCCCGTCTGTTTCAGCCCCTCTGTTTCAGCCCCTCTGTTTCTCGCCCTCTGTTTCTCGCCCGCAGTTTCAGCCCCTCTGTTTCTCGCCCTCTGAATCAGCCCCTCTGTTTCAGCCCCTCTGATACATCCCCTCTGATTCGGCCCCTCTGTTTCAGCCCCTCTGTTTCAGCCCCTCTGTTTCAGCCCCTCTGTTTCTCGCCCTCTGTTTCAGCACCTCGGTTTCTCGGCCTCTGTTTCAGCCCCTCTGTTTCAGCCCCTCTGTTTCAGCCACTCTCTTTCAGCCCCTCTGTTTCTCGCACTCTGTTTCAGCCCCTCTGTTTCTAGCCCTCTGTTTCAGCCCCTCTGTTTCAGCCCCTCTGATTCAGCCCCTCTGTTTCAGCCCCTCTGTTTCTCGCCCTCGGTTTCAGCCCCTCTGATTCAGCCCCTCTGTTTCAGCCCCTCTCTTTCTCGCCCTCTGTTTCAGCCCCTCTACTTCTCGCCCTCTGTTTCAGCCTCTATGATTCAGCCCCTCTGTTTCTCGCCCTCTGTTTCAGCTCCTCTGTTTCTCGCCCTCTGTTTCAGCCCCTCTGTTTCTCGCCCTCGGTCTCAGCCCCTCTGATTCAGCCCCTCTGTTTCAGCCCCTCTGTTTCTCGCCTTCTGTTTCAGCGCCTCTGTTTCTCGCCCTCTGTTTCAGCCCCTCTATTTCTCGCCCTCTGTTTCAGCACCTCTGTTTCAGCCCCTCTGTTTCTCGCCTTCTGTTTCAGGCCCTCTGTTTCTCGCCCTCTGTTTCAGCCCCTCTATTTCTCGCCCTCTGTTTTAGCCCCTCTGATTCAGCCCCTCTGTTTCAGCCCCTCTGAATCAGCACCTCTGATTCAGCCCCTCTGTTTCAGCCCCTCTGTTTTTCGCCCTCTGTTTCAGCCCCTCTGTTTCTCGCCCTCTGTTTCAGCCCCTCTGTTTCAGCCCCTCTGTTTCTCGCCCTCTGTTTCAGCCCCTCCTTTTCTCGCCCTCTGTTTCAGCCTCTCTGATTCAGCACCTCTGTTTCTCGCCCACTGTTTCAGCCCCTCTGTTTCTCGCCCTCTGTTTCAGCCCCTCTGTTTCTTGCCGTCTGTTTAAGCCCCTCTGTTTCTCGCCCTCGGTTTCAGCCCCTCTGTTTCAGCCCCTCTGTTTCAGCCCCTCTGTTTCTCGCCCTCTGTTTCAGCCCCTCTGTTTCTCGCCCTCTGTTTCAGCCCCTCTGTTTATCGCCTTCTGTTTCAGCCCCTCTGTTTCAGCCCCTCTGATTCAGCCCCTCTGATTCAGCCCCTCTGTTTCTCGCCCACTGTTTCAGCCCCTCTGTTTCGCGCTCTCTGTTTCAGCCCCTCTGTTTCTCGCCCTCTGTTTCAGCCCCTCGGTTTCAGCCCCTCTGTTTCAGCCCCTCTGTTTCAGCCCCTCTGTTTCTCGCCCTCTGTTTCAGCCCCTCTGTTTCAGCTCCTCTGTTTCTCGCCCTCTGTTTCAGCCCCTCTGTTTCAGCCGCTCTGATTCAGCCCCTCTGCTTCTCGCCCTTTTTCAACCCCTCTGTTTCAGCCCCTCTGTTTCAGCCCCTCTGATTCCGCCCCTCTGTTTCTCGCCCTCTGTTTCAGCCCCTCTGTTTCTCGCCCTCTTGTTTCAGCCCCTCTGTTTCAGCCCCTCTGTTTCAGCCCCTCTGTTTCTCGCCCTCTGTTTGTCGCCCTCTGTTTCAGCCCCTCCATTTCTTCCCCTCTGTTTCAGCCCCTCTGTTTCTCGCCCTCTGTTTCAGCCCCACTGTTTCTCGCCCTCTGTTTCAGCGCCACTGTTTCAGCCTCTCTGATTCAACCCCTCTGATTCAGCCCCTCTGTTTCTCGCCCTCTGTTTCAGCCCCTCTGTTTCGCGCTCTCTGTTTCAGCCCGTCTGTTTCTCGCCCTCTGTTTGAGCCCCTCTGATTCCGCCCCTCTGTTTCTCGCCCTCTGTTTCAGCCCCTCTGTTTCTCGCCCTCTGTTTCAGCCCGTCTGTTTCTCGCCCTCTGTTTCAGCCCCTCTGTTTCTCGCCCTCTGTTTCAGCCCCTCTGATTCAGCCCCTCTGTTTCTCGCCCTCTGTTTCAGCCCCTCTGTTTCAGCCCCTCTGTTTCAGCCCCTCTGTTTCTCGTCCTCTGTTTCAGCCCCTCCATTTCTTCCCCTCTGTTTCAGCCCCTCTGTTTCTCGCCCTCTGTTTCAGCCCCACTGTTTCTCGCCCTCTGTTTCAGCCCCACTGTTTCAGCCCCTCTGATTCAACCCCTCTGATTCAGCCCCTCTGTTTCTCGCCCTCTGTTTCAGCCCGTCTGTTTCGCGCTCTCTGTTTCAGCCGGTCTGTTTCTCGCCCTCTGTTTGAGCCCCTCTGTTTGAGCCCCTCTGTTTCTCGCCCTCTGTTTCAGCCCCTCTGATTCTCGCCCTCTGTTTCAGCCCGTCTGTTTCTCGCCCTCTGTTTCAGCCCATCTGTTTCAGCCCCTCTGTTTCAGCCCCTCTGTTTCTCGCCCTCTGTTTCAGCCCCTCTGATTCAGCCCCTCTGATTCTCGCCCTCTGTTTCAGCCCCTCTGTTTCAGCCCCTCTGTTTCAGCCCCTCTGTTTCAGCCCCTCTGTTTCTCGCCCTCTGTTTCAGCCCCTCTGTTTCTCGCCGTCTGTTGCAGCCACTCTGTTTCTCGCCCACTGTTTCCGCCCCTCTGTTTCAGCCCCTCTGTTTCTGCCCCTCTGTTTCTCGCCCTCTGTTTCGGCCCCTCTGTTTCAGCCCCGCTGATTCAGCCCCTCTGTTTGACCCCCTCTGAATCAGCCCCTCTGATTCAGCCCTCTGTTTCAGCCCCTCTGTTTCAGACCATCTGTTTCAGCCCCTCGGTTTCTCGCCCTCTGTTTCAGCCCCTCTGTTTCTCGCCCTCTGTTTCAGCCCCTCTGTTTCTCGCCCTCTGTTTCAGCCCCTCTGATTCAGCCCCTCTGTTTCAGCCCCTCTGATTCAGCCCCTCTGATTCAGCCCCTCTGATTCAGCCCCTCTGTTTCTCGCCCTCTGTTTCAGTCCCTCTGTTTCTGCCCCTCTGTTTCAGCCGCTCTGTTTCTCATCCTTTGTTTCAGCCCCTCTGATTCAGCCCCCCTGATTCAGCCCCTCTGATTCAGCCCCTCTGTTTCTCGCCCTCTGTTTCAGCCCCTCTGTTTCAGCCCCTCTGTTTTAGCCCCTCTGTGTCAGCCCCCCTGTTTCTCGCCCTCTGTTTCAGCCCCTCTGTATCAGACCCTCTGTTTCCCGCCCTCTGTTTCAGCCCCTCTGTTTCTCGCCCTCTGTTTCAGCCCCTCTGATTCAGCCCCTCTGTTTCAGCCCCTCTGATTCAGCCCCTCTGTTTCAGCCCCTCTGATTCAGCCCCTCTGTTTCACGCCCCGTGTTTCAGCCCCTCTGTTTCTCGCCCTCTGTTTCAGCCCCTCTGTTTCGGCCCCTCTGTTTCAGCCCCTCTGTTTCTCACCCACTGTTTCAGCCCCTCTGTTTCAGCCCCTCTGATTCAGCCCCTCTGTTTCCCGCCCCTCTGTTTCAGCCCCTCTGTTTCACGCCCCGTGTTTCAGCCCCTCTGTTTCTTGCCCTCTGTTTCAGCCCCTCTGTTTCTCGCCCTCTGTTTCAGCCCCTCTGTTTCAGCCCCTCTGTTTCAGTCCCTCTGTTTCTCGCCCTCTGTTTCAGCCCCTCTGCTTCTCGCCCTATATTTCAGCCCCTCTGTTTCAGCCCCTCGGTTTCTCACCCTCTGTTTCAGCCCCTCTGTTTCTCGCCCTCTGTTTCAGCCGCTCTGTTTCTCGCCCTCTGTTTCAGCCCCTCTGTTTCTCGCCCTCTGTTTCAGCCCCTCTGTTTCTCGCCCTCTGTTTCAGCCCCTCTGATACAGCCCCTCTGTTTCAGCCCCTCTGTTTCAGCCCCTCTGTTTCTCGCCCTCTGTTTCAGCCCCTCTGTTTCTCGCCCTCTGTTCCAGCCCCTCTGTTTCAGCCCCTCTGTTTCTCGCCCTCTGTTTCAGCCCCTCTGTTTCTCGCCCTCTGTTTCAGCCCCTCTGATACAGCCCCTCTGTTTCAGCCCCTCTGATTCAGCCCCTCTATTTCAGCCCCTCTGTTTCTCGCCCTCTGTTTCTCGCCCGCAGTTTCAGCCCCTCTGTTTCTCGCCCTCTGTTTCAGCCCATTTGTTTCAGCCCATCTGATACAGCCCCTCTGATTCGGCCCCTCTGTTTCAGCCCCTCTGTTTCAGCCCCTCTGTTTCAGCCCCTCTGTTTCAGCCCCTCTGTTTCAGCCCCTCTGTTTCTCGCCCTCTGTTTCAGCCCCTCTGTTTCTCGCCCTATTTTTCAGCCCCTCCTATTCAGCCCCTCTGTTTCTCGCCCTCTGTTTCAGCCCCTCTGTTTCTCGCCCTCTGTTTCAGCCCCTCTGATACAGCCCCTCTGTTTCAGCCCCTCTGATTCAGCCCCTCAATTTCAGCCCCTCTGTTTCTCGCCCGCAGTTTCAGCCCCTCTGTTTCTCGCCCTCTGTTTCAGCCCATTTGTTTCAGCCCATCTGATACAGCCCCTCTGATTCGGCCCCTCTGTTTCAGCCCCTCTGTTTCAGCCCATCTGTTTCAGCCCCTCTGTTTCAGCCCCTCTGTTTCTCGCCCTCTGTTTCTCGCCCGCAGTTTCAGCCCCTCTGTTTCTCGCCCTCTGTTTCAGCCCATTTGTTTCAGCCCATCTGATACAGCCCCTCTGATTCGGCCCCTCTGTTTCAGCCCCTCTGTTTCAGCCCCTCTGTTTCAGCCCGTCTGTTTCTCGCCCTCTGTTTCAGCCCCTCTGTTGCTCGGCCTCTGTTTCAGCCCCTCTGTTTCAGCCCCTCTGTTTCAGCCCCTCTGTTTCAGCCCCTCTGTTTCTCGCCCTCTGTTTCAGCCCCTCTGTTTCTAGCCCTATGTTTCAGCCCCTCTGTTTCAGCCCCTCTGATTCAGCCCCTCTGTTTCAGCCCCTCTGTTTCTCGCCCTCGGTTTCAGCCCCTCTGTTTCAGCCCCTCTGTTTCAGCCCCTCTGTTTCTCGCACTCTGTTTCAGCCCCTCTGTTTCTCGCCCTCTGTTTCAGCCCCTCTGTTTCAGCACCTCTGTTTCTTGCCCTCTGTTTCAGCCCCTCTGTTTCTCGCCCTCTGTTTCAGCCTCTCTGATTCAGCCCCTCTGTTTCAGCCCTTCTGATTCAGCCCCTCTGTTTCAGCCCCTCTGATTCAGCCCCTCTGTTTCTCGCCCTCTGTTTCAGCCCCTCTGTTTCGGCCCCTCTGTTTCAGCCCCTCTGTTTCTCACCCTCTGTTTCAGCCCCTCTGATTCAGCCCCTCTGATTCAGCCCCTCTGTTTCCCGCCCCTCTGTTTCAGCCCCTCTGTTTCACGCCCCGTGTTTCAGCCCCTCTGTTTCTTGCCCTCTGTTTCAGCCCCTCTGTTTCTCGCCCTCTGTTTCAGCCCCTCTGTTTCAGCCCCTCTGTTTCAGTCCCTCTGTTTCTCGCCCTCTGTTTCAGCCCCTCTGTTTCTCGCCCTCTGTTTCAGCCCCTCTGTTTAAGCCCCTCTGTTTCTCGCCCTCTGTTTCAGCCCCTCTGTTTCTCGCCCTCTGTTTCAGCCCCTCTGATACAGCCCCTCTGTTTCAGCCCCTCTGTTTCTGCCCTCTGTTTCTCGACCTCTGTTTCAGCCCCTCTGTTTCTCGCCCTCTGTTTCAGCCCCTCTGTTTCAGCCCCTCTGTTTCTCGCCCTCTGTTTCAGCCCCTCTGTTTCTCGCCCTCTGTTTCAGCCCCTCTGATACAGCCCCTCTGTTTCAGCCCCTCTGATTCAGCCCCTCTGTTTCAGCCCCTCTGTTTCTCGCCCTCTGTTTCAGGCTCTCTGTTTCAGCCCGTCTGTTTCAGCCCCTCTGTTTCAGCCCCTCTGTTTCTCGCCCTCTGTTTCTCGCCCGCAGTTTCAGCCCCTCTGTTTCTCGCCCTCTGTTTCAGCCCCTCTGTTTCAGCCCCTCTGATACAGCCCCTCTGATTCGGCCCCTCTGTTTCAGCCCCTCTGTTTCAGCCCCTCTGTTACAGCCCCTCTGTTTCTCGCCCTCTGTTTCAGCCCCTCTGTTTCTCGGCCTCTGTTTCAGCCCCTCTGTTTCAGCCCCTCTGTTTCAGCCCCTCTGTTTCTCGCCCTCTGTTTCAGCCCCTCTGTTTCTAGCCCTCTGTTTCAGCCCCTCTGTTTCAGCCCCTCTGATTCAGCCCCTCTGTTTCAGCCCCTCTGTTTCTCGCACTCTGTTTCAGCCCCTCTGTTTCTCGCCCTCTGTTTCAGCCCATCTGTTTCAGCACCTCTGTTTCTTGCCCTCTGTTTCAGCCCCTCTGTTTCTCGCCCTCTGTTTCAGCTCCTCTGTTTCAGCCCTTCTGTTTAAGCCCCTCTGTTTCTCGCCCTCTGTTTCAGCCGCTCTGTTTCAGCCCCTCTGATTTAGCCCCTCTGTTTAAGCCCCTCTGTTTCAGCCCCTCTGTTTCTCGCCCTCTGTTTCAGCCCCACTGTTTCGCGCTCTCTGTTTCAGCCCCTCTGTTTCAGCCCCTGTGTTTCTCGCCCTCTATTTCTGCCCCTCTGTTTCTCACCCTTTGTTTCAGCCCCTCTATTTCTCGCTCTGTGTTTCAGCCTCTCTGATTCAGCCCCTCTGTTTCAGCCCCTCTGAATCAGCCCCTCTGTTTCAGCCCCTCTGAATCAGCCCCTCTGATTCAGCCCCTCTGTTTCAGCCCCTCTGTTTCAGCCCCTCTCTTTCTCGCCCTCTGTTTCAGCCCCTCTAATTCTCGCCCTCTGTTTCAGCCCCTATGATTCAGCCCCTCTGTTTCTCGCCCTCTGTTTCAGCCCCTCTGTTTCTCGCCCTCGGTCTCAGCCCCTCTGATTCAGCCCCTCTGTTTCAGCCCCTCTGTTTCTCGCCTTCTGTTTCAGCCCCTCTGTTTCTCGCCCACTGTTTCAGCCCCTCTGTATCAGCCCCTCTGTTTCCCGCCCTCTGTTTCAGCCCCTCTGTTTCTCGCCCTCTGTTTCAACCCCTCTGATTCAGCCCCTCTGTTTCAGCCCCTCTGATTCAGCCCCTCTGTTTCAGCCCCTCTGATTCAGCCCCTCTGTTTCAGCCTCTCTGTATCTCACCCTCTGTTTCAGCCCCTCTGTTTCAGCCCCTCTGTTTCTCGCCCTCTGTTTCAGAACCTCTGTTTCTCGACCTCAGTTTCAGCCCCTCTGATTCAGCCTCTCTGTTTCTCGCCCTCTGTTTCAGCCCCTCTGTTTCACGCTCTCTGTTTCAGCCCCTCTGTTTCAGCCCCTCTGTTTCTCGCCCTCTGTTTCAGCCCCTCTGTTTCTCACCCTCTGCTTCAGCCCCTCTGTTTCAGCCCCTCTGTTTCAGCCGCTCTAATTCTCGCTATCTGTTTCAGCCTCTATGATTCAGCCCCTCTGTTTCTCGCCCTCTGTTTCAGCCCCTCTGTTTCTCGCCCTCGGTTTCAGACCCTCTGTTTCAGCCCCTCTGTTTCTCGCCCTCTGTTTCAGCCACTCTGTTTCAGCCGCTCTGATTCAGCCCCTCTGGTTCAGCCCCACTGTTTCTCGCCCTCTGTTTCAGTCCCTCTGTTTCAGCCATTCTCTTTCAGCCCCTCTGTTTCTGTCCCTCTGTTTATCGCCCTCTGTTTCAGCCCCTCTGTTACTCGCCCTCTGTTTCAGCCCCTCTCTTTCTCGCCCTCTGATTCAGCCCCTCTGTTTCAGCCCCTCTGTTTCAGCCCCTCTGTTTCTCGCCCTCTATTTCAGCCCCTCTGTTTCTTGCCCTCTGTTTCAGCCCCTCTGATTTAGCCCCTCTGTTTCAGCCCCTCTGTTTCAGCCCCTCTGTTTCAGCCCCTCTGTTTCGCGCTCTCTGTTTCAGCCCCTCTGTTTCTCGCCCTCTGTTTCAGCCCCTCTGTTTTTCGCCCTCTGTTTCAGCCCCTCTGATTCAGCACCTCTGTCTCAGCCCCTCTGATTCAGCCCCTCTGTTTCAGCCCCTCTATTTCAGTCCCTCTGTTTCTCGCCCTCAGTTTCTCACACTCTGTTTCAGCCCCTGTGTTTCTCGTCCTCTGTTTCAGCCCCTCTGTTTTTCGCCCTCTGTTTCAGCCCCTCCGTTTCTCGCCCTCTGTTTCAGGCTCTCTGTTTCAGCCCGTCTGTTTCAGCCCCTCTGTTTCAGCCCCTCTGTTTCTCGCCATCTGTTTCTCGCCCGCTGTTTCAGCCCCTTTGTTTCTCGCCCTCTGTTTCAGCCCCTCTGATTCAGCCCCTCTGTTTCAGCCCCTCTGATTCAGCCCCTCTGTTTCAGCCCCTCTGATTCAGCCCCTCTGTTTCTCGCCCTCTGTTTCAGCCCCTCTGTTTCGGCCCCTCTGTTTCAGCCCCTCTGTTTCTCACCCTCTGTTTCAGCCCCTCTGATTCAGCCCCTCTGATTCAGCCCCTCTGTTTCCCGCCCCTCTGTTTCAGCCCCTCTGTTTCACGCCCCGTGTTTCAGCCCCTCTGTTTCTTGCCCTCTGTTTCAGCCCCTCTGTATCAGCCCCTCTGTGTTAGCCCCCCTGTTTCTCGCCCTCTGTTTCAGCCCCTCTGTATCAGCCCCTCTGTTTCCCGCCCTCTGTTTCAGCCCCTCTGATTCAGCCCCTCTCTTTCAGCCCCTCTGATTCAGCCCCTCTGTTTCAGCCCCTCTGATTCAGCCCCTCTGTTTCTCGCCCTCTGTTTCAGCCCCTCTGTTTCGGCCCCTCTGTTTCAGCCCGTCTGTTTCTCACCCTCTGTTTCAGCCCCTCTGATTCAGCCCCTCTGATTCAGCCCCTCTGTTTCCCGCCCCTCTGTTTCTGCCCCTCTGTTTCACGCCCCGTGTTTCAGCCCCTCTGTTTCTCGCCCTCTGTTTCAGCCCCTCTGTTTCAGCCCCTCTGTTTCAGTCCCTCTGTTTCTCGCCCTCTGTTTCAGCCCCTCTGTTTCTCGCCCTCTATTTCAGCCCCTCTGTTTCAGCCCCTCGGTTTCTCGCCCTCTGTTTCAGCCCCTCTGTTTCTCGCCCTCTGTTTCAGCCCCTCTGTTTCTCGCCCTCTGTTTCAGCCTCTCTGTTTCAGCCCCTCTGTTTCTCGCCCTCTGTTTCAGCCCCTCTGTTTCTCGCCCTCTGTTTCAGCCCCTCTGATACAGCCCCTCTGTTTCAGCCCCTCTGTTTCAGCCCCTCTGTTTCTCGCCCTCTGTTTCAGCCCCTCTGTTTCTCGCCCTCTGTTTCAGCACCTCTGTTTCAGCCCCTCTGTTTCTCGCCCTCTGTTTCAGCCCCTCTGTTTCTCGCCCTCTGTTTCAGCCCCTCTGATACAGCCCCTCTGTTTCAGCCCCTCTGATTCAGCCCCTCTGTTTCAGCCCCTCTGTTTCTCGCCCTCTGTTTCAGGCTCTCTGTTTCAGCCCGTCTGTTTCAGCCCCTCTGTTTCAGCCCCTCTGTTTCTCGCCCTCTGTTTCTCGCCCGCAGTTTCAGCCCCTCTGTTTCTCGCCCTCTGTTTCAGCCCCTCTGTTTCAGCCCCTCTGATACAGCCCCTCTGATTCGGCCCCTCTGTTTCAGCCCCTCTGTTTCAGCCCCTCTGTTACAGCCCCTCTGTTTCTCGCCCTCTGTTTCAGCCCCTCTGTTTCTCGGCCTCTGTTTCAGCCCCTCTGTTTCAGCCCCTCTGTTTCAGCCCCTCTGTTTCTCGCCCTCTGTTTCAGCCCCTCTGTTTCTAGCCCTCTGTTTCAGCCCCTCTGTTTCAGCCCCTCTGATTCAGCCCCTCTGTTTCAGCCCCTCTGTTTCTCGCCCTCGGTTTCAGCCCCTCTGTTTCAGCCCCTCTGTTTCAGCCCCTCTGTTTCAGCCCCTCTGTTTCTCGCACTCTGTTTCAGCCCCTCTGTTTCTCGCCCTCTGTTTCAGCCCCTCTGTTTTAGCATCTCTGTTACTTGCCCTCTGTTTCAGCCCCTCTGTTTCTCGCCCTCTGTTTCAGCTCCTCTGTTTCAGCCCCTCTGTTTAAGCCCCTCTGTTTCTCGCCCTCTGTTTCAGCCGCTCTGTTTCTCACCCTCTGTTTCAGCCCCTCTGATTTAGCCCCTCTGTTTAAGCCCCTCTGTTTCAGCCCCTCTGTTTCTCGCCCTCTGTTTCAGCCCCACTGTTTCGCGCTCTCTGTTTCAGCCCCTCTGTTTCAGCCCCTGTGTTTCTCGCCCTCTGTTTCTGCCCCTCTGTTTCTCACCCTTTGTTTCAGCCCCTCTATTTCTCGCTCTGTGTTTCAGCCTCTCTGATTCAGCCCCTCTGTTTCAGCCCCTCTGAATCAGCCCCTCTGTTTCAGCCCCTCTGAATCAGCCCCTCTGATTCAGCCCCTCTGTTTCAGCCCCTCTGTTTCAGCCCCTCTCTTTCTCGCCCTCTGTTTCAGCCCCTCTAATTCTCGCCCTCTGTTTCAGCCCCCATGATTCAGCCCCTCTGTTTCTCGCCCTCTGTTTCAGCCCCTCTGTTTCTCGCCCTCGGTCTCAGCCCCTCTGATTCAGCCCCTCTGTTTCAGCCCCTCTGTTTCTCGCCTTCTGTTTCAGCCCCTCTGTTTCTCGGCCACTGTTTCAGCCCCTCTGTATCAGCCCCTCTGTTTCCCGCCCTCTGTTTCAGCCCCTCTGTTTCTCGCCCTCTGTTTCAACCCCTCTGATTCAGCCCCTCTGTTTCAGCCCCTCTGATTCAGCCCCTCTGTTTCAGCCCCTCTGATTCAGCCCCTCTGTTTCGGCCTCTCTGTATCTCACCCTCTGTTTCAGCCCCTCTGTTTCAGCCCCTCTGTTTCTCGCCCTCTGTTTCAGAACCTCTGTTTCTCGACCTCAGTTTCAGCCCCTCTGATTCAGCCCCTCTGTTTCTCGCCCTCTGTTTCAGCCCCTCTGTTTCACGCTCTCTGTTTCAGCCCCTCTGTTTCAGCCCCTCTGTTTCTCGCCCTCTGTTTCAGCCCCTCTGTTTCTCACCCTCTGCTTCAGCCCCTTTGTTTCAGCCCCTCTGTTTCAGCCGCTCTAATTCTCGCTATCTGTTTCAGCCTCTATGATTCAGCCCCTCTGTTTCTCGCCCTCTGTTTCAGCCCCTCTGTTTTTCGCCCTCTGTTTCAGCCCCTCTGATTCAGCACCTCTGTCTCAGCCCCTCTGATTCAGCCCCTCTGTTTCAGCCCCTCTATTTCAGTCCCTCTGTTTCTCGCCCTCAGTTTCTCACACTCTGTTTCAGCCCCTGTGTTTCTCGTCCTCTGTTTCAGCCCCTCTGTTTTTCGCCCTCTGTTTCAGCCCCTCCGTTTCTCGCCCTCTGTTTCAGGCTCTCTGTTTCAGCCCGTCTGTTTCAGCCCCTCTGTTTCAGCCCCTCTGTTTCTCGCCATCTGTTTCTCGCCCGCTGTTTCAGCCCCTTTGTTTCTCGCCCTCTGTTTCAGCCCCTCTGATTCAGCCCCTCTGTTTCAGCCCCTCTGATTCAGCCCCTCTGTTTCAGCCCCTCTGATTCAGCCCCTCTGTTTCTCGCCCTCTGTTTCAGCCCCTCTGTTTCGGCCCCTCTGTTTCAGCCCCTCTATTTCTCACCCTCTGTTTCAGCCCCTCTGATTCAGCCCCTCTGATTCAGCCCCTCTGTTCCCGCCCCTCTGTTTCAGCCCCTCTGTTTCACGCCCCGTGTTTCAGCCCCTCTGTTTCTTGCCCTCTGTTTCAGCCCCTCTGTATCAGCCCCTCTGTGTTAGCCCCCCTGTTTCTCGCCCTCTGTTTCAGCCCCTCTGTATCAGCCCCTCTGTTTCCCGCCCTCTGTTTCAGCCCCTCTGATTCAGCCCCTCTCTTTCAGCCCCTCTGATTCAGCCCCTCTGTTTCAGCCCCTCTGATTCAGCCCCTCTGTTTCTCGCCCTCTGTTTCAGCCCCTCTGTTTCGGCCCCTCTGTTTCAGCCCGTCTGTTTCTCACCCTCTGTTTCAGCCCCTCTGATTCAGCCCCTCTGATTCAGCCCCTCTGTTTCCCGCCCCTCTGTTTCTGCCCCTCTGTTTCACGCCCCGTGTTTCAGCCCCTCTGTTTCTCGCCCTCTGTTTCAGCCCCTCTGTTTCAGCCCCTCTGTTTCAGTCCCTCTGTTTCTCGCCCTCTGTTTCAGCCCCTCTGTTTCTCGCCCTCTATTTCAGCCCCTCTGTTTCAGCCCCTCGGTTTCTCGCCCTCTGTTTCAGCCCCTCTGTTTCTCGCCCTCTGTTTCAGCCCCTCTGTTTCTCGCCCTCTGTTTCAGCCTCTCTGTTTCAGCCCCTCTGTTTCTCGCCCTCTGTTTCAGCCCCTCTGATACAGCCCCTCTGTTTCAGCCCCTCTGTTTCAGCCCCTCTGTTTCTCGCCCTCTGTTTCAGCCCCTCTGTTTCTCGCCCTCTGTTTCAGCACCTCTGTTTCAGCCCCTCTGTTTCTCGCCCTCTGTTTCAGCCCCTCTGTTTCTCGCCCTCTGTTTCAGCCCCTCTGATACAGCCCCTCTGTTTCAGCCCCTCTGATTCAGCCCCTCTGTTTCAGCCCCTCTGTTTCTCGCCCTCTGTTTCAGGCTCTCTGTTTCAGCCCGTCTGTTTCAGCCCGTCTGTTTCAGCCCCTCTGTTTCTCGCCCTCTGTTTCTCGCCCGCAGTTTCAGCCCCTCTGTTTCTCGCCCTCTGTTTCAGCCCCTCTGTTTCAGCCCCTCTGATACAGCCCCTCTGATTCGGCCCCTCTGTTTCAGCCCCTCTGTTTCAGCCCCTCTGTTACAGCCCCTCTGTTTCTCGCCCTCTGTTTCAGCCCCTCTGTTTCTCGGCCTCTGTTTCAGCCCCTCTGTTTCAGCCCCTCTGTTTCAGCCCCTCTGTTTCTCGTCCTCTGTTTCAGCCCCTCTGTTTCTAGCCCTCTGTTTCAGCCCCTCTGTTTCAGCCCCTCTGATTCAGCCCCTCTGTTTCAGCCCCTCTGTTTCTCGCCCTCGGTTTCAGCCCCTCTGTTTCAGCCCCTCTGTTTCAGCCCCTCTGTTTCAGCCCCTCTGTTTCTCGCACTCTGTTTCAGCCCCTCTGTTTCTCGCCCTCTGTTTCAGCCCCTCTGTTTTAGCATCTCTGTTACTTGCCCTCTGTTTCAGCCCCTCTGTTTCTCGCCCTCTGTTTCAGCTCCTCTGTTTCAGCCCCTCTGTTTAAGCCCCTCTGTTTCTCGCCCTCTGTTTCAGCCGCTCTGTTTCTCACCCTCTGTTTCAGCCCCTCTGATTTAGCCCCTCTGTTTAAGCCCCTCTGTTTCAGCCCCTCTGTTTCTCGCCCTCTGTTTCAGCCCCACTGTTTCGCGCTCTCTGTTTCAGCCCCTCTGTTTCAGCCCCTGTGTTTCTCGCCCTCTGTTTCTGCCCCTCTGTTTCTCACCCTTTGTTTCAGCCCCTCTATTTCTCGCTCTGTGTTTCAGCCTCTCTGATTCAGCCCCTCTGTTTCAGCCCCTCTGAATCAGCCCCTCTGTTTCAGCCCCTCTGAATCAGCCCCTCTGATTCAGCCCCTCTGTTTCAGCCCCTCTGTTTCAGCCCCTCTCTTTCTCGCCCTCTGTTTCAGCCCCTCTAATTCTCGCCCTCTGTTTCAGCCCCTATGATTCAGCCCCTCTGTTTCTCGCCCTCTGTTTCAGCCCCTCTGTTTCTCGCCCTCGGTCTCAGCCCCTCTGATTCAGCCCCTCTGTTTCAGCCCCTCTGTTTCTCGCCTTCTGTTTCAGCCCCTCTGTTTCTCGGCCACTGTTTCAGCCCCTCTGTATCAGCCCCTCTGTTTCCCGCCCTCTGTTTCAGCCCCTCTGTTTCTCGCCCTCTGTTTCAACCCCTCTGATTCAGCCCCTCTGTTTCAGCCCCTCTGATTCAGCCCCTCTGTTTCAGCCCCTCTGATTCAGCCCCTCTGTTTCGGCCTCTCTGTATCTCACCCTCTGTTTCAGCCCCTCTGTTTCAGCCCCTCTGTTTCTCGCCCTCTGTTTCAGAACCTCTGTTTCTCGACCTCAGTTTCAGCCCCTCTGATTCAGCCCCTCTGTTTCTCGCCCTCTGTTTCAGCCCCTCTGTTTCACGCTCTCTGTTTCAGCCCCTCTGTTTCAGCCCCTCTGTTTCTCGCCCTCTGTTTCAGCCCCTCTGTTTCTCACCCTCTGCTTCAGCCCCTTTGTTTCAGCCCCTCTGTTTCAGCCGCTCTAATTCTCGCTATCTGTTTCAGCCTCTATGATTCAGCCCCTCTGTTTCTCGCCCTCTGTTTCAGCCCCTCTGTTTCTCGCCCTCTGTTTCAGCCCCTCTGTTTCTCGCCCTCGGTTTCAGACCCTCTGTTTCAGCCCCTCTGTTTCTCGCCCTCTGTTTCAGCCCCTCTGTTTCAGCCGCTCTGATTCAGCCCCTCTGTTTCATCCCCTCTCTTTCTCGCCCTCTGTTTCAGCCCCTCTGTTTCAGCCCCTCTGTTTCAGCCCCTCTGTTTCTCGCCCTCTATTTCAGCCCCTCTGTTTCTTGCCCTCTGTTTCAGCCCCTCTGATTTAGCCCCTCTGTTTCAGCCCCTCTGTTTCAGCCCCTCTGTTTCAGCCCCTCTGTTTCGCGCTCTCTGTTTCAGCCCCTCTGTTTTTCGCCCACAGTTTCAGCCCCTCTGTTTCTCGCCCTCTGTTTCAGCCCCTCTGATTCAGCACCTCTGTTTCAGCCCCTCTGATTCAGCCCCTCTGTTTCAGCCCCTCTGTTTCAGTCCCTCTGTTTCTCGCCCTCAGTTTCTCACCCTCTGTTTCAGCCCCTGTGTTTCTCGCCCTCTGTTTCAGCCCCTCTGTTTTTCGCCCTCTGTTTCAGCCCCACCGTTTCTCGCCCTCTGTTTCAGGCTCTCTGTTTCAGCCCGTCTGTTTCAGCCCCTCTGTTTCAGCCCCTCTGTTTCTCGCCATCTGTTTCTCGCCCGCTGTTTCAGCCCCTTTGTTTCTCGCCCTCTGTTTCAGCCCCTCTGTTTCAGCCCCTCTGATTCAGCCCCTCTGATACAGCCCCTCTGTTTCTCGCCCTCTGTTTCAGCCCCTCTGTTTCAGCCCCTCTGTTTCAGCCCCTCTGTTTCAGCCCCTCTGTTTCTCGCCCTCTGTTTCAGCCCCTCTGTTTCTCGCCCTCTGTTTCAGCCCCTCTGTTTCACGCCCTCTGTTTCAGCCCCTCTGTTTCAGCCCCTCTGTTTCAGCCCCTCTGTTTCAGCCCCTCTGTTTCTCGCCCTCTGTTTCAGCCCCTCTGTTTCTTGCCCTCTGTTTCAGCCGCTCTTTTTCAGCCCCTCTGTTTCAGCCCCTCTGTTTCTCGCCCTCTGTTTCTCCCCCTCTGTTTCTCGCCCTCTTTTTCGGCCCCTCTGTTTTTCGCCCTCTGTTTCAGCCCCTCTGTTTCTCGCCCTCTGTTACAGGCTCTCTGTTTCAGCCCCTCTGTTTCAGCCCCTCTGTTTCTCGCCCTCTGTTTCTCGCCCGCAGTTTCAGCCCCTCTGTTTCTCGCCCTCTGTTTCAGCCCCTCTATTTCTCGCCCTCTGTTTTAGCCCCTCTGATTCAGCCCCTCTGTTTCAGCCCCTCTGATACAGCCCCTATGATTCGGCCCCTCTGTTTCAGCCCCTCTGTTTTAGCCCCTCTGATTCAGCCCCTCTGTTTCAGCCCCTCTGATACAGCCCCTCTGATTCGGCTCCTCTGTTTCAGCCACTCTGTTTCAGCCCCTCTGTTTCAGCCCCTCTGTTTCAGCCCCTCTGTTTTACGCCCTCTGTTTCAGCCCCTCTGTTTCTCGGCCTCTGTTTCAGCCCCTCTGTTTCAGCCCCTCTGTTTCAGCCCCTCTGTTTCAGCCCCTCTGTTTCTCGCCCTCTGTTTCAGCCCCTCTGTTTCTAGCCTTCTGTTTCAGCCCCTCTGTTTCAGCCCCTCTGATTCAGCCCCTCTGTTTCAGCCCCTCTGTTTCTCGCCCTCGGTTTCAGCCCCTCTGATTCAGCCTCTCTGTTTCAGCCCCTCTGTTTCAGCCCATCTCTTTCTCGCCCTCTGTTTCAGCCCCTCTACTTCTCGCCCTCTGTTTCAGCCCCTATGATTCAGCCCCTCTGTTTCTCGCCCTCTGTTTCAGCTCCTCTGTTTCTCGCCCTCTGTTTCAGCCTCTCTGTTTCTCGCCCTCGGTCTCAGCCCCTCTGATTCAGCCCCTCTGTTTCTCGGCCTCTGTTTCAGCCCCTCTGTTTCAGCCCCTCTGTTTCAGCCCCTCTGTTTCTCGCCCTCTGTTTCAGCCCCTCTGTTTCTAGCCCTCTGTTTCTCGCCTTCTGTTTCAGCCCCTCTGTTTCTCGCCCTCTGTTTCAGCCCCTCTGTTTCAGCCCCTCTGTTTCTGGCCCTCTGTTTCAGCCTCTCTGATTCAGCACCTCTGTTTCTCGCCCTCTGTTTCAGCCCCTCTGTTTCTCGCCCTCTGTTTCAGCCCCTCTGTTTCAGCCCCTCTGTTTCAGCCCCTCTGTTTCAGCCCCTCTGTTTCTCGCCCTCTGTTTCAGCCCCTCTGTTTCAGCTCCTCTGTTTCTCGCCCTCTGTTTCAGCCCCTCTGTTTCTCGCCCTCTGTTTCTCCCCCTCTGTTTCTCACCCTCTTTTTCAGCCCCTCTGTTTTTCGCCCTCTGTTTCAGCCCCTCTGTTTCTCGCCCTCTGTTTCAGGCTCTCTGTTTCAGCCCGTCTGTTTCAGCCCCTCTGTTTCAGCCCCTCTGTTTCTCGCCCTCTGTTTCTCGCCCGCAGTTTCAGCCCCTCTGTTTCTCGCCCTCTGTTTCAGCCCCTCTATTTCTCGCCCTCTGTTTCAGCCCCTCTGTTTCAGCCCCTCTGTTTCTCGCCTTCTGTTTCAGGCCCTCTGTTTCTCGCCCTCTGTTTCAGCCCCTCTATTTCTCGCCCTCTGTTTTAGCCCCTCTGATTCAGCCCCTCTGTTTCAGCCCCTCTGAATCAGCACCTCTGATTCATCCCCTCTGTTTCAGCCCCTCTGTTTTTCGCCCTCTGTTTCAGCCCCTCTGTTTCTCGCCCTCTGTTTCAGCCCCTCTGTTTCAGCCCCTCTGTTTCTCGCCCTCTGTTTCAGCCTCTCTGATTCAGCACCTCTGTTTCTCGCCCTCTGTTTCAGCCCCTCTGTTTCTCGCCCTCTGTTTCAGCCCCTCTGTTTCTTGCCGTCTGTTTCAGCCCCTCTGTTTCTCGCCCTCGGTTTCAGCCCCTCTGTTTCAGCCCCTCTGTTTCAGCACCTCTGTTTCTCGCCCTCTGTTTCAGCCCCTCTGTTTCTCGCCCTCTGTTTCAGCCCCTCTGTTTCTCGCCCTCGGTTTCAGCCCCGCTGTTTCAGCCCCTCTGTTTCAGCCCCTCTGTTTCTCGCCCTCTGTTTCAGCCCCTCTGTTTCTCGCCCTCTGTTTCAGCCCCTCTGTTTCTCGCCCTCTGTTTCAGCCCCTCTGTTTCAGCCCCACTGATTCAGCCCCTCTGATTCAGCCCCTCTGTTTCTCGCCCACTGTTTCAGCCCCTCTGTTTCGCGCTCTCTGTTTCAGCCCCTCTGTTTCTCGCCCTCTGTTTCAGCCCCTCTGTTTCAGCCCCTCTGTTTCAGCCCCTCTGTTTCAGCCCCTCTGTTTCTCGCCCTCTGTTTCAGCCCCTCTGTTTCAGCCCCTCTGTTTCTCGCCCTCTGTTTCAGCCCTTCTGTTTCAGCCCCTCTGATTCAGCACCTCTGTTTCAGCCCCTCTGATTCAGCCCCTCTGTTTCAGCCCCTCTGTTTCAGTCCCTCTGTTTCTCGCCCTCAGTTTCTCGCCCTCTGTTTCAGCCCCTCCGTTTCTCGCCCTCTGTTTCAGGCTCTCTGTTTCAGCCCATCTGTTTCAGCCCCTCTGTTTCAGCCCCTCTGTTTCTCGCCATCTGTTTCTCGCCCGCTGTTTCAGCCCCTTTGTTTCTCGCCCTCTGTTTCAGCCCCTCTGTTTCAGCCCCTCTGATTCAGCCCCTCTGATACAGCCCCTCTGTTTCTCGCCCTCTGTTTCAGCCCCTCTGTTTCAGCCCCTCTGTTTCAGCCCCTCTGTTTCTCGCCCTCTGTTTCAGCCCCTCTGTTTCTCGCCCTCTGTTTCAGCCCCTCTGTTTCACGCCCTCTGTTTCAGCCCCTCTGTTTCAGCCCCTCTGTTTCAGCCCCTCTGTTTCAGCCCCTCTGTTTCTCGCCCTCTGTTTCAGCCCCTCTGTTTCTCGCCCTCTGTTTCAGCCGCTCTGTTTCAGCCCCTCTGTTTCAGCCCCTCTGTTTCTCGCCCTCTGTTTCTCCCCCTCTGTTTCTCGCCCTCTTTTTCGGCCCCTCTGTTTTTCGCACTCTGTTTCAGCCCCTCTGTTTCTCGCCCTCTGTTTCAGGCTCTCTGTTTCAGCCCGTCTGTTTCAGCCCCTCTGTTTCAGCCCCTCTGTTTCTCGCCCTCTGTTTCTCGCCCGCAGTTTCAGCCCCTCTGTTTCTCGCCCTCTGAATCAGCCCCTCTGTTTCAGCCCCTCTGATACATCCCCTCTGATTCGGCCCCTCTGTTTCAGCCCCTCTGTTTCAGCCCCTCTGTTTCAGCCCCTCTGTTTCTCGCCCTCTGTTTCAGCACCTCGGTTTCTCGGCCTCTGTTTCAGCCCCTCTGTTTCAGCCCCTCTGTTTCAGCCACTCTCTTTCAGCCCCTCTGTTTCTCGCACTCTGTTTCAGCCCCTCTGTTTCTAGCCCTCTGTTTCAGCCCCTCTGTTTCAGCCCCTCTGATTCAGCCCCTCTGTTTCAGCCCCTCTGTTTCTCGCCCTCGGTTTCAGCCCCTCTGATTCAGCCCCTCTGTTTCAGCCCCTCTCTTTCTCGCCCTCTGTTTCAGCCCCTCTACTTCTCGCCCTCTGTTTCAGCCTCTATGATTCAGCCCCTCTGTTTCTCGCCCTCTGTTTCAGCTCCTCTGTTTCTCGCCCTCTGTTTCAGCCCCTCTGTTTCTCGCCCTCGGTCTCAGCCCCTCTGATTCAGCCCCTCTGTTTCAGCCCCTCTGTTTCTCGCCTTCTGTTTCAGCGCCTCTGTTTCTCGCCCTCTGTTTCAGCCCCTCTATTTCTCGCCCTCTGTTTCAGCACCTCTGTTTCAGTCCCTCTGTTTCTCGCCTTCTGTTTCAGGCCCTCTGTTTCTCACCCTCTGTTTCAGCCCCTCTATTTCTCGCCCTCTGTTTTAGCCCCTCTGATTCAGCCCCTCTGTTTCAGCCCCTCTGAATCAGCACCTCTGATTCAGCCCCTCTGTTTCAGCCCCTCTGTTTCTCGCCCTCTGTTTCAGCCTCTCTGATTCAGCACCTCTGTTTCTCGCCCTCTGTTTCAGCCCCTCTGTTTCTCGCCCTCTGTTTCAGCCCCTCTGTTTCTTGCCGTCTGTTTCAGCCCCTCTGTTTCTCGCCCTCGGTTTCAGCCCCTCTGTTTCAGCCCCTCTGTTTCAGCCCCTCTGTTTCTCGCCCTCTGTTTCAGCCCCTCTGTTTCTCGCCCTCTGTTTCAGCCCCTCTGTTTCTCGCCCTCGGTTTCAGCCCCTCTGTTTCAGCCCCTCTGTTTCAGCCTCTCTGTTTCTCGCCCTCTGTTTCAGCCCCTCTGTTTCTCGCCCTCTGTTTCAGCCCCTCTGTTTCTCGCCCTCTGTTTCAGCCCCTCTGTTTCAGCCCCACTGATTCAGCCCCTCTGATTCAGCCCCTCTGTTTCTCGCCCACTGTTTCAGCCCCTCTGTTTCGCGCTCTCTGTTTCAGCCCCTCTGTTTCTCGCCCTCTGTTTCAGCCCCTCTGTTTCAGCCCCTCTGTTTCAGCCCCTCTGTTTCAGCCCCTCTGTTTCTCGCCCTCTGTTTCAGCCCCTCTGTTTCAGCCCCTATGTTTCTCGCCCTCTGTTTCAGCCCTTCTGTTTCAGCCCCTCTGATTCAGCACCTCTGTTTCAGCCCCTCTGATTCAGCCCCTCTGTTTCAGCCCCTCTGTTTCAGTCCCTCTGTTTCTCGCCCTCAGTTTCTCGCCCTCTGTTTCAGCCCCTCCGTTTCTCGCCCTCTGTTTCAGGCTCTCTGTTTCAGCCCATCTGTTTCAGCCCCTCTGTTTCAGCCCCTCTGTTTCTCGCCATCTGTTTCTCGCCCGCTATTTCAGCCCCTTTGTTTCTCGCCCTCTGTTTCAGCCCCTCTGTTTCAGCCCCTCTGATTCAGCCCCTCTGATACAGCCCCTCTGTTTCTCGCCCTCTGTTTCAGCCCCTCTGTTTCAGCCCCTCTGTTTCAGCCCCTCTGTTTCTCGCCCTCTGTTTCAGCCCCTCTGTTTCTCGCCCTCTGTTTCAGCCCCTCTGTTTCACGCCCTCTGTTTCAGCCCCTCTGTTTCAGCCCCTCTGTTTCAGCCCCTCTGTTTCAGCCCCTCTGTTTCTCGCCCTCTGTTTCAGCCCCTCTGTTTCTCGCCCTCTGTTTCAGCCGCTCTGTTTCAGCCCCTCTGTTTCAGCCCCTCTGTTTCTCGCCCTCTGTTTCTCCCCCTCTGTTTCTCGCCCTCTTTTTCGGCCCCTCTGTTTTTCGCCCTCTGTTTCAGCCCCTCTGTTTCTCGCCCTCTGTTTCAGGCTCTCTGTTTCAGCCCGTCTGTTTCAGCCCCTCTGTTTCAGCCCCTCTGTTTCTCGCCCTCTGTTTCTCGCCCGCAGTTTCAGCCCCTCTGTTTCTCGCCCTCTGAATCAGCCCCTCTGTTTCAGCCCCTCTGATACATCCCCTCTGATTCGGCCCCTCTCTTTCAGCCCCTCTGTTTCAGCCCCTCTGTTTCAGCCCCTCTGTTTCTCGCCCTCTGTTTCAGCACCTCGGTTTCTCGGCCTCTGTTTCAGCCCCTCTGTTTCAGCCCCTCTGTTTCAGCCACTCTCTTTCAGCCCCTCTGTTTCTCGCACTCTGTTTCAGCCCCTCTGTTTCTAGCCCTCTGTTTCAGCCCCTCTGTTTCAGCCCCTCTGATTCAGCCCCTCTGTTTCAGCCCCTCTGTTTCTCGCCCTCGGTTTCAGCCCCTCTGATTCAGCCCCTCTGTTTCAGCCCCTCTCTTTCTCGCCCTCTGTTTCAGCCCCTCTACTTCTCGCCCTCTGTTTCAGCCTCTATGATTCAGCCCCTCTGTTTCTCGCCCTCTGTTTCAGCTCCTCTGTTTCTCGCCCTCTGTTTCAGCCCCTCTGTTTCTCGCCCTCGGTCTCAGCCCCTCTGATTCAGCCCCTCTGTTTCAGCCCCTCTGTTTCTCGCCTTCTGTTTCAGCGCCTCTGTTTCTCGCCCTCTGTTTCAGCCCCTCTATTTCTCGCCCTCTGTTTCAGCACCTCTGTTTCAGCCCCTCTGTTTCTCGCCTTCTGTTTCAGGCCCTCTGTTTCTCGCCCTCTGTTTCAGCCCCACTATTTCTCGCCCTCTGTTTTACCCCCTCTGATTCAGCCCCTCTGTTTCAGCCCCTCTGAATCAGCACCTCTGATTCAGCCCCTCTGTTTCAGCCCCTCTGTTTTTCGCCCTCTGTTTCAGCCCCTCTGTTTCTCGCCCTCTGTTTCAGCCCCTCTGTTTCAGCCCCTCTGTTTCTCGCCCTCTGTTTCAGCCCCTCCTTTTCTCGCCCTCTGTTTCAGCCTCTCTGATTCAGCCCCTCTGTTTCTCGCCCACTGTTTCAGCCCCTCTGTTTCTCGCCCTCTGTTTCAGCCCCTCTGTTTCTTGCCGTCTGTTTAAGCCCCTCTGTTTCTCGCCCTCGGTTTCAGCCCCTCTGTTTCAGCCCCTCTGTTTCAGCCCCTCTGTTTCTCGCCCTCTGTTTCAGCCCCTCTGTTTCTCGCCCTCTGTTTCAGCCCCTCTGTTTATCGCCCTCTGTTTCAGCCCCTCTGTTTCAGCCCCTCTGATTCAGCCCCTCTGATTCAGCCCCTCTGTTTCTCGCCCACTGTTTCAGCCCCTCTGTTTCGCGCTCTCTGTTTCAGCCCCTCTGTTTCTCGCCCTCTGTTTCAGCCCCTCTGTTTCAGCCCCTCTGTTTCAGCCCCTCTGTTTCAGCCCCTCTGTTTCTCGCCCTCTGTTTCAGCCCCTCTGTTTCAGCTCCTCTGTTTCTCGCCCTCTGTTTCAGCCCCTCTGTTTCAGCCGCTCTGATTCAGCCCCTCTGCTTCTCGCCCTTTTTCAACCCCTCTGTTTCAGCCCCTCTGTTTCAGCCCCTCTGATTCCGCCCCTCTGTTTCTCGCCCTCTGTTTCAGCCCCTCTGTTTCTCGCCCTCTGTTTCAGCCCCTCTGTTTCAGCCCCTCTGTTTCAGCCCCTCTGTTTCTCGCCCTCTGTTTGTCGCCCTCTGTTTCAGCCCCTCCATTTCTTCCCCTCTGTTTCAGCCCCTCTGTTTCTCGCCCTCTGTTTCAGCCCCACTGTTTCTCGCCCTCTGTTTCAGCCCCACTGTTTCAGCCTCTCTGATTCAACCCCTCTGATTCAGCCCCTCTGTTTCTCGCCCTCTGTTTCAGCCCCTCTGTTTCGCGCTCTCTGTTTCAGCCCGTCTGTTTCTCGCCCTCTGTTTGAGCCCCTCTGATTCCGCCCCTCTGTTTCTCGCCCTCTGTTTCAGCCCCTCTGTTTCTCGCCCTCTGTTTCAGCCCGTCTGTTTCTCGCCCTCTGTTTCAGCCCCTCTGTTTCTCGCCCACTGTTTCAGCCCCTCTGATTCAGCCCCTCTGTTTCTCGCCCTCTGTTTCAGCCCCTCTGTTTCAGCCCCTCTGTTTCAGCCCCTCTGTTTCTCGTCCTCTGTTTCAGCCCCTCCATTTCTTCCCCTCTGTTTCAGCCCCTCTGTTTCTCGCCCTCTGTTTCAGCCCCACTGTTTCTCGCCCTCTGTTTCAGCCCCACTGTTTCAGCCCCTCTGATTCAACCCCTCTGATTCAGCCCCTCTGTTTCTCGCCCTCTGTTTCAGCCCCTCTGTTTCGCGCTCTCTGTTTCAGCCGGTCTGTTTCTCGCCCTCTGTTTGAGCCCCTCTGATTCCGCCCCTCTGTTTCTCGCCCTCTGTTTCAGCCCCTCTGATTCTCGCCCTCTGTTTCAGCCCGTCTGTTTCTCGCCCTCTGTTTCAGCCCCTCTGTTTCAGCCCCTCTGTTTCAGCCCCTCTGTTTCTCGCCCTCTGTTTCAGCCCCTCTGATTCAGCCCCTCTGATTCTCGCCCTCTGTTTCAGCCCCTCTGTTTCAGCCCCTCTGTTTCAGCCCCTCTGTTTCTCGCCCTCTGTTTCAGCCCCTCTGTTTCTCGCCGTCTGTTGCAGCCACTCTGTTTCTCGCCCACTGTTTCAGCCCCTCTGTTTCAGCCCCTCTGTTTCAGCCCCTCTGTTTCTCGCCCTCTGTTTCAGCCCCTCTGTTTCAGCCCCTCTGTTTCCCGCCCTCTGTTTCTGCCCCTCTGTTTCTCGCCCTCTGTTTCGGCCCCTCTGTTTCAGCCCCGCTGATTCAGCCCCTCTGTTTGACCCCCTCTGAATCAGCCCCTCTGATTCAGCCCTCTGTTTCAGCCCCTCTGTTTCAGACCATCTGTTTCAGCCCCTCGGTTTCTCGCCCTCTGTTTCAGCCCCTCTGTTTCTCGCCCTCTGTTTCAGCCCCTCTGTTTCTCGCCCTCTGTTTCAGCCCCTCTGATTCAGCCCCTCTGTTTCAGCCCCTCTGATTCAGCCCCTCTGATTCAGCCCCTCTGATTCAGCCCCTCTGTTTCTCGCCCTCTGTTTCAGTCCCTCTGTTTCTGCCCCTCTGTTTCAGCCGCTCTGTTTCTCATCCTTTGTTTCAGCCCCTCTGATTCAGCCCCCCTGATTCAGCCCCTCTGATTCAGCCCCTCTGTTTCTCGCCCTCTGTTTCAGCCCCTCTGTTTCAGCCCCTCTGTTTTAGCCCCTCTGTGTCAGCCCCCCTGTTTCTCGCCCTCTGTTTCAGCCCCTCTGTATCAGACCCTCTGTTTCCCGCCCTCTGTTTCAGCCCCTCTGTTTCTCGCCCTCTGTTTCAGCCCCTCTGATTCAGCCCCTCTGTTTCAGCCCCTCTGATTCAGCCCCTCTGTTTCAGCCCCTCTGATTCAGCCCCTCTGTTTCACGCCCCGTGTTTCAGCCCCTCTGTTTCTCGCCCTCTGTTTCAGCCCCTCTGTTTCGGCCCCTCTGTTTCAGCCCCTCTGTTTCTCACCCACTGTTTCAGCCCCTCTGTTTCAGCCCCTCTGATTCAGCCCCTCTGTTTCCCGCCCCTCTGTTTCAGCCCCTCTGTTTCACGCCCCGTGTTTCAGCCCCTCTGTTTCTTGCCCTCTGTTTCAGCCCCTCTTTTTCTCGCCCTCTGTTTCAGCCCCTCTGTTTCAGCCCCTCTGTTTCAGTCCCTCTGTTTCTCGCCCTCTGTTTCAGCCCCCCGGGTTCTCGCCCTATATTTCAGCCCCTCTGTTTCAGCCCCTCGGTTTCTCACCCTCTGTTTCAGCCCCTCTGTTTCTCGCCCTCTGTTTCAGCCGCTCTGTTTCTCGCCCTCTGTTTCAGCCCCTCTGTTTCTCGCCCTCTGTTTCAGCCCCTCTGTTTCTCGCCCTCTGTTTCAGCCCCTCTGATACAGCCCCTCTGTTTCAGCCCCTCTGTTTCAGCCCCTCTGTTTCTCGCCCTCTGTTTCAGCCCCTCTGTTTCTCGCCCTCTGTTTCAGCCCCTCTGTTTCAGCCCCTCTGTTTCTCGCCCTCTGTTTCAGCCCCTCTGTTTCTCGCCCTCTGTTTCAGCCCCTCTGATACAGCCCCTCTGTTTCAGCCCCTCTGATTCAGCCCCTCTATTTCAGCCCCTCTGTTTCTCGCCCTCTGTTTCAGGCTCTCTGTTTCAGCCCATCTGTTTCAGCCCCTCTGTTTCAGCCCCTCTGTTTCTCGCCCTCTGTTTCTCGCCCGCAGTTTCAGCCCCTCTGTTTCTCGCCCTCTGTTTCAGCCCATTTGTTTCAGCCCATCTGATACAGCCCCTCTGATTCGGCCCCTCTGTTTCAGCCCCTCTGTTTCAGCCCCTCTGTTTCAGCCCCTCTGTTTCTCGCCCTCTGTTTCAGCCCCTCTGTTGCTCGGCCTCTGTTTCAGCCCCTCTGTTTCAGCCCCTCTGTTTCAGCCCCTCTGTTTCAGCCCCTCTGTTTCTCGCCCTCTGTTTCAGCCCCTCTGTTTCTAGCCCTATGTTTCAGCCCCTCTGTTTCAGCCCCTCTGATTCAGCCCCTCTGTTTCAGCCCCTCTGTTTCTCGCCCTCGGTTTCAGCCCCTCTGTTTCAGCCCCTCTGTTTCAGCCCCTCTGTTTCTCGCACTCTGTTTCAGCCCCTCTGTTTCTCGCCCTCTGTTTCAGCCCCTCTGTTTCAGCACCTCTGTTTCTTGCCCTCTGTTTCAGCCCCTCTGTTTCTCGCCCTCTGTTTCAGCTCCTCTGTTTCAGCCCCTCTGTTTAAGCCCCTCTGTTTCTCGCCCTCTGTTTCAGCCTCTCTGTTTCTCACCCTCTGTTTCAGCCCCTCTGATTTAGCCCCTCTGTTTCAGCCCCTCTGTTTCAGCCCCTCTGTTTCTCGCCCTCTGTTTCAGCCCCACTGTTTCGCACTCTCTGTTTCAGCCCCTCTGTTTCAGCCCCTCTGTTTCTCGCCCTCTGTTTCTGCCCCTCTGTTTCTCACCCTTTGTTTCAGCCCCTCTATTTCTCGCTCTGTGTTTCAGCCTCTCTGATTCAGCCCCTCTGTTTCAGCCCCTCTGAATCAGCCCCTCTGATTTAGCCCCTCTGTTTCAGCCCCTCTGTTTCAGCCCCTCTCTTTCTCGCCCTCTGTTTCAGCCCCTCTAATTCTCGCCCTCTGTTTCAGCCCCTATGATTCAGCCCCTCTGTTTCTCGCCCTCTGTTTCAGCCCCTCTGTTTCTCGCCCTCGGTCTCAGCCCCTCTGATTCAGCCCCTCTGTTTCAGCCCCTCTGTTTCTCGCCTTCTGTTTCAGCCCCTCTGTTTCTCCCCCTCTGTTTCAGCCCCTCTGTATCAGCCCCTCTGTTTCCCGCCCACTGTTTCAGCCCCTCTGTTTCTCGCCCTCTGTTTCAGCCCCTCTGTTTCTCGGCCTCTGTTTCAGCCCCTCTGTTTCAGCCCCTCTGTTTCAGCCCCTCTGTTTCTCGCCCTCTGTTTCAGCCCCTCTGTTTCTAGCCCTCTGTTTCAGCCCCTCTGTTTCAGCCCCTCTGATTCAGCCCCTCTGTTTCAGCCGCTCGGTTTCTCGCCCTCGGTTTCAGCCCCTCTGATTCAGCCCCTCTGTTTCAGCCCCTCTGTTTCAGCCGCTCTCTTTCTCGCACTCTGTTTCAGCCCCTCTACTTCTCGCCCTCTGTTTCAGCCCCTATGATTCAGCCCCTCTGTTTCTCGCCCTCTGTTTCAGCTCCTCTGTTTCTCGCCCTCTGTTTCAGCCCCTCTGTTTCTCGCCCTCGGTCTCAGCCCCTCTGATTCAGCCCCTCTGTTTCAGCCCCTCTGTTTCTCGCCTTCTGTTTCAGCCCCTCTGTTTCTTGCCCTCTGTTTCAGCCCCTCTATTTCTCGCCCTCTGTTTCAGCCCCTCTGTTTCAGCCCCTCTGTTTCTCGCCTTCTGTTTCAGGCCCTCTGTTTCTCGCCCTCTGTTTCAGCTCCTCTATTTCTCGCCCTCTGTTTTAGCCCCTCTGATTCAGCCCCTCTGTTTCAGCCCCTCTGAATCAGCACCTCTGATTCAGCCACTCTGTTTCAGCCCCTCTGTTTTTCGCCCTCTGTTTCAGCCCCTCTGTTTCAGCCCCTCTGTTACTCGCCCTCTGTTTCAGCCCCTCTGTTTCTCGCCCTCTGTTTCAGCCCCTCTGTTTCTCGCCCTCTGTTTCAGCCTCTCTGATTCAGCACCTCTGTTTCTCGCCCTCTGTTTCAGCCCCTCTGTTTCTCGCCCTCTGTTTCAGCCCCTCTGTTTCTTGCCGTCTGTTTCAGCCCCTCTGTTTCTCGCACTCGGTTTCAGCCCCTCTGTTTCAGCCCCTCTGTTTCAGCCCCTCTGTTTCTCGCCCTCTGTTTCAGCCCCTCTGTTTCTCGCCCTCTGTTTCAGCCCCTCTGTTTCTCGCCCTCTGTTTCAACCCCTCTGTTTCAGCCCCTCTGATTCAGCCCCTCTGATTCAGCCCCTCTGTTTCTCGCCCACTGGTTCAGCCCCTCTGTTTCGCGCTCTCTGTTTCAGCCCCTCTGTTTCTCGCCCTCTGTTTCAGCCCCTCTGTTTCAGCCCCTCTGTTTCAGCCCCTCTGTTTCAGCCCCTCTGTTTCTCGCCCTCTGTTTCAGCCCCTCTGTTTCAGCCCCTCTGTTTCTCGCCCTCTGTTTCAGCCCCTCTGTTTCAGCCCCTCTGATTCAGGCCCTCTGCTTCTCGCCCTGTTTCAGCCCCTCTGTTTCAGCCCCTCTGTTTCAGCCCCTCTGATTCCGCCCCTCTGTTTCTCGCCCTCTGTTTCAGCCCCTCTGTTTCTCGCCCTCTGTTTCAGTCCCTCTGTTTCAGCCCCTCTGTTTCAGCCCCTCTGTTTCAGCCCCGCTATTTCTCGCCCTCTGTTTCAGCCCCTCCATTTCTTCCCCTCTGTTTCAGCCCCTCTGTTTCTCGCCCTCTGTTTCAGCCCCTCTGTTTCTCGCCCTCTGTTTCAGCCCCACTGTTTCAGCCCCTCTGATTCAACCCCTCTGATTCAGCGCCTCTGTTTCTCGCCCTATGTTTCAGCCCCTCTGTTTCGCGCTCTCTGTTTCAGCCCCTCTGTT
Organism: Chiloscyllium punctatum; assembly: GCF_047496795.1. NCBI lineage: Eukaryota > Metazoa > Chordata > Chondrichthyes > Orectolobiformes > Hemiscylliidae > Chiloscyllium > Chiloscyllium punctatum. Next base: position 80,399,088 of record NC_092769.1, on the reverse strand, counting down.
TCTCGCCCTCTGTTTGAGCCCCTCTGTTTCAGCTCCTCTGTTTCAGCCCCTCTGTTTCTCGCCCTCTGTTTCAATCCCTCTGATTCAGCACCTCTGTTTCTCGCCCTCTGTTTCAGCCCCTCTGTTTCTCGCACTCTGTTTCAGCCCCTCTGATTCCTCCCCTCTGTTTCTCGCCCTCTGTTTCAGCCCCTCTGTTTCTCGCCCTCTGTTTCAGCCCGTCTGTTTCTCGCCCTCTGTTTCAGCCCCTCTGTTTCAGCCCCTCTGTTTCAGCCCCTCTGTTTCCCGCCCTCTGTTTCAGCCCCTCTGATTCAGCCCCTCTGTTTCTCGCCCTCTGTTTCAGCCCCTCTGTTTCAGCCCCTCTGTTTCAGCCCCTCTGTTTCTCGCCCTCTGTTTCAGCCCCTCTGTTTCTCGCCGTCTGTTGCAGCCACTCTGTTTCTCGCCCACTGTTTCAGACCCTCTGTTTCAGCCCCTCTGTTTCTCGCCCTCTGTTTCAGCCCCTCCATTTCTCGCCCTCTGTTTCAGCCCCTCTGTTTCAGCCCCTCTGTTTCCCGCCCTCTGTTTCTGCCCCTCTGTTTCTCGCCCTCTGTTTCGGCCCCTCTGTTTCTCGCCCTCTGTTTCAGCCCCGCTGATTCAGCCCCTCTGTTTCACCCCCTCTGAATCAGCCCCTCTGATTCAGCCCTCTGTTTCAGCCCCTCTGTTTCAGACCCTCTGTTTCAGCCCCTCGGTTTCTCGCCCTCTGTTACAGCCCCTCTGTTTCTCGCCCTCTGTTTCAGCCCCTCTGTTTCTCGCCCTCTGTTTCAGCCCCTCTGATTCAGCCCCTCTGTTTCAGCCCCTCTGATTCAGCCCCTCTGATTCAGCCACTCTGATTCAGCCCCTCTGTTTCTCGCCCTCTGTTTCAGTCCCTCTGTTTCAGCCCCTCTGTTTCAGCCCCTCTGTTGCTCATCCTTTGTTTCAGCCCCTCTGATTCAGCCCCCCTGATTCAGCCCCTCTGATTCAGCCCCTCTGTTTCTCGCCCTCTGTTTCAGCACCTCTGTTTCAGCCCCTCTGTTTTAGCCCCTCTGTGTCAGCCCCCCTGTTTCTCGCCCTCTGTTTCAGCCCCTCTGTATCTGCCCCTCTGTTTCCCGCCCTCTGTTTCAGCCTCTCTGATTCAGCCCCTCTGTTTCAGCCCCTCTGATTCAGCCCCTCTGTTTCAGCCCCTCTGATTCAGCCCCTCTGTTTCTCGCCCTCTGTTTCAGCCCCTCTGTTTCGGCCCCTCTGTTTCAGCCCCTCTGTTTCTCACCCTCTGTTTCAGCCCCTCTGATTCAGCCCCTCTGATTCAGCCCCTCTGTTTCCCGCCCCTCTGTTTCAGCCCCTCTGTTTCACGCCCCGTGTTTCAGCCCCTCTGTTTCTTGCCCTCTGTTTCAGCCCCTCTGTTTCTCGCCCTCTGTTTCAGCCCCTCTGTTTCAGCCCCTCTGTTTCAGTCCCTCTGTTTCTCGCCCTCTGTTTCAGCCCCTCTGTTTCTCGCCCTCTGTTTCAGCCCCTCTGTTTCTCGCCCTCTGTTTCAGCCCCTCTGTTTAAGCCCCTCTGTTTCTCGCCCTCTGTTTCAGCCCCTCTGTTTCTCGCCCTCTGTTTCAGCCCCTCTGATACAGCCCCTCTGTTTCAGCCCCTCTGTTTCTGCCCTCTGTTTCTCGACCTCTGTTTCAGCCCCTCTGTTTCTCGCCCTCTGTTTCAGCCCCTCTGTTTCAGCCCCTCTGTTTCTCGCCCTCTGTTTCAGCCCCTCTGTTTCTCGCCCTCTGTTTCAGCCCCTCTGATACAGCCCCTCTGTTTCAGCCCCTCTGATTCAGCCCCTCTGTTTCAGCCCCTCTGTTTCTCGCCCTCTGTTTCAGGCTCTCTGTTTCAGCCCGTCTGTTTCAGCCCCTCTGTTTCAGCCCCTCTGTTTCTCGCCCTCTGTTTCTCGCCCGCAGTTTCAGCCCCTCTGTTTCTCGCCCTCTGTTTCAGCCCCTCTGTTTCAGCCCCTCTGATACAGCCCCTCTGATTCGGCCCCTCTGTTTCAGCCCCTCTGTTTCAGCCCCTCTGTTACAGCCCCTCTGTTTCTCGCCCTCTGTTTCAGCCCCTCTGTTTCTCGGCCTCTGTTTCAGCCCCTCTGTTTCAGCCCCTCTGTTTCAGCCCCTCTGTTTCTCGCCCTCTGTTTCAGCCCCTCTGTTTCTAGCCCTCTGTTTCAGCCCCTCTGTTTCAGCCCCTCTGATTCAGCCCCTCTGTTTCAGCCCCTCTGTTTCTCGCCCTCGGTTTCAGCCCCTCTGTTTCAGCCCCTCTGTTTCAGCCCCTCTGTTTCAGCCCCTCTGTTTCTCGCACTCTGTTTCAGCCCCTCTGTTTCTCGCCCTCTGTTTCAGCCCCTCTGTTTCAGCACCTCTGTTTCTTGCCCTCTGTTTCAGCCCCTCTGTTTCTCGCCCTCTGTTTCAGCTCCTCTGTTTCAGCCCTTCTGTTTAAGCCCCTCTGTTTCTCGCCCTCTGTTTCAGCCGCTCTGTTTCAGCCCCTCTGATTTAGCCCCTCTGTTTAAGCCCCTCTGTTTCAGCCCCTCTGTTTCTCGCCCTCTGTTTCAGCCCCACTGTTTCGCGCTCTCTGTTTCAGCTCCTCTGTTTCAGCCCCTGTGTTTCTCGCCCTCTATTTCTGCCCCTCTGTTTCTCACCCTTTGTTTCAGCCCCTCTATTTCTCGCTCTGTGTTTCAGCCTCTCTGATTCAGCCCCTCTGTTTCAGCCCCTCTGAATCAGCCCCTCTGTTTCAGCCCCTCTGAATCAGCCCCTCTGTTTCAGCCCCTCTCTTTCTCGCCCTCTGTTTCAGCCCCTCTAATTCTCGCCCTCTGTTTCAGCCCCTATGATTCATCCCCTCTGTTTCTCACCCTCTGTTTCAGCCCCTCTGTTTCTCGCCCTCGGTCTCAGCCCCTCTGATTCAGCCCCTCTGTTTCAGCCCCTCTGTTTCTCGCCTTCTGTTTCAGCCCCTCTGTTTCTCGCCCACTGTTTCAGCCCCTCTGTATCAGCCCCTCTGTTTCCCGCCCTCTGTTTCAGCCCCTCTGTTTCTCGCCCTCTGTTTCAACCCCTCTGATTCAGCCCCTCTGTTTCAGCCCCTCTGATTCAGCCCCTCTGTTTCAGCCTCTCTGATTCAGCCCCTCTGTTTCAGCCTCTCTGTATCTCACCCTCTGTTTCAGCCCCTCTGTTTCAGCCCCTCTGTTTCTCGCCCTCTGTTTCAGAACCTCTGTTTCTCGACCTCAGTTTCAGCCCCTCTGATTCAGCCTCTCTGTTTCTCGCCCTCTGTTTCAGCCCCTCTGTTTCACGCTCTCTGTTTCAGCCCCTCTGTTTCAGCCCCTCTGTTTCTCGCCCTCTGTTTCAGCCCCTCTGTTTCTCACCCTCTGCTTCAGCCCCTCTGTTTCAGCCCCTCTGTTTCAGCCGCTCTAATTCTCGCTATCTGTTTCAGCCTCTATGATTCAGCCCCTCTGTTTCTCGCCCTCTGTTTCAGCCCCTCTGTTTCTCGCCCTCGGTTTCAGACCCTCTGTTTCAGCCCCTCTGTTTCTCGCCCTCTGTTTCAGCCACTCTGTTTCAGCCGCTCTGATTCAGCCCCTCTGGTTCAGCCCCACTGTTTCTCGCCCGCTGTTTCAGTCCCTCTGTTTCAGCCATTCTCTTTCAGCCCCTCTGTTTCTGTCCCTCTGTTTATCGCCCTCTGTTTCAGCCCCTCTGTTACTCGCCCTCTGTTTCAGCCCCTCTCTTTCTCGCCCTCTGATTCAGCCCCTCTGTTTCAGCCCCTCTGTTTCAGCCCCTCTGTTTCTCGCCCTCTATTTCAGCCCCTCTGTTTCTTGCCCTCTGTTTCAGCCCCTCTGATTTAGCCCCTCTGTTTCAGCCCCTCTGTTTCAGCCCCTCTGTTTCAGCCCCTCTGTTTCGCGCTCTCTGTTTCAGCCCCTCTGTTTCTCGCCCTCTGTTTCAGCCCCTCTGTTTTTCGCCCTCTGTTTCAGCCCCTCTGATTCAGCACCTCTGTCTCAGCCCCTCTGATTCAGCCCCTCTGTTTCAGCCCCTCTATTTCAGTCCCTCTGTTTCTCGCCCTCAGTTTCTCACACTCTGTTTCAGCCCCTGTGTTTCTCGTCCTCTGTTTCAGCCCCTCTGTTTTTCGCCCTCTGTTTCAGCCCCTCCGTTTCTCGCCCTCTGTTTCAGGCTCTCTGTTTCAGCCCGTCTGTTTCAGCCCCTCTGTTTCAGCCCCTCTGTTTCTCGCCATCTGTTTCTCGCCCGCTGTTTCAGCCCCTTTGTTTCTCGCCCTCTGTTTCAGCCCCTCTGATTCAGCCCCTCTGTTTCAGCCCCTCTGATTCAGCCCCTCTGTTTCAGCCCCTCTGATTCAGCCCCTCTGTTTCTCGCCCTCTGTTTCAGCCCCTCTGTTTCGGCCCCTCTGTTTCAGCCCCTCTGTTTCTCACCCTCTGTTTCAGCCCCTCTGATTCAGCCCCTCTGATTCAGCCCCTCTGTTTCCCGCCCCTCTGTTTCAGCCCCTCTGTTTCACGCCCCGTGTTTCAGCCCCTCTGTTTCTTGCCCTCTGTTTCAGCCCCTCTGTATCAGCCCCTCTGTGTTAGCCCCCCTGTTTCTCGCCCTCTGTTTCAGCCCCTCTGTATCAGCCCCTCTGTTTCCCGCCCTCTGTTTCAGCCCCTCTGATTCAGCCCCTCTCTTTCAGCCCCTCTGATTCAGCCCCTCTGTTTCAGCCCCTCTGATTCAGCCCCTCTGTTTCTCGCCCTCTGTTTCAGCCCCTCTGTTTCGGCCCCTCTGTTTCAGCCCCTCTGTTTCTCACCCTCTGTTTCAGCCCCTCTGATTCAGCCCCTCTGATTCAGCCCCTCTGTTTCCCGCTCCTCTGTTTCTGCCCCTCTGTTTCACGCCCCGTGTTTCAGCCCCTCTGTTTCTCGCCCTCTGTTTCAGCCCCTCTGTTTCAGCCCCTCTGTTTCAGTCCCTCTGTTTCTCGCCCTCTGTTTCAGCCCCTCTGTTTCTCGCCCTCTATTTCAGCCCCTCTGTTTCAGCCCCTCGGTTTCTCGCCCTCTGTTTCAGCCCCTCTGTTTCTCGCCCTCTGTTTCAGCCTCTCTGTTTCAGCCCCTCTGTTTCTCGCCCTCTGTTTCAGCCCCTCTGTTTCTCGCCCTCTGTTTCAGCCCCTCTGATACAGCCCCTCTGTTTCAGCCCCTCTGTTTCAGCCCCTCTGTTTCTCGCCCTCTGTTTCAGCCCCTCTGTTTCTCGCCCTCTGTTTCAGCCCCTCTGTTTCAGCCCCTCTGTTTCTCGCCCTCTGTTTCAGGCTCTCTGTTTCAGCCCGTCTGTTTCAGCCCCTCTGTTTCAGCCCCTCTGTTTCTCGCCCTCTGTTTCTCGCCCGCAGTTTCAGCCCCTCTGTTTCTCGCCCTCTGTTTCAGCCCCTCTGTTTCAGCCCCTCTGATACAGCCCCTCTGATTCGGCCCCTCTGTTTCAGCCCCTCTGTTTCAGCCCCTCTGTTACAGCCCCTCTGTTTCTCGCCCTCTGTTTCAGCCCCTCTGTTTCTCGGCCTCTGTTTCAGCCCCTCTGTTTCAGCCCCTCTGTTTCAGCCCCTCTGTTTCTCGCCCTCTGTTTCAGCCCCTCTGTTTCTAGCCCTCTGTTTCAGCCCCTCTGTTTCAGCCCCTCTGATTCAGCCCCTCTGTTTCAGCCCCTCTGTTTCTCGCCCTCGGTTTCAGCCCCTCTGTTTCAGCCCCTCTGTTTCAGCCCCTCTGTTTCAGCCCCTCTGTTTCTCGCACTCTGTTTCAGCCCCTCTGTTTCTCGCCCTCTGTTTCAGCCCCTCTGTTTTAGCATCTCTGTTACATGCCCTCTGTTTCAGCCCCTCTGTTTCTCGCCCTCTGTTTCAGCTCCTCTGTTTCAGCCCCTCTGTTTAAGCCCCTCTGTTTCTCGCCCTCTGTTTCAGCCGCTCTGTTTCTCACCCTCTGTTTCAGCCCCTCTGATTTAGCCCCTCTGTTTAAGCCCCTCTGTTTCAGCCCCTCTGTTTCTCGCCCTCTGTTTCAGCCCCACTGTTTCGCGCTCTCTGTTTCAGCCCCTCTGTTTCAGCCCCTGTGTTTCTCGCCCTCTGTTTCTGCCCCTCTGTTTCTCACCCTTTGTTTCAGCCCCTCTATTTCTCGCTCTGTGTTTCAGCCTCTCTGATTCAGCCCCTCTGTTTCAGCCCCTCTGAATCAGCCCCTCTGTTTCAGCCCCTCTGAATCAGCCCCTCTGATTCAGCCCCTCTGTTTCAGCCCCTCTGTTTCAGCCCCTCTCTTTCTCGCCCTCTGTTTCAGCCCCTCTAATTCTCGCCCTCTGTTTCAGCCCCTATGATTCAGCCCCTCTGTTTCTCGCCCTCTGTTTCAGCCCCTCTGTTTCTCGCCCTCGGTCTCAGCCCCTCTGATTCAGCCCCTCTGTTTCAGCCCCTCTGTTTCTCGCCTTCTGTTTCAGCCCCTCTGTTTCTCGGCCACTGTTTCAGCCCCTCTGTATCAGCCCCTCTGTTTCCCGCCCTCTGTTTCAGCCCCTCTGTTTCTCGCCCTCTGTTTCAACCCCTCTGATTCAGCCCCTCTGTTTCAGCCCCTCTGATTCAGCCCCTCTGTTTCAGCCCCTCTGATTCAGCCCCTCTGTTTCGGCCTCTCTGTATCTCACCCTCTGTTTCAGCCCCTCTGTTTCAGCCCCTCTGTTTCTCGCCCTCTGTTTCAGAACCTCTGTTTCTCGACCTCAGTTTCAGCCCCTCTGTTTCACGCTCTCTGTTTCAGCCCCTCTGTTTCAGCCCCTCTGTTTCTCGCCCTCTGTTTCAGCCCCTCTGTTTCTCACCCTCTGCTTCAGCCCCTTTGTTTCAGCCCCTCTGTTTCAGCCGCTCTAATTCTCGCTATCTGTTTCAGCCTCTATGATTCAGCCCCTCTGTTTCTCGCCCTCTGTTTCAGCCCCTCTGTTTCTCGCCCTCTGTTTCAGCCCCTCTGTTTCTCGCCCTCGGTTTCAGACCCTCTGTTTCAGCCCCTCTGTTTCTCGCCCTCTGTTTCAGCCCCTCTGTTTCAGCCGCTCTGATTCAGCCCCTCTGTTTCAGCCCCTCTCTTTCTCGCCCTCTGTTTCAGCCCCTCTGTTTCAGCCCCTCTGTTTCAGCCCCTCTGTTTCTCGCCCTCTATTTCAGCCCCTCTGTTTCTTGCCCTCTGTTTCAGCCCCTCTGATTTAGCCCCTCTGTTTCAGCCCCTCTGTTTCAGCCCCTCTGTTTCGCGCTCTCTGTTTCAGCCCCTCTGTTTCTCGCCCTCTGTTTCAGCCCCTCTGTTTTACGCCCTCTGTTTCAGCCCCTCTGATTCAGCACCTCGGTCTCAGCCCCTCTGATTCAGCCCCTATGTTTCAGCCCCTCTTTTTCAGTCCCTCTGTTTCTCGCCCTCAGTTTCTCACACTCTGTTTCAGCCCCTGTGTTTCTCGCCCTCTGTTTAAGCCCCTCCGTTTCTCGCCCTCTGTTTCAGGCTCTCTGTTTCAGCCCATCTGTTTCAGCCCCTCTGTTTCAGCCCCTCTGTTTCTCGCCATCTGTTTCTCGCCCGCTGTTTCAGCCCCTTTGTTTCTCGCCCTCTGTTTCAGCCCCTCTGTTTCAGCCCCTCTGATTCAGCCCCTCTGATACAGCCCCTCTGTTTCTCGCCCTCTGTTTCAGCCCCTCTGTTTCAGCCCCTCTGTTTCAGCCCCTCTGTGTCAGCCCCTCTGTTTCTCGCCCTCTGTTTCAGCCCCTCTGTTTCTCGCCCTCTGTTTCAGCCCCTCTGTTTCACGCACTCTGTTTCAGCCCCTCTGTTTCAGCACCTCTGTTTCAGCCCCTCTGTTTCAGCCCCTCTGTTTCTCGCCCTCTGTTTCAGCCCCTCTGTTTCTCGCCCTCTGTTTCAGCCCCTCTGTTTCAGCCCCTCTGTTTCAGCCCCTCTGTTTCAGCCCCTCTGTTTCTCGCCCTCTGTTTCAGCCCCTCTGTTTCTCGCCGTCTGTTGCAGCCACTCTGTTTCTCGCCCACTGTTTCAGCCCCTCTGATTCAGCCCCTCTGATTCAGCCCCTCTGTTTCCCGCCCCTCTGTTTCAGCCCCTCTGTTTCACGCCCCGTGTTTCAGCCCCTCTGTTTCTTGCCCTCTGTTTCAGCCCCTCTGTTTCTCGCCCTCTGTTTCAGCCCCTCTGTTTCAGCCCCTCTGTTTCAGTCCCTCTGTTTCTCGCCCTCTGTTTCAGCCCCTCTGTTTCTCGCCCTCTATTTCAGCCCCTCTGTTTCAGCCCCTCGGTTTCTCGCCCACTGTTTCAGCCCCTCTGTTTCTCGCCCTCTGTTTCAGCCCCTCTGTTTCTCGCCCTCTGTTTCAGCCCCTCTGTTTCAGCCCCTCTGTTTCTCGCCCTCTGTTTCAGCCCCTCTGTTTCTCGCCCTCTGTTTCAGCCCCTCTGATACAGCCCCTCTGTTTCAGCCCCTCTGATTCAGCCCCTCTGTTTCAGCCCCTCTGTTTCTCGCCCTCTGTTTCAGGCTCTCTGTTTCAGCCCGTCTGTTTCAGCCCCTCTGTTTCAGCCCCTCTGTTTCTCGCCCTCTGTTTCTCGCCAGCAGTTTCAGCCCCTCTGTTTCTCGCCCTCTGTTTCAGCCCCTCTGTTTCAGCCCCTCTGATACAGCCCCTCTGATTCGGCCCCTCTGTTTCAGCCCCTCTGTTTCAGCACCTCTGTTTCAGCCCCTCTGTTTCTCGCCCTCTGTTTCAGCCCCTCTGTTTCTCGGCCTCTGTTTCAGCCCCTCTGTTTCAGCCCCTCTGTTTCAGCCCCTCTGTTTCAGCCCCTCTGTTTCTCGCCCTCTGTTTCAGCCCCTCTGTTTCTAGCCCTCTGTTTCAGCCCCTCTGTTTCAGCCCCTCTGATTCAGCCCCTCTGTTTCAGCCCCTCTGTTTGTCGCCCTCGGTTTCAGCCCCTCTGTTTCAGCCCCTCTGTTTCTCGCACTCTGTTTCAGCCCCTCTGTTTCTCACCCTCTGTTTCAGCCCCTCTGTTTCAGCACCTCTGTTTCTTGCCCTCTGTTTCAGCCCCTCTGTTTCTCGCCCTCTGTTTCAGCTCCTCTGTTTCAGCCCCTCTCATTAAGCCCCTCTGTTTCTCGCCCTCTGTTTCAGCCGCTCTGTTTCTCACCCTCTGTTTCAGCCCCTCTGATTTAGCCCCTCTGTTTCAGCCCCACTGTTTCGCGCTCTCTGTTTCAGCCCCTCTGTTTCAGCCCCTGTGTTTCTCGCCCTCTGTTTCTGCCCCTCTGTTTCTCACCCTTTGTTTCAGCCCCTCTATTTCTCGCTCTGTGTTTCAGCCTCTCTGATTCAGCCCCTCTGTTTCAGCCCCTCTGAATCAGCCCCTCTGTTTCAGCCCCTCTGAATCAGCCCCTCTGATTCAGCCCCTCTGTTTCAGCCCCTCTGTTTCAGCCCCTCTCTTTCTCGCCCTCTGTTTCAGCCCCTCTAATTCTCGCCCACTGTTTCAGCCCCTATGATTCAGCCCCTCTGTTTCTCGCCCTCTCTTTCAGCCCCTCTGTTTCTCGCCCTCGGTCTCAGCCCCTCTGATTCAGCCCCTCTGTTTCAGCCCCTCTGTTTCTCGCCTTCTGTTTCAGCCCCTCTGTTTCTCGCCCTCTGTTTCAGCCCCTCTGTATCAGCCCCTCTGTTTCCCGCCCTCTGTTTCAGCCCCTCTGTTTCTCGCCCTCTGTTTCAACCCCTCTGATTCAGCCCTTCTGTTTCAGCCCCTCTGATTCAGCCTCTCTGTTTCAGCCCCTCTGATTCAGCCCCTCTGTTTCAGCCTCTCTGTATCTCACCCTCTGTTTCAGCCCCTCTGTTTCAGCCCCTCTGTTTCTCGCCCTCTGTTTCAGAACCTCTGTTTCTCGACCTCAGTTTCAGCCTCTCTGATTCAGCCCCTCTGTTTCCCGCCCTCTGTTTCAGCCCCTCTGTTTCACGCTCTATGTTTCAGCCCCTCTGTTTCAGCCCCTCTGTTTCTCGCCCTCTGTTTCAGCCCCTCTGTTTCTCACCCTCTGCTTCAGCCCCTCTGTTTCAGCCCCTCTGTTTCAGCCGCTCTAATTCTCGCTATCTGTTTCAGCCTCTATAATTCAGCCCCTCTGTTTCTCGCCCTTTGTTTCAGCCCCTCTGTTTCTCGCCCTCTGTTTCAGCCCCTCTGTTTCTCGCCCTCGGTTTCAGACCCTCTGTTTCAGCCCCTCTGTTTCTCGCACTCTGTTTCAGCCCCTCTGTTTCAGCCGCTCTGATTCAGCCCCTCTGGTTCAGCCCCACTGTTTCTCGCCCTCTGTTTCAGTCCCTCTGTTTCAGCCATTCTCTTTCAGCCCCTCTGTTTCTGTCCCTCTGTTTATCGCCCTCTGTTTCAGCCCCTCTGTTACTCGCCCTCTGTTTCAGCCCCTCTCTTTCTCGCCCTCTGTTTCAGCCCCTCTGTTTCAGCCCCTCTGTTTCAGCCCCTCTGTTTCTCGCCCTCTATTTCAGCCCCTCTGTTTCTTGCCCTCTGTTTCAGCCCCTCTGATTTAGCCCCTCTGTTTCAGCCCCTCTGTTTCAGTCCCTCTGTTTCAGCCCCTCTGTTTCGCGCTCTCTGTTTCAGCCCCTCTGTTTCTCGCCCTCTGTTTCAGCCCCTCTGTTTTTCGCCCTCTGTTTCAGCCCCTCTGATTCAGCACCTCTGTCTCAGCCCCTCTGATTCAGCCCCTCTGTTTCAGCCCCTCTTTTTCAGTCCCTCTGTTTCTCGCCCTCAGTTTCTCACACTCTGTTTCAGCCCCTGTGTTTCTCGCCCTCTGTTTCAGCCCCTCTGTTTTTCGCCCTCTGTTTCAGCCCCTCCGTTTCTCGCCCTCTGTTTCAGGCTCTCTGTTTCAGCCCGTCTGTTTCAGCCCCTCTGTTTCAGCCCCTCTGTTTCTCGCCATCTGTTTCTCGCCCGCTGTTTCAGCCCCTTTGTTTCTCGCCCTCTGTTTCAGCCCCTCTGTTTCAGCCCCTCTGATTCAGCCCCTCTGATACAGCCCCTCTGTTTCTCGCCCTCTGTTTCAGCCCCTCTGTTTCAGCCCCTCTGTTTCAGCCCCTCTGTGTCAGCCCCTCTGTTTCTCGCCCTCTGTTTCAGCCCCTCTGTTTCTCGCCCTCTGTTTCAGCCCCTCTGTTTCACGCCCTCTGTTTCAGCCCCTCTGTTTCAGCCACTCTGTTTCAGCCCCTCTGTTTCAGCCCCTCTGTTTCTCGCCCTCTGTTTCAGCCCCTCTGTTTCTCGCCCTCTGTTTCAGCCCCTCTGTTTCAGCCCCTCTGTTTCAGCCCCTCTGTTTCAGCCCCTCTGTTTCTCGCCCTCTGTTTCAGCCCCTCTGTTTCTCGCCGTCTGTTGCAGCCACTCTGTTTCTCGCCCACTGTTTCAGCCCCTCTGTTTCAGCCCCTCTGTTTCAGCCCCTCTGTTTCTCGCCCTCTGTTTCAGCCCCTCTGTTTCTCGCCCTCTGTTTCAGCCCCTCTGTTTCAGACCCTCTGTTTCCCGCTCTCTGTTTCTGCCCCTCTGTTTCTCGCCCTCTGTTTCGGCCCCTCTGTTTCTCGCCCTCTGTTTCAGCCCCGCTGATTCAGCCCCTCTGTTTCACCCCCTCTGAATCAGCCCCTCTGATTCAGCCCTCTGTTTCAGCTCCTCTGTTTCAGACCATCTGTTTCAGCCCCTCGGTTTCTCGCCCTCTGTTTCAGCCCCTCTGTTTCTCGCCCTCTGTTTCAGCCCCTCTGTTTCTCGCCCTCTGTTTCAGCCCCTCTGTTTCAGCCCCCCTGTTTCAGCACCTCTGATTCAGCCCCTCTGATTCAGCCACTCTGATTCAGCCCCTCTGTTTCTCGCCCTCTGTTTCAGTCCCTCTGTTTCAGCCCCTCTGTTTCAGCCCCTCTGTTTCTCATCCTTTGTTTCAGCCCCTCTGATTCAGCCCCTCTGATTCAGCCCCTCTGATTCAGCCCCTCTGTTTCCTGCCCTCTGTTTCAGCCCCTCTGTTTCAGCCCCTCTGTTTTAGCCCCTCTGTGTCAGCCCCCCTGTTTCTCGCCCTCTGTTTCAGCCCCTCTGTATCAGCCCCTCTGTTTCCCGCCCTCTGTTTCAGCCCCTCTGTTTCTCGCCCTCTGTTTCTCGCCCTCTATTTCAGCCCCTCTGTTTCAGCCCCTCTGATTCAGCCCCTCTGTTTCAGCCCCTCTGATTCAGCCCCTCTGTTTCAGCCTCTCTGTATCTCACCCTCTGTTTCAGCCCCTCTGTTTCAGCCCCTCTGTTTCTCGCCCTCTGTTTCAGAACCTCTGTTTCTCGACCTCTGTTTCAGCCCCTCTGATTCAGCCCCTCTGTTTCTCGCCCTCTTTTTCAGCCCCGCTGATTCAGCCCCTCTGTTTCTCGCCCTCTGTTTCAGCCCCGCTGATTCAGCCCCTCTGTTTCACCCCCTCTGAATCAGCCCCTCTGATTCAGCCCTCTGTTTCAGCTCCTCTGTTTCAGACCATCTGTTTCAGCCCCTCGGTTTCTCGCCCTCTGTTTCAGCCCCTCTGTTTCTCGCCCTCTGTTTCAGCCCCTCTGTTTCTCGCCCTCTGTTTCAGCCCCTCTGTTTCAGCCCCCCTGTTTCAGCACCTCTGATTCAGCCCCTCTGATTCAGCCACTCTGATTCAGCCCCTCTGTTTCTCGCCCTCTGTTTCAGTCCCTCTGTTTCAGCCCCTCTGTTTCAGCCCCTCTGTTTCTCATCCTTTGTTTCAGCCCCTCTGATTCAGCCCCTCTGATTCAGCCCCTCTGATTCAGCCCCTCTGTTTCCTGCCCTCTGTTTCAGCCCCTCTGTTTCAGCCCCTCTGTTTTAGCCCCTCTGTGTCAGCCCCCCTGTTTCTCGCCCTCTGTTTCAGCCCCTCTGTATCAGCCCCTCTGTTTCCCGCCCTCTGTTTCAGCCCCTCTGTTTCTCGCCCTCTGTTTCTCGCCCTCTATTTCAGCCCCTCTGTTTCAGCCCCTCTGATTCAGCCCCTCTGTTTCAGCCCCTCTGATTCAGCCCCTCTGTTTCAGCCTCTCTGTATCTCACCCTCTGTTTCAGCCCCTCTGTTTCAGCCCCTCTGTTTCTCGCCCTCTGTTTCAGAACCTCTGTTTCTCGACCTCTGTTTCAGCCCCTCTGATTCAGCCCCTCTGTTTCTCGCCCTCTTTTTCAGCCCCTCTGTTTCACGCTCTCTGTTTCAGCCCCTCTGTTTCCGCCCCTCTGTTTCTCGCCCTCTGTTTCAGCCCCTCTGTTTCTCGCCCTCTGCTTCAGCCCCTCTGTTTCAGCCCCTCTGTTTCAGCCGCTCTAATTCTCGCTATCTGTTTCAGCCTCTATGATTCAGCCCCTCTGTTTCTCGCCCTCTGTTTCAGCCCCTCTGTTTCTCGCCCTCTGTTTCAGCCCCTCTGTTTCTCGCCCTCGGTTTCAGAGCCTCTGTTTCAGCCCCTCTGTTTCTCGCCCTCTGTTTCAGCCCCTCAGTTTCTCGCCCTCTGTTTCAGCCCCTCTGTTTCAGCGCCTCTGTTTCAGCCTTTCTGATTCAGCCCCTCTGGTTCAGCCCCACTGTTTCTCGCCCTCTGTTTCAGTCCCTCTGTTTCAGCCATTCTCTTTCAGCCCCTCTGTTTCTGTCCCTCTGTTTATCGCCCTCTGTTTCAGCCCCTCTGTTACTCGCCCTCTGTTTCAGCCCCTCTGTTTCTCACCCTCTGTTTCAGCCCCTCTGTTTCAGCCCCTCTGTTTCTCGCCCTCTATTTCAGCCCCTCTGTTTCTTGCCCTCTGTTTCAGCCCCTCTGTTACTCGCCCTCTGTTTCAGCCCCTCTCTTTCTCGCCCTCTGTTTCAGCCCCTCTGTTTCAGCCCCTCTGTTTCAGCCCCTCTGTTTCTCGCCCTCTATTTCAGCCCCTCTGTTTCTTGCCCTCTGTTTCAGCCCCTCTGATTTAGCCCCTCTGTTTCAGCCCCTCTGTTTCAGCCACTCTGTTTCAGCCCCTCTGTTTCGCGCTCTCTGTTTCAGCCCCTCGGTTTCTCGCCCTCTGTTTCAGCCCCTCTGTTTCTCGCCCTCTGTTTCAGCCCCTCTGTTTCTCGCCCTCTGTTTCAGCCCCTCTGTTTCAGCCCCCCTGTTTCAGCACCTCTGATTCAGCCCCTCTGATTCAGCCACTCTGATTCAGCCCCTCTGTTTCTCGCCCTCTGTTTCAGTCCCTCTGTTTCAGCCCCTCTGTTTCAGCCCCTCTGTTTCTCATCCTTTGTTTCAGCCCCTCTGATTCAGCCCCTCTGATTCAGCCCCTCTGATTCAGCCCCTCTGTTTCCTGCCCTCTGTTTCAGCCCCTCTGTTTCAGCCCCTCTGTTTTAGCCCCTCTGTGTCAGCCCCCCTGTTTCTCGCCCTCTGTTTCAGCCCCTCTGTATCAGCCCCTCTGTTTCCCGCCCTCTGTTTCAGCCCCTCTGTTTCTCGCCCTCTGTTTCTCGCCCTCTATTTCAGCCCCTCTGTTTCAGCCCCTCTGATTCAGCCCCTCTGTTTCAGCCCCTCTGATTCAGCCCCTCTGTTTCAGCCTCTCTGTATCTCACCCTCTGTTTCAGCCCCTCTGTTTCAGCCCCTCTGTTTCTCGCCCTCTGTTTCAGAACCTCTGTTTCTCGACCTCTGTTTCAGCCCCTCTGATTCAGCCCCTCTGTTTCTCGCCCTCTTTTTCAGCCCCGCTGATTCAGCCCCTCTGTTTCTCGCCCTCTGTTTCAGCCCCGCTGATTCAGCCCCTCTGTTTCACCCCCTCTGAATCAGCCCCTCTGATTCAGCCCTCTGTTTCAGCTCCTCTGTTTCAGACCATCTGTTTCAGCCCCTCGGTTTCTCGCCCTCTGTTTCAGCCCCTCTGTTTCTCGCCCTCTGTTTCAGCCCCTCTGTTTCTCGCCCTCTGTTTCAGCCCCTCTGTTTCAGCCCCCCTGTTTCAGCACCTCTGATTCAGCCCCTCTGATTCAGCCACTCTGATTCAGCCCCTCTGTTTCTCGCCCTCTGTTTCAGTCCCTCTGTTTCAGCCCCTCTGTTTCAGCCCCTCTGTTTCTCATCCTTTGTTTCAGCCCCTCTGATTCAGCCCCTCTGATTCAGCCCCTCTGATTCAGCCCCTCTGTTTCCTGCCCTCTGTTTCAGCCCCTCTGTTTCAGCCCCTCTGTTTTAGCCCCTCTGTGTCAGCCCCCCTGTTTCTCGCCCTCTGTTTCAGCCCCTCTGTATCAGCCCCTCTGTTTCCCGCCCTCTGTTTCAGCCCCTCTGTTTCTCACCCTCTGCTTCAGCCCCTCTGTTTCAGCCCCTCTGTTTCAGCCGCTCTAATTCTCGCTATCTGTTTCAGCCTCTATGATTCAGCCCCTCTGTTTCTCGCCCTCTGTTTCAGCCCCTCTGTTTCTCGCCCTCTGTTTCAGCCCCTCTGTTTCTCGCCCTCGGTTTCAGACCCTCTGTTTCAGCCCCTCTGTTTCTCGCCCTCTGTTTCAGCCCCTCTGTTTCAGCCGCTCTGATTCAGCCCCTCTGGTTCAGCCCCACTGTTTCTCGCCCTCTGTTTCAGCCCCTCTGTATCAGCCCCTCTGTTTCCCGCCCTCTGTTTCAGCCCCTCTGTTTCTCGCCCTCTGTTTCTCGCCCTCAATTTCAGCCCCTCTGTTTCAGCCCCTCTGATTCAGCCCCTCTGTTTCAGCCCCTCTGATTCAGCCCCTCTGTTTCAGCCTCTCTGTATCTCACCCTCTGTTTCAGCCCCTCTGTTTCAGCCCCTCTGTTTCTCGCCCTCTGTTTCAGAACCTCTGTTTCTCGACCTCTGTTTCAGCCCCTCTGATTCAGCCCCTCTGTTTCTCGCCCTCTTTTTCAGCCCCTCTGTTTCACGCTCTCTGTTTCAGCCCCTCTGTTTCCGCCCCTCTGTTTCTCGCCCTCTGTTTCAGCCCCTCTGTTTCTCGCCCTCTGCTTCAGCCCCTCTGTTTCAGCCCCTCTGTTTCAGCCGCTCTAATTCTCGCTATCTGTTTCAGCCTCTATGATTCAGCCCCTCTGTTTCTCGCCCTCTGTTTCAGCCCCTCTGTTTCTCGCCCTCTGTTTCAGCCCCTCTGTTTCTCGCCCTCGGTTTCAGAGCCTCTGTTTCAGCCCCTCTGTTTCTCGCCCTCTGTTTCAGCCCCTCAGTTTCTCGCCCTCTGTTTCAGCCCCTCTGTTTCAGCGCCTCTGTTTCAGCCTTTCTGATTCAGCCCCTCTGGTTCAGCCCCACTGTTTCTCGCCCTCTGTTTCAGTCCCTCTGTTTCAGCCATTCTCTTTCAGCCCCTCTGTTTCTGTCCCTCTGTTTATCGCCCTCTGTTTCAGCCCCTCTGTTACTCGCCCTCTGTTTCAGCCCCTCTGTTTCTCACCCTCTGTTTCAGCCCCTCTGTTTCAGCCCCTCTGTTTCTCGCCCTCTATTTCAGCCCCTCTGTTTCTTGCCCTCTGTTTCAGCCCCTCTGTTACTCGCCCTCTGTTTCAGCCCCTCTCTTTCTCGCCCTCTGTTTCAGCCCCTCTGTTTCAGCCCCTCTGTTTCAGCCCCTCTGTTTCTCGCCCTCTATTTCAGCCCCTCTGTTTGTTGCCCTCTGTTTCAGCCCCTCTGATTTAGCCCCTCTGTTTCAGCCCCTCTGTTTCAGCCACTCTGTTTCAGCCCCTCTGTTTCGCGCTCTCTGTTTCAGCCCCTCTGTTTCTCGCCCTCTGTTTCAGCCCCTCTGTTTTTCGCCCTCTGTTTCAGCCCCTCTGATTCAGCACCTCTGTTTCAGCCCCACCGTTTCTCGCCCTCTGTTTCAGGCTCTCTGTTTCAGCACGTCTGTTTCATCCCCTCTGTTTCAGTCCCTCTGTTTCTCGCCATCTGTTTCTCGCCCGCTGTTTCAGCCCCTTTGTTTCTCGCCCTCTGTTTCAGCCCCTCTGTTTCAGCCCCTCTGATTCAGCCCCTCTGATACAGCCCCTCTGTTTCTCGCCCTCTGTTTCAGCCCCTCTGTTTCAGCCCCTCTGTTTCAGCCCCTCTGTGTCAGCCCCTCTGTTTCTCGCCCTCTGTTTCAGCCCCTCTGTTTCTCGACCTCTGTTTCAGCCCCTCTGTTTCACGCCCTCTGTTTCAGCCCCTCTGTTTCAGCCCCTCTGTTTCAGCCCCTCTGTTTCAGCCCCTCTGTTTCTCGCCCTCTGTTTCAGCCCCTCTGTTTCTCGCCCTCTGTTTCAGCCCCTCTGTTTCAGCCCCTCAGTTTCAGCCCCTCTGTTTCAGCCCCTCTGTTTCTCGCCCTCTGTTTCAGCCCCTCTGTTTCTCGCCGTCTGTTGCAGCCACTCTGTTTCTCGCCCACTGTTTCAGCCCCTCTGATTCAGCCCCTCTGATTCAGCCCCTCTGTTTCCCGCCCCTCTGTTTCAGCCCCTCTGTTTCACGCCCCGTGTTTCAGCCCCTCTGTTTCTTGCCCTCTGTTTCAGCCCCTCTGTTTCTCGCCCTCTGTTTCAGCCCCTCTGTTTCAGCCCCTCTGGTTCAGTCCCTCTGTTTCTCGCCCTCTGTTTCAGCCCCTCTGTTTCTCGCCCTCTATTTCAGCCCCTCTGTTTCAGCCCCTCGGTTTCTCGCCCTCTGTTTCAGCCCCTCTGTTTCTCGCCCTCTGTTTCAGCCCCTCTGTTTCTCGCCTTCTGTTTCAGCCCCTCTGATTCAGCCCCTCTGTTTCTCGCCCTCTGTTTCAGCCCCTCTGTTTCTCGCCCTCTGTTTCAGCCCCTCTGATACAGCCCCTCTGTTTCAGCCCCTCTGTTTCAGCCCCTCTGTTTCTCGCCCTCTGTTTCAGCCCCTCTGTTTCTCGCCCTCTGTTTCAGCCCCTCTGATACAGCCCCTCTGTTTCAGCCCCTCTGATTCAGCCCCTCTGTTTCAGCCCCTCTGTTTCTCGCCCTCTGTTTCAGGCTCTCTGTTTCAGCCCGTCTGTTTCAGCCCCTCTGTTTCAGCCCCTCTGTTTCTCGCCCTCTGTTTCTCGCCCGCAGTTTCAGCCCCTCTGTTTCTCGCCCTCTGTTTCAGCCCCTCTGTTTCAGCCCCTCTGATACAGCCCCTCTGATTCGGCCCCTCTGTTTCAGCCCCTCTGTTTCAGCCCCTCTGTTTCAGCCCCTCTGTTTCTCGCCCTCTGTTTCAGCCCCTCTGTTTCTCGGCCTCTGTTTCAGCCCCTCTGTTTCAGCCCCTCTGTTTCAGCCCCTCTGTTTCAGCCCCTCTGTTTCTCGCCCTCTGTTTCAGCCCCTCTGTTTCTAGCCCTCTGTTTCAGCCCCTCTGTTTCAGCCCCTCTGATTCAGCCCCTCTGTTTCAGCCCCTCTGTTTCTCGCCCACGGTTTCAGCCCCTCTGTTTCAGCCCCTCTGTTTCAGCCCCTCTGTTTCAGCCCCTCTGTTTCTCGCACTCTGTTTCAGCCCCTCTGTTTCTCGCCCTCGGTCTCAGCCCCTCTGTTTCAGCACCTCTGTTTCTTGCCCTCTGTTTCAGCCCCTCTGTTTCTCGCCCTCTGTTTCAGCTCCTCTGTTTCAGCCTCTCTGTTTAAGCCCCTCTGTTTCTCGCCCTCTGTTTCAGCCGCTCTGTTTCTCACCCTCTGTTTCAGCCCCTCTGATTTAGCCCTTCTGTTTCAGCCCCTCTGTTTCAGCCCCTCTTTTTCTCGCCCTCTGTTTCAGCCCCACTCTTTCGCGCTCTCTGTTTCAGCCCCTCTGTTTCAGCCCCTGTGTTTCTCGCCCTCTATTTCTGCCCCTCTGTTTCTCATCATTTGTTTCAGCCCCTCTATTTCTCGCTCTGTGTTTCAGCCTCTCTGATTCAGCCCCTCTGTTTCAGCCCCTCTGAATCAGCCCCTCTGTTTCAGCCCCTCTGAATCAGCCCCTCTGATTCAGCCCCTCTGTTTCAGCCCCTCTGTTTCAGCCCCTCTCTTTCTCGCCCTCTGTTTCAGCCCCTCTAATTCTCGCCCTCTGTTTCAGCCTCTATGATTCAGCCCCTCTGTTTCTCGCCCTCTCTTTCAGCCCCTCTGTTTCTCGCCCTCGGTCTCAGCCCCTCTGATTCAGCCCCTCTGTTTCAACCCCTCTGTTTCTCGCCTTCTGATTCAGCCCCTCTGTTTCTCGCCCTCTGTTTCAGCCCCTCTGTATCAGCCCCTCTGTTTCCCGCCCTCTGTTTCAGCCCCTCTGTTTCTCGCCCTCTGTTTCAACCCCTCTGATTCAGCCCCTCTGTTTCAGCCCCTCTGATTCAGCCCCTCTGTTTCAGCCCCTCTGATTCAGCCCCTCTGTTTCAGCCTCTCTGTATCTCACCCTCTGTTTCAGCCCCTCTGTTTCAGCCCCTCTGTTTCTCGCCCTCTGTTTCAGAACCTCTGTTTCTCGACCTCAGTTTCAGACCCTCTGATTCAGCCCCTCTGTTTCTCGCCCTCTGTTTCAGCCCCTCTGTTTCACGCTCTCTGTTTCAGCACCTCTGTTTCTCGCCCTCTGTTTCAGCCCCTCTGTTTCTCACCCTCTGCTTCAGCCCCTCTGTTTCAGCCCCTCTGTTTCAGCCGCTCTAATTCTCGCTATCTGTTTCAGCCTCTATGATTCAGCCCCTCTGTTTCTCGCCCTCTGTTTCAGCCCCTCTGTTTCTCGCCCTCTGTTTCAGCCCCTCTGTTTCTCGCCCTCGGTTTCAGACCCTCTGTTTCAGCCCCTCTGTTTCTCGCCCTCTGTTTCAGCCCCTCTGTTTCAGCCGCTCTGATTCAGCCCCTCTGGTTCAGCCCCACTGTTTCTCGCCCGCTGTTTCAGTCCCTCTGTTTCAGCCATTCTCTTTCAGCCCCTCTGTTTCTGTCTCTCTGTTTATCGCCCTCTGTTTCAGGCTCTCTGTTTCAGCCCGTCTGTTTCAGCCCCTCTGTTTCAGTCCCTCTGTTTCTCGCCATCTGTTTCTCGCCCGCTGTTTCAGCCCCTTTGTTTCTCGCCCTCTGTTTCAGCCCCTCTGTTTCAGCCCCTCAGTTTCAGCCCCTCTGTTTCAGCCCCTCTGTTTCTCGCCCTCTGTTTCAGCCCCTCTGTTTCTCGCCGTCTGTTGCAGCCACTCTGTTTCTCGCCCACTGTTTCAGCCCCTCTGATTCAGCCCCTCGTTTTCAGCCCCTCTGTTTCAGCCCCTCTGTTTCTCGCACTCTGTTTCAGCCCCTCTGTTTCTCGCCCTCTGTTTCAGCCCCTCTGTTTCAGCACCTCTGTTTCTTGCCCTCTGTTTCAGCCCCTCTGTTTCTCGCCCTCTGTTTCAGCTCCTCTGTTTCAGCCCCTCTGTTTCAGCACCTCTGTTTCTTGCCCTCTGTTTAAGCCCCTGGGTTTCTCGCCCTCTGTTTCAGCCGCTCTGTTTCTCACCCTCTGTTTCAGCCCCTCTGATTTAGCCCTTCTGTTTCAGCCCCTCTGTTTCAGCCCCTCTGTTTCTCGCCCTCTGTTTCAGCCCCACTCTTTCGCGCTGTCTGTTTCAGCCCCTCTGTTTCAGCCCCTGTGTTTCTCGCCCTCTGTTTCTGCCCCTCTGTTTCTCACCATTTGTTTCAGCCCCTCTATTTCTCGCTCTGTGTTTCAGCCTCTCTGATTCAGCCCCTCTGTTTCAGCCCCTCTGAATCAGCCCCTCTGTTTCAGCCCCTCTGAATCAGCCCCTCTGATTCAGCCCCTCTGTTTCAGCCCCTCTGTTTCAGCCCCTCTGTTTCAGCCGCTCTGTTTCAGCCCCTCTGGTTCAGCCCCACTGTTTCTCGCCCTCTGTTTCAGTCCCTCTGTTTCAGCCATTCTCTTTCAGCCCCTCTGTTTCTGTCCCTCTGTTTATCGCCCTCTGTTTCAGCCCCTCTGTTACTCGCCCTCTGTTTCAGCCCCTCTCTTTCTCGCCCTCTGTTTCAGCCCCTCTGTTTCAGCCCCTCTGTTTCAGCCCCTCTGTTTCTCGCCCTCTATTTCAGCCCCTCTGTTTCTTGCCCTCTGTTTCAGCCCCTCTGATTTAGCCCCTCTGTTTCAGCCCCTCTGTTTCAGTCCCTCTGTTTCAGCCCCTCTGTTTCGCGCTCTCTGTTTCAGCCCCTCTGTTTCTCGCCCTCTGTTTCAGCCCCTCTGTTTTTCGCCCTCTGTTTCAGCCCCTCTGATTCAGCACCTCTGTCTCAGCCCCTCTGATTCAGCCCCTCTGTTTCAGCCCCTCTTTTTCAGTCCCTCTGTTTCTCGCCCTCAGTTTCTCACACTCTGTTTCAGCCCCTGTGTTTCTCGCCCTCTGTTTCAGCCCCTCTGTTTTTCGCCCTCTGTTTCAGCCCCTCCGTTTCTCGCCCTCTGTTTCAGGCTCTCTGTTTCAGCCCGTCTGTTTCAGCCCCTCTGTTTCAGCCCCTCTGTTTCTCGCCATCTGTTTCTCGCCCGCTGTTTCAGCCCCTTTGTTTCTCGCCCTCTGTTTCAGCCCCTCTGTTTCAGCCCCTCTGATTCAGCCCCTCTGATACAGCCCCTCTGTTTCTCGCCCTCTGTTTCAGCCCCTCTGTTTCAGCCCCTCTGTTTCAGCCCCTCTGTGTCAGCCCCTCTGTTTCTCGCCCTCTGTTTCAGCCCCTCTGTTTCTCGCCCTCTGTTTCAGCCCCTCTGTTTCACGCCCTCTGTTTCAGCCCCTCTGTTTCAGCCACTCTGTTTCAGCCCCTCTGTTTCAGCCCCTCTGTTTCTCGCCCTCTGTTTCAGCCCCTCTGTTTCTCGCCCTCTGTTTCAGCCCCTCTGTTTCAGCCCCTCTGTTTCAGCCCCTCTGTTTCAGCCCCTCTGTTTCTCGCCCTCTGTTTCAGCCCCTCTGTTTCTCGCCGTCTGTTGCAGCCACTCTGTTTCTCGCCCACTGTTTCAGCCCCTCTGTTTCAGCCCCTCTGTTTCAGCCCCTCTGTTTCTCGCCCTCTGTTTCAGCCCCTCTGTTTCTCGCCCTCTGTTTCAGCCCCTCTGTTTCAGACCCTCTGTTTCCCGCTCTCTGTTTCTGCCCCTCTGTTTCTCGCCCTCTGTTTCGGCCCCTCTGTTTCTCGCCCTCTGTTTCAGCCCCGACGATTCAGCCCCTCTGTTTCACCCCCTCTGAATCAGCCCCTCTGATTCAGCCCTCTGTTTCAGCTCCTCTGTTTCAGACCATCTGTTTCAGCCCCTCGGTTTCTCGCCCTCTGTTTCAGCCCCTCTGTTTCTCGCCCTCTGTTTCAGCCCCTCTGTTTCTCGCCCTCTGTTTCAGCCCCTCTGTTTCAGCCCCCCTGTTTCAGCACCTCTGATTCAGCCCCTCTGATTCAGCCACTCTGATTCAGCCCCTCTGTTTCTCGCCCTCTGTTTCAGTCCCTCTGTTTCAGCCCCTCTGTTTCAGCCCCTCTGTTTCTCATCCTTTGTTTCAGCCCCTCTATTCAGCCCCTCTGATTCAGCCCCTCTGATTCAGCCCCTCTGTTTCCTGCCCTCTGTTTCAGCCCCTCTGTTTCAGCCCCTCTGTTTTAGCCCCTCTGTGTCAGCCCCCCTGTTTCTCGCCCTCTGTTTCAGCCCCTCTGTATCAGCCCCTCTGTTTCCCGCCCTCTGTTTCAGCCCCTCTGTTTCTCGCCCTCTGTTTCTCGCCCTCTATTTCAGCCCCTCTGTTTCAGCCCCTCTGATTCAGCCCCTCTGTTTCAGCCCCTCTGATTCAGCCCCTCTGTTTCAGCCTCTCTGTATCTCACCCTCTGTTTCAGCACCTCTGTTTCAGCCCCTCTGTTTCTCGCCCTCTGTTTCAGAACCTCTGTTTCTCGACCTCTGTTTCAGCCCCTCTGATTCAGCCCCTCTGTTTCTCGCCCTCTTTTTCAGCCCCTCTGTTTCACGCTCTCTGTTTCAGCCCCTCTGTTTCCGCCCCTCTGTTTCTCGCCCTCTGTTTCAGCCCCTCTGTTTCTCGCCCTCTGCTTCAGCCCCTCTGTTTCAGCCCCTCTGTTTCAGCCGCTCTAATTCTCGCTATCTGTTTCAGCCTCTATGATTCAGCCCCTCTGTTTCTCGCCCTCTGTTTCAGCCCCTCTGTTTCTCGCCCTCTGTTTCAGCCCCTCTGTTTCTCGCCCTCGGTTTCAGAGCCTCTGTTTCAGCCCCTCTGTTTCTCGCCCTCTGTTTCAGCCCCTCAGTTTCTCGCCCTCTGTTTCAGCCCCTCTGTTTCAGCCCCTCTGTTTCAGCCTTTCTGATTCAGCCCCTCTGGTTCAGCACCACTGTTTCTCGCCTTCTGTTTCAGTCCCTCTGTTTCAGCCATTCTCTTTCAGCCCCTCTGTTTCTGTCCCTCTGTTTATCGCCTTCTGTTTCAGCCCCTCTGTTACTCGCCCTCTGTTTCAGCCCCTCTGTTTCTCACCCTCTGTTTCAGCCCCTCTGTTTCAGCCCCTCTGTTTCTCGCCCTCTATTTCAGCCCCTCTGTTTCTTGCCCTCTGTTTCAGCCCCTCTGTTACTCGCCCTCTGTTTCAGCCCCTCTCTTTCTCGCCCTCTGTTTCAGCCCCTCTGTTTCAGCCCCTCTGTTTCAGCCCCTCTGTTTCTCGCCCTCTATTTCAGCCCCTCTGTTTCTCGCCCTCTGTTTCAGCCCCTCTGATACAGCCCCTCTGTTTCAGCCCCTCTGTTTCAGCCCCTCTGTTTCTCGCCCTCTGTTTCGCGCTCTCTGTTTCAGCCCCTCTGTTTCTCGCCCTCTGTTTCAGCCCCTCTGTTTTTCGCCCTCTGTTTCAGCCCCTCTGATTCAGCACCTCTGTTTCAGCCCCACCGTTTCTCGCCCTCTGTTTCAGGCTCTCTGTTTCAGCACGTCTGTTTCAGCCCCTCTGTTTCAGTCCCTCTGTATCTCGCCATCTGTTTCTCGCCCGCTGTTTCAGCCCCTTTGTTTCTCGCCCTCTGTTTCAGCCCCTCTGTTTCAGCCCCTCTGATTCAGCCCCTCTGATACAGCCCCTCTGTTTCTCGCCCTCTGTTTCAGCCCCTCTGTTTCAGCCCCTCTGTTTCAGCCCCTCTGTGTCAGCCCCTCTGTTTCTCGCCCTCTGTTTCAGCCCCTCTGTTTCTCGCCCTCTGTTTCAGCCCCTCTGTTTCACGCCCTCTGTTTCAGCCCCTCTGTTTCAGCCCCTCTGTTTCAGCCCCTCTGTTTCAGCCCCTCTGTTTCTCGCCCTCTGTTTCAGCCCCTCTGTTTCTCGCCCTCTGTTTCAGCCCCTCTGTTTCAGCCCCTCAGTTTCAGCCCCTCTGTTTCAGCCCCTCTGTTTCTCGCCCTCTGTTTCAGCCCCTCTGTTTCTCGCCGTCTGTTGCAGCCACTCTGTTTCTCGCCCACTGTTTCAGCCCCTCTGATTCAGCCCCTCTGATTCAGCCCCTCTGTTTCCCGCACCTCTGTTTCAGCCCCTCTGTTTCACGCCCCGTGTTTCAGCCCCTCTGTTTCTTGCCCTCTGTTTCAGCCCCTCTGTTTCTCGCCCTCTGTTTCAGCCCCTCTGTTTCAGCCCCTCTGTTTCAGTCCCTCTGTTCCTCGCCCTCTGTTTCAGCCCCTCTGTTTCTCGCCCTCTATTTCAGCCCCTCTGTTTCAGCCCCTCGGTTTCTCGCCCTCTGTTTCAGCCCCTCTGTTTCTCGCCCTCTGTTTCAGCCCCTCTGTTTCTCGCCTTCTGTTTCAGCCCCTCTGATTCAGCCCCTCTGTTTCTCGCCCTCTGTTTCAGCCCCTCTGTTTCTCGCCCTCTGTTTCAGCCCCTCTGATACAGCCCCTCTGTTTCAGCCCCTCTGTTTCAGCCCCTCTGTTTCTCGCCCTCTGTTTCAGCCCCTCTGTTTCTCGCCCTCTGTTTCAGCCCCTCTGTTTCAGCCCCTCTGTTTCTCGCCCTCTGTTTCAGCCCCTCTGTTTCTCGCCCTCTGTTTCAGCCCCTCTGATACAGCCCCTCTGTTTCAGCCCCTCTGATTCAGCCCCTCTGTTTCAGCCCCTCTGTTTCTCGCCCTCTGTTTCAGGCTCTCTGTTTCAGCCCGTCTGTTTCAGCCCCTCTGTTTCAGCCCCTCTGTTTCTCGCCCTCTGTTTCTCGCCCGCAGTTTCAGCCCCTCTGTTTCTCGCCCTCTGTTTCAGCCCCTCTGTTTCAGCCCCTCTGATACAGCCCCTCTGATTCGGCCCCTCTGTTTCAGCCCCTCTGTTTCAGCCCCTCTGTTTCAGCCCCTCTGTTTCTCGCCCTCTGTTTCAGCCCCTCTGTTTCTCGGCCTCTGTTTCAGCCCCTCTGTTTCAGCCCCTCTGTTTCAGCCCCTCTGTTTCTCGCCCTCTGTTTCAGCCCCTCTGTTTCTAGCCCTCTGTTTCAGCCCCTCTGTTTCAGCCCCTCTGATTCAGCCCCTCTGTTTCAGCCCCTCTGTTTCTCGCCCACGGTTTCAGCCCCTCTGTTTCAGCCCCTCTGTTTCAGCCCCTCTGTTTCAGCCCCTCTGTTTCTCGCACTCTGTTTCAGCCCCTCTGTTTCTCGCCCTCGGTCTCAGCCCCTCTGTTTCAGCACCTCTGTTTCTTGCCCTCTGTTTCAGCCCCTCTGTTTCTCGCCCTCTGTTTCAGCTCCTCTGTTTCAGCCCCTCTGTTTAAGCCCCTCTGTTTCTCGCCCTCTGTTTCAGCCGCTCTGTTTCTCACCCTCTGTTTCAGCCCCTCTGATTTAGCCCTTCTGTTTCAGCCCCTCTGTTTCAGCCACTCTTTTTCTCGCCCTCTGTTTCAGCCCCACTCTTTCGCGCTCTCTGTTTCAGCCCCTGTGTTTCTCGCCCTCTATTTCTGCCCCTCTGTTTCTCATCATTTGTTTCAGCCCCTCTATTTCTCGCTCTGTGTTTCAGCCTCTCTGATTCAGCCCCTCTGTTTCAGCCCCTCTGAATCAGCCCCTCTGTTTCAGCCCCTCTGAATCAGCCCCTCTGATTCAGCCCCTCTGTTTCAGCCCCTCTGTTTCAGCCCCTCTCTTTCTCGCCCTCTGTTTCAGCCCCTCTAATTCTCGCCCTCTGTTTCAGCCTCTATGATTCAGCCCCTCTGTTTCTCGCCCTCTCTTTCAGCCCCTCTGTTTCTCGCCCTCGGTCTCAGCCCCTCTGATTCAGCCCCTCTGTTTCAACCCCTCTGTTTCTCGCCTTCTGATTCAGCCCCTTGTTTCTCGCCCTCTGTTTAAGCCCCTCTGTATCAGCCCCTCTGTTTCCCGCCCTCTGATTCAGCCCCTCTGTTTCAGCCCCTCTGATTCAGCCCCTCTGTTTCAGCCCCTCTGATTCAGCCCCTCTGTTTCAGCCTCTCTGTATCTCACCCTCTGTTTCAGCCCCTCTGTTTCAGCCCCTCTGTTTCTCGCTCTCTGTTTCAGAACCTCTGTTTCTCGACCTCAGTTTCAGACCCTCTGATTCAGCCCCTCTGTTTCTCGCCCTCTGTTTCAGCCCCTCTGTTTCACGCTCTCTGTTTCAGCCCCTCTGTTTCTCGCCCTCTGTTTCAGCCCCTCTGTTTCTCACCCTCTGCTTCAGCCCCTCTGTTTCAGCCCCTCTGTTTCAGCCGCTCTAATTCTCGCTATCTGTTTCAGCCTCTATGATTCAGCCCCTCTGTTTCTCGCCCTCTGTTTCAGCCCCTCTGTTTCTCGCCCTCTGTTTCAGCCCCTCTGTTTCTCGCCCTCGGTTTCAGACCCTCTGTTTCAGCCCCTCTGTTTCTCGCCCTCTGTTTCAGCCCCTCTGTTTCAGCCGCTCTGATTCAGCCCCTCTGGTTCAGCCCCACTGTTTCTCGCCCGCTGTTTCAGTCCCTCTGTTTCAGCCATTCTCTTTCAGCCCCTCTGTTTCTGTCTCTCTGTTTATCGCCCTCTGTTTCAGGCTCTCTGTTTCAGCCCGTCTGTTTCAGCCCCTCTGTTTCAGTCCCTCTGTTTCTCGCCATCTGTTTCTCGCCCGCTGTTTCAGCCCCTTTGTTTCTCGCCCTATGTTTCAGCCCCTCTGTTTCAGCCCCTCAGTTTCAGCCCCTCTGTTTCAGCCCCTCTGTTTCTCGCCCTCTGTTTCAGCCCCTCTGTTTCTCGCCGTCTGTTGCAGCCACTCTGTTTCTCGCCCACTGTTTCAGCCCCTCTGATTCAGCCCCTCTTTTTCAGCCCCTCTGTTTCAGCCCCTCTGTTTCTCGCACTCTGTTTCAGCCCCTCTGTTTCTCGCCCTCTGTTTCAGCCCCTCTGTTTCAGCACCTCTGTTTCTTGCCCTCTGTTTCAGCCCCTCTGTTTCTCGCCCTCTGTTTCAGCTCCTCTGTTTCAGCCCCTCTGTTTAAGCCCCTCTGTTTCTCGCCCTCTGTTTCAGCCGCTCTGTTTCTCACCCTCTGTTTCAGCCCCTCTGATTTAGCCCTTCTGTTTCAGCCCCTCTGTTTCAGCCCCTCTGTTTCTCGCCCTCTGTTTCAGCCCCACTCTTTCGCGCTGTCTGTTTCAGCCCCTCTGTTTCAGCCCCTGTGTTTCTCGCCCTCTGTTTCTGCCCCTCTGTTTCTCACCATTTGTTTCAGCCCCTCTATTTCTCGCTCTGTGTTTCAGCCTCTCTGATTCAGCCCCTCTGTTTCAGCCCCTCTGAATCAGCCCCTCTGTTTCAGCCCCTCTGAATCAGCCCCTCTGATTCAGCCCCTCTGTTTCAGCCCCTCTGTTTCAGCCCCTCTCTTTCTCGCCCTCTGTTTCAGCCCCTCTAATTCTCGCCCTCTGTTTCAGCCCCTATGATTCAGCCCCTCTGTTTCTCGCCCTCTCTTTCAGCCCCTCTGTTTCTCGCCCTCGGTCTCAGCCCCTCTGATTCAGCCCCTCTGTTTCAGCCCCTCTGTTTCTCGCCTTCTGATTCAGCCCCTCTGTTTCTCGCCCTCTGCTTCAGCCCCTCTGTATCAGCCCCTCTGTTTCCCGCCCTCTGTTTCAGCCCCTCTGTTTCTCACCCTCTGTTTCAACCCCTCTGATTCAGCCCCTCTTTTTCAGCCCCTCTGATTCAGCCCCTCTGTTTCAGCCTCTCTGTATCTCACCCTCTGTTTCAGCCCCTCTGTTTCAGCCCCTCTGTTTCTCGCCCTCTGTTTCAGAACCTCTGTTTCTCGACCTCAGTTTCAGACCCTCTGATTCAGCCCCTCTGTTTCTCGCCCTCTGTTTCAGCCCCTCTGTTTCACGCTCTCTGTTTCAGCCCCTCTGTTTCTCGCCCTCTGTTTCAGCCCCTCTGTTTCTCACCCTCTGCTTCAGCCCCTCTGTTTCAGCCCCTCTGTTTCAGCCGCTCTAATTCTCGCTATCTGTTTCAGCCTCTATGATTCAGCCCCTCTGTTTCTCGCCCTCTGTTTCAGCCCCTCTGTTTCTCGCCCTCTGTTTCAGCCCCTCTGTTTCTCGTCCTCGGTTTCAGACCCTCTGTTTCAGCCCCTCTGTTTCTCGCCCTCTGTTTCAGCCCCTCTGTTTCAGCCGCTCTGATTCAGCCCCTCTGGTTCAGCCCCACTGTTTCTCGCCCGCTGTTTCAGTCCCTCTGTTTCAGCCATTCTCTTTCAGCCCCTCTGTTTCTGTCTCTCTGTTTATCGCCCTCTGTTTCAGGCTCTCTGTTTCAGCCCGTCTGTTTCAGCCCCTCTGTTTCAGTCCCTCTGTTTCTCGCCATCTGTTTCTCGCCCGCTGTTTCAGCCCCTTTGTTTCTCGCCCTCTGTTTCAGCCCCTCTGTTTCAGCCCCTCAGTTTCAGCCCCTCTGTTTCAGCCCCTCTGTTTCTCGCCCTCTGTTTCAGCCCCTCTGTTTCTCGCCGTCTGTTGCAGCCACTCTGTTTCTCGCCCACTGTTTCAGCCCCTCTGATTCAGCCCCTCTGATTCAGCCCCTCTGTTTCCCGCCCCTCTGTTTCAGCCCCTCTGTTTCACGCCCCGTGTTTCAGCCCCTCTGTTTCTTGCCCTCTGTTTCAGCCCCTCTGTTTCTCGCCCTCTGTTTCAGCCCCTCTGTTTCAGCCCCTCTGTTTCAGTCCCTCTGTTTCTCGCCCTCTGTTTCAGCCCCTCTGTTTCTCGCCCTCTATTTCAGAACCTCTGTTTCAGCCCCTCGGTCTCTCGCCCTCTGTTTCAGCCCCTCTGTTTCTCGCCCTCTGTTTCAGCCCCTCTGTTTCTCGCCCTCTGTTTCAGCCCCTCTGTTTCAGCCCCTCTGTTTCTCGCCCTCTGTTTCAGCCCCTCTGTTTCTCGCCCTCTGTTTCAGCCCCTCTGATACAGCCCCTCTGTTTCAGCCCCTCTGTTTCAGCCCCTCTGTTTCTCGCCCTCTGTTTCAGCCCCTCTGTTTCTCGCCCTCTGTTTCAGCCCCTCTGTTTCAGCCCCTCTGTTTCTCGCCCTCTGTTTCAGCCCCTCTGTTTCTCGCCCTCTGTTTCAGCCCCTCTGATACAGCCCCTCTGTTTCAGCCCCTCTGATTCAGCCCCTCTGTTTCAGCCCCTCTGTTTCTCGCCCTCTGTTTCAGGCTCTCTGTTTCAGCCCGTCTGTTTCAGCCCCTCTGTTTCAGCACCTCTGTTTCTCGCCCTCTGTTTCTCGCCCGCAGTTTCAGCCCCTCTGTTTCTCGCCCTCTGTTTCAGCCCCTCTGTTTCAGCCCCTCTGATACAGCCCCTCTGATTCGGCCCCTCTGTTTCAGCCCCTCTGTTTCAGCCCCTCTGTTTCAGCCCCTCTGTTTCTCGCCCTCTGTTTCAGCCCCTCTGTTTCTCGGCCTCTGTTTCAGCCCCTCTGTTTCAGCCCCTCTGTTTCAGCCTCTCTGTTTCAGCCCCTCTGTTTCTCGCCCTCTGTTTCAGCCCCTCTGTTTCTAGCCCTCTGTTTCAGCCCCTCTGTTTCAGCCCCTCTGATTCAGCCCCTCTGTTTCAGCCCCTCTGTTTCTCGCCCTCGGTTTCAGCCCCTCTGTTTCAGCCCCTCTGTTTCAGTCCCTCTGTTTCAGCCCCTCTGTTTCTCGCACTCTGTTTCAGCCCCTCTGTTTCTCGCCCTCTGTTTCAGCCCCTCTGTTTCAGCACCTCTGTTTCTTGCCCTCTGTTTCGGCCCCTCTGTTTCTCGCCCTCTGTTTCAGCTCCTCTGTTTCAGCCCCTCTGTTTAAGCCCCTCTGTTTCAGCCCCTCTGTTTCTCGCCCTCTGTTTCAGCCCCACTCATTCGCGCTCTCTGTTTCAGCCCCTCTGTTTCAGCCCCTCTGTTTCTCACCATTTGTTTCAGCCCCTCTATTTCTCGCTCTGTGTTTCAGCCTCTCTGATTCAGCCCCTCTGTTTCAGCCCCTCTGAATCAGCCCCTCTGTTTCAGCCCCTCTGAATCAGCCCCTCTGATTCAGCCCCTCTGTTTCAGCCCCTCTGTTTCAGCCCCTCTCTTTCTCGCCCTCTGTTTCAGCCCCTCTAATTCTTGCCCTCTGTTTCAGCCCCTATGATTCAGCCCCTCTGTTTCTCGCCCTCTCTTTCAGCCCCTCTGTTTCTCGCCCTCGGTCTCAGCCCCTCTGATTCAGCCCCTCTGTTTCAGCCCCTCTGTTTCTCGCCTTCTGTTTCAGCCCCTCTGTTTCTCGCCCTCTGTTTCAGCCCCTCTGTATCAGCCCCTCTGTTTCCCGCCCTCTGTTTCAGCCCCTCTGTTTCTCGCCCTCTGTTTCAACCCCTCTGATTCAGCCCCTCTGTTTCAGCCCCTCTGATTCAGCCCCTCTTTTTCAGCCCCTCTGATTCAGCCCCTCTGTTTCAGCCTCTCTGTATCTCACCCTCTGTTTCAGCCCCTCTGTTTCAGCCCCTCTGTTTCTCGCCCTCTGTTTCAGAACCTCTGTTTCTCGACCTCATTTTCAGACCCTCTGATTCAGCCCCTCTGTTTCTCGCCCTCTGTTTCAGCCCCTCTGTTTCACGCTCTCTGTTTCAGCCCCTCTGTTTCTCGCCCTCTGTTTCAGCCCCTCTGTTTCTCATCCTCTGCTTCAGCCCCTCTGTTTCAGCCCCTCTGTTTCAGCCGCTCTAATTCTCGCTATCTGTTTCAGCCTCTATGATTCAGCCCCTCTGTTTCTCGCCCTCTGTTTCAGCCCCTCTGTTTCTCGCCCTCTGTTTCAGCCCCTCTGTTTCTCGCCCTCGGTTTCAGACCCTCTGTTTCAGCCCCTCTGTTTCTCGCCCTCTGTTTCAGCCCCTCTGTTTCAGCCGCTCTGATTCAACCCCTCTGGTTCAGCCCCACTGTTTCTCGCCCGCTGTTTCAGTCCCTCTGTTTCAGCCATTCTCTTTCAGCCCCTCTGTTTCTGTCTCTCTGTTTATCGCCCTCTGTTTCAGCCCCTCTGTTACTCGCCCTCTGTTTCAGCCCCTCTCTTTCTCGCCCTCTGTTTCAGCCCCTCTGTTTCAGCCCCTCTGTTTCAGCCCCTCTGTTTCTCGCCCTCTATTTCAGCCCCTCTGTTTCTTGCCCGCTGTTTCAGCCCCTCTGATTTAGCCCCTCTGTTTCAGCCCCTCTGTTTCAGCCCCTCTGTTTCAGCCCCTCTGTTTCGCGCTCTCTGTTTCAGCCCCTCTGTTTCTCGCCCTCTGTTTCAGCCCCTCTGTTTTTCGCCCTCTGTTTCAGCCCCTCTGATTCAGCACCTCTGTCTCAGCCCCTCTGATTCAGCCCCTCTGTTTCAGCCCCTCTTTTTCAGTCCCTCTGTTTCTCGCTCTCAGTTTCTCACACTCTGTTTCAGCCCCTGTGTTTCTCGCCCTCTGTTTCAGCCCCTCTGTTTTTCGCCCTCTGTTTCAGCCCCTCCGTTTCTCGCCCTCTGTTTCAGGCTCTCTGTTTCAGCCCCTCTGATTCAGCCCCTCTGTTTCAGCCCCTCTGTTTCTCGCCATCTGTTTCTCGCCCGCTGTTTCAGCCCCTTTGTTTCTCGCCCTCTGTTTCAGCCCCTCTGTTTCACGCCCCTCTGATTCAGCCCCTCTGATACAGCCCCTCTGTTTCTCGCCCTCTGTTTCAGCCCCTCTGTTTCAGCCCCTCTGTTTCAGCCCCTCTGTGTCAGCCCCTCTGTTTCTCGCCCTCTGTTTCAGCCCCTCTGTTTCTCGCCCTCTGTTTCAGCCCCTCTGTTTCACGCCCTCTGTTTCAGCCCCTCTGTTTCAGCCCCTCTGTTTCAGCCCCTCTGTTTCTTGCCCTCTGTTTCAGCCCCTCTGTTTCTCGCCCTCTGTTTCAGCCCCACTGTTTCAGCCCCTCTGTTTCAGCCCCTCTGTTGCAGCCACTCTGTTTCTCGCCCACTGTTTCAGCCCCTCTGTTTCAGCCCCTCTGTTTCAGCCCCTCTGTTTCTCGCCCTCTGTTTCAGCCCCTCTGTTTCTCGCCCTCTGTTTCAGCCCCTCTGTTTCAGACCCTCTGTTTCCCGCCCTCTGTTTCTGCCCCTCTGGTTCTCGCCCTCTGTTTCGGCCCCTCTGTTTCTCGCCCTCTGTTTAAGCCCCGCTGATTCAGCCCCTCTGTTTCACCCCCTCTGAATCAGCCCCTCTGTTTCACGCTCTCTGTTTCAGCCCCTCTGTTTCCGCCCCTCTGTTTCTCGCCCTCTGTTTCAGCCCCTCTGTTTCTCGCCCTCTGCTTCAGCCCCTCTGTTTCAGCCCCTCTGTTTCAGCCGCTCTAATTCTCGCTATCTGTTTCAGCTTCTATGATTCAGCCCCTCTGTTTCTCGCCCTCTGTTTCAGCCCCTCTGTTTCTCGCCCTCTGTTTCAGCCCCTCTGTTTCTCGCCCTCGGTTTCAGACCCTCTGTTTCAGCCCCTCTGTTTCTCGCCCTCTGTTTCAGCCCCTCAGTTTCTCGCCCTCTGTTTCAGCCCCTCTGTTTCTCGCCCTCTGTTTCAGCCCCTCTGTTTCAGCCGCTCTGATTCAGCCCCTCTGGTTCAGCCCCACTGTTTCTCGCCCTCTGTTTCAGCCATTCTCTTTCAGCCCCTCTGTTTCTGTCCCTCTGTTTATCGCCCTCTGTTTCAGCCCCTCTGTTACTCGCCCTCTGTTTCAGCCCCTCTGTTTCTCACCCTCTGTTTCAGCCCCTCTGTTTCAGCCCCTCTGTTTCAGCCCCTCTGTTTCTTGCCCTCTGTTTCAGCACCTCTGTTACTCGCCCTCTGTTTCAGCCCCTCTCTTTCTCGCCCTCTGTTTCAGCCCCTCTGTTTCAGCCCCTCTGTTTCAGCCCCTCTGTTTCTCGCCCTCTATTTCAGCCCCTCTGTTTCTTGCCCTCTGTTTCAGCCCCTCTGATTTAGCCCCTCTGTTTCAGCCCCTCTGTTTCAGCCCCTCTGTTTCGCGCTCTCTGTTTCAGCCCCTCTGTTTCTCGCCCTCTGTTTCAGCCCATCTGTTTTTCGCCCTCTGTTTCAGCCCCTCTGATTCAGCACCTCTGTCTCAGCCCCTCTGATTCAGCCCCTCTGTTTCAGCCCCTCTTTTTCAGTCCCTCTGTTTCTCGCCCTCAGTTTCTCACACTCTGTTTCAGCCCCTCCGTTTCTCGCCCTCTGTTTCAGGCTCTCTGTTTCAGCCCGTCTGTTTCAGCCCCTCTGTTTCAGTCCCTCTGTTTCTCGCCATCTGTTTCTCGCCCGCTGTTTCAGCCCCTTTGTTTCTCGCCCTCTGTTTCAGCCCCTCTGTTTCAGCCCCTCTGATTCAGCCCCTCTGATACAGCCCCTCTGTTTCTCGCCCTCTGTTTCAGCCCCTCTGTTTCAGCCCCTCTGTTTCAGCCCCTCTGTGTCAGCCCCTCTGTTTCTCGCCCTCTGTTTCAGCCCCTCTGTTTCTCGCCCTCTGTTTCAGCCCCTCTGTTTCACGCCCTCTGTTTCAGCCCCTCTGTTTCAGCCCCTCTGTTTCAGCCCCTCTGTTTCAGCCCCTCTGTTTCTCGCCCTCTGTTTCAGCCCCTCTGTTTCTCGCCCTCTGTTTCAGCCCCTCTGTTTCAGCCCCTCAGTTTCAGCCCCTCTGTTTCAGCCCCTCTGTTTCTCGCCCTCTGTTTCAGCCCCTCTGTTTCTCGCCGTCTGTTGGAGCCACTCTGTTTCTCGCCCACTGTTTCAGCCCCGCTGACTCAGCCCCTCTGATTCAGCCCCTCTGTTTCCCGCCCCTCTGTTTCAGCCCCTCTGTTTCACGCCCCGTGTTTCAGCCCCTCTGTTTCTTGCCCTCTGTTTCAGCCCCTCTGTTTCTCGCCCTCTGTTTCAGCCCCTCTGTTTCAGCCCCTCTGTTTCAGTCCCTCTGTTTCTCGCCCTCTGTTTCAGCCCATCTGTTTCTCGCCCTCTATTTCATCCCCTCTGTTTCAGCCCCTCGGTTTCTCGCCCTCTGTTTCAGCCCCTCTGTTTCTCGCCCTCTGTTTCAGCCCCTCTGTTTTTCGCCCTCTGTTTCAGCCCCTCTGTTTCAGCCCCTCTGTTTCTCGCCCTCTGTTTCAGCCCCTCTGTTTCTCGCCCTCTGTTTCAGCCCCTCTGATACAGCCCCTCTGTTTCAGCCCCTCTGTTTCAGCCCCTCTGTTTCTCGCCCTCTGTTTCAGCCCCTCTGTTTCTCGCCCTCTGTTTCAGCCCCTCTGTTTCAGCCCCTCTGTTTCTCGCCCTCTGTTTCAGCCCCTCTGTTTCTCGCCCTCTGTTTCAGCCCCTCTGATACAGCCCCTCTGTTTCAGCCCCTCTGATTCAGCCCCTCTGTTTCAGCCCCTCTGTTTCTCGCCCTCTGTTTCAGGCTCTCTGTTTCAGCCCGTCTGTTTCAGCCCCTCTGTTTCAGCCCCTCTGTTTCTCGCCCTCTGTTTCTCGCCCGCAGTTTCAGCCCCTCTGTTTCTCGCCCTCTGTTTCAGCCCCTCTGTTTCAGCCCCTCTGATACAGCCCCTCTGATTCGGCCCCTCTGTTTCAGCCCCTCTGTTTCAGCCCCTCTGTTTCAGCCCCTCTGTTTCTCGCCCGCTGTTTCAGCCCCTCTGTTTCTCGGCCTCTGTTTCAGCCCCTCTGTTTCAGCCCCTCTGTTTCAGCCCCTCTGTTTCAGCCCCTCTGTTTCTCGCCCTCTGTTTCAGCCCCTCTGTTTCTAGCCCTCTGTTTCAGCCCCTCTGTTTCAGCCCCTCTGATTCAGACCCTCTGTTTCAGCCCCTCTGTTTCTCGCCCTCGGTTTCAGCCCCTCTGTTTCAGCCCCTCTGTTTCAGCCCCTCTGTTTCTCGCACTCTGTTTCAGCCCCTCTGTTTCTCGCCCTCTGTTTCAGCCCCTCTGTTTCAGCACCTCTGTTTCTTGCCCTCTGTTTCAGCCCCTCTGTTTCTCGCCCTCTGTTTCAGCTCCTCTGTTTCAGCCCCTCTGTTTAAGCCCCTCTGTTTCTCGCCCTCTGTTTCAGCCGCTCTGTTTCTCACCCTCTGTTTCAGCCACTCTGATTTAGCCCCTCTGTTTCAGCCCCTCTGTTTCAGCCCCTCTGTTTCTCGCCCTCTGTTTCAGCCCCACTCTTTCGCGCTCTCTGTTTCAGCCCCTCTGTTTCAGCCCCTGTGTTTCTCGCCCTCTGTTTCTGCCCCTCTGTTTCTCACCATTTGTTTCAGCCCCTCTATTTCTCGCTCTGTGTTTCAGCCTCTCTGATTCAGCCCCTCTGTTTCAGCCCCTCTGAATCAGCCCCTCTGTTTCAGCCCCTCTGAATCAGCCCCTCTGATTCAGCCCCTCTGTTTCAGCCCCTCTGTTTCAGCCCCTCTCTTTCTCGCCCTCTGTTTCAGCCCCTCTAATTCTCGCCCTCTGTTTCAGCCCCTATGATTCAGCCCCTCTGTTTCTCGCCCTCTGTTTCAGCCCCTCTGTTTCTCGCCCTCGGTCTCAGCCCCTCTGATTCAGCCCCTCTGTTTCAGCCCCTCTGTTTCTCGCCTTCTGTTTCAGCCCCTCTGTTTCTCGCCCTCTGTTTCAGCCCCTCTGTATCAGCCCCTCTGTTTCCCGCCCTCTGTTTCAGCCCCTCTGCTTCTCGCCCTCTGTTTCAACCCCTCTGATTCAGCCCCTCTGTTTCAGCCCCTCTGATTCAACCCCTCTGATTCAGCCCCTCTGTTTCAGCCCCTCTGATTCAGCCCCTCTGTTTCAGCCCCTCTGATTCAGCCCCTCTGTTTCAGCCTCTCTGTATCTCACCCTCTGTTTCAGCCCCTCTGTTTCAGCCCCTCTGTTTCTCGCCCTCTGTTTCAGAACCTCTGTTTCTCGACCTCAGTTTCAGACCCTCTGATTCAGCCCCTCTGTTTCTAGCCCTCTGTTTCAGCCCCTCTGTTTCACGCTCTCTGTTTCAGCCCCTCTGTTTCAGCCCCTCTGTTTCTCGCCCTCTGTTTCAGCCCCTCTGTTTCTCACCCTCTGCTTCAGCCCCTCTGTTTCAGCCCCTCTGTTTCAGCCGCTCTAATTCTCGCTATCTGTTTCAGCCTCTATGATTCAGCCCCTCTATTTCTCGCCCTCTGTTTCAGCCCCTCTGTTTCTCGCCCTCTGTTTCAGCCCCTCTGTTTCTCGCCCTCGGTTTCAGACCCTCTGTTACAGCCCCTCTGTTTCAGCCGCTCTGATTCAGCCCCTCTGGTTCAGCCCCACTGTTTCTCGCCCGCTGTTTCAGTCCCTCTGTTTCAGCCATTCTCTTTCAGCCCCTCTGTTTCTGTCCCTCTGTTTATCGCCCTCTGTTTCAGCCCCTCTGTTACTCGCCCTCTGTTTCAGCCCCTCTCTTTCTCGCCCTCTGTTTCAGCCCCTCTGTTTCAGCCCCTCTGTTTCAGCCCCTCTGTTTCTCGCCCTCTATTTCAGCCCCTCTGTTTCTTGCCCTCTGTTTCAGCCCCTCTGATTTAGCCCCTCTGTTTCAGCCCCTCTGTTTCAGCCCCTCTGTTTCGCGCTCTCTGTTTCAGCCCCTCTGTTTCTCGCCCTCTGTTTCAGCCCATCTGTTTTTCGCCCTCTGTTTCAGCCCCTCTGATTCAGCACCTCTGTCTCAGCCCCTCTGATTCAGCCCCTCTGTTTCAGCCCCTCTTTTTCAGTCCCTCTGTTTCTCGCCCTCAGTTTCTCACACTCTGTTTCAGCCCCTGTGTTTCTCGCCCTCTGTTTCAGCCCCTCTGATTTTCGCCCTCTGTTTCAGCCCCTCCGTTTCTCGCCCTCTGTTTCAGGCTCTCTGTTTCAGCCCCTCTGATTCAGCCCCTCTGTTTCAGCCCCTCTGTTTCTCGCCATCTGTTTCTCGCCCGCTGTTTCAGCCCCTTTGTTTCTCGCCCTCTGTTTCAGCCCCTCTGTTTCAGCCCCTCTGATTCAGCCCCTCTGATACAGCCCCTCTGTTTCTCGCCCTCTGTTTCAGCCCCTCTGTTTCAGCCCCTCTGTTTCAGCCCCTCTGTGTCAGCCCCTCTGTTTCTCGCCCTCTGTTTCAGCCCCTCTGTTTCTCGCCCTCTGTTTCAGCCCCTCTGTTTCACGCCCTCTGTTTCAGCCCCTCTGTTTCAGCCCCTCTGTTTCAGCCCCTCTGTTTCTCGCCCTCTGTTTCAGCCCCTCTGTTTCTCGCCCTCTGTTTCAGCCCGTCTGTTTCAGCCCTCTGTTTCAGCCCCTCTGTTTCTCGCCCTCTGTTTCAGCCCCTCTGTTTCTCGCCGTCTGTTGCAGCCACTCTGTTTCTCGCCCACTGTTTCAGCCCCTCTGTTTCAGCCCCTCAGTTTCTCGCCCTCTGTTTCAGCCCTCTGTTTCTCGCCCTCTGTTTCAGCCCCTCTGTTTCTCGCCCTCTGTTTCAGCCCCTCTGTTTCAGCCCCTCTGTTTCAGCCCCTCTGATTCAGCACCTCTGATTCAGCCACTCTGATTCAGCCCCTCTGTTTCTCGCCCTCTGTTTCAGTCCCTCTGTTTCAGCCCCTCTGTTTCAGCCCCTCTGTTTCTCATCCTTTGTTTCAGCCCCTCTGATTCAGCCCCTCTGTTTCTCGCCCTCTGTTTCAGCCCCTCTGTTTCAGCCCCTCTGTTTTAGCCCCTCTGTGTCAGCCCCCCTGTTTCTCGCCCTCTGTTTCAGCCCCTCTGATTCAGCCCCTCTGATTCAGCCCCTCTGATTCAGCCCCTCTGTTTCCCGCCCTCTGTTTCAGCCCCTCTGTTTCTCGCCCTCTGTTTCAACCCCTCTGATTCAGCCCCTCTGTTTCAGCCCCTCTGATTCAGCCTCTCTGTTTCAGCCCCTCTGATTCAGCCCCTCTGTTTCAGCCTCTCTGTATCTCACCCTCTGTTTCAGCCCCTCTGTTTCAGCCCCTCTGTTTCTCGCCCTCTGTTTCAGAACCTCTGTTTCTCGACCTCTGTTTCAGCCCCTCTGATTCAGCCCCTCTGTTTCTCGCCCTCTGTTTCAGCCCCTCTGTTTCTCGCCCTCTGCTTCAGCCCCTCTGTTTCAGCCCCTCTGTTTCAGCCGCTCTAATTCTCGCTATCTGTTTCAGCCTCTATGATTCAGCCCCTCTGTTTCTCGCCCTCTGTTTCAGCCACTCTGTTTCTCGCCCTCGGTTTCAGACCCTCTGTTTCAGCCCCTCTGTTTCTCGCCTCTGTTTCAGCCCCTCAGTTTCTCGCCCTCTGTTTCAGCCCCTCTGTTTCTCGCCCTCTGTTTCAGCCCCTCTGTTTCTGCCGCTCTGATTCAGCCCCTCTGGTTCAGCCCCACTGTTTCTCGCCCTCTGTTTCAGTCCCTCTGTTTCAGCCATTCTCTTTCAGCCCCTCTGTTTCTGTCCCTCTGTTTATCGCCCTCTGTTTCAGCCCCTCTGTTACTCGCCCTCTGTTTCAGCCCCTCTGTTTCTCGCCCTCTGTTTCAGCCCCTCTGTTTCAGCCCCTCTGTTTCAGCCCCTCTGTTTCTCGCCCTCTATTTCAGCCCCTCTGTTTCTTGCCCTCTGTTTCAGCCCCTCTGATTTAGCCCCTCTGTTTCAGCCCCTCTGTTTCAGCCCCTCTGTTTCAGCCCCTCTGTTTCGCGCTCTCTGTTTCAGCCCCTCTGTATCTCGCCCTCTGTTTCAGCCCCTCGGTTTTTCGCCCTCAGTTTCAGCCCCTCTGTTTCTCGCCCTCTGTTTCAGCCCCTCTGATTCAGCACCTCTGTTTCAGCCCCTCTGATTCAGCCCCTCTGTTTCAGCCCCTCTGTTTCAGTCCCTCTGTTTCTCGCCCTCAGTTTCTCACACTCTGTTTCAGCCCCTGTGTTTCTCGCCCTCTGTTTCAGCCCCTCTGTTTTTCGTCCTCTGTTTCAGCCCCTCCGTTTCTCGCCCTCTGTTTCAGGCTCTCTGTTTCAGCCCGTCTGTTTCAGCCCCTCTGTTTCAGCCCCTCTGTTTCTCGCCATCTGTTTCTCGCCCGCTGTTTCAGCCCCTTTGTTTCTCGCCCTCTGTTTCAGCCCCTCTGTTTCAGCCCCTCTGATTCAGCCCCTCTGATACAGCCCCTCTGTTTCTCGCCATCTGTTTCAGCCCCTCTGTTTCAGCCCCTCTGTTTCTCGCCCTCTGTTTCAGCCCCTCTGTTTCTCGCCCTCTGTTTCAGCCCCTCTGTTTCACGCCCTCTGTTTCAGCCCCTCTGTTTCAGCCCCTCTGTTTCAGCCCCTCTGTTTCAGCCCCTCTGTTTCTCGCCCTCTGTTTCAGCCCCTCTGTTTCTCGCCCTCTGTTTCAGCCGCTCAGTTTCTCGCCCTCTGTTTCAACCCCTCTGTTTCAGCCCCTCTGTTTCAGCCCCTCTGTTTCTCGCCCTCTGTTTCAGCCCCTCTGTTTCTCGCCGTCTGTTGCAGCCACTCTGTTTCTCGCCCACTGTTTCAGCCCCTCTGTTTCAGCCCCTCTGTTTCAGCCCCTCTGTTTCTCGCCCTCTGTTTCAGCCCCTCTGTTTCTCGCCCTCTGTTTCAGCCCTTCTGTTTCAGCCCCTCTGTTTCTGCCCCTCTGTTTCTCGCCCTCTGTTTCGGCCCCTCTGTTTCTCGCCCTCTGTTTCAGCCCCGCTGATTCAGCCCCTCTGTTTCACCCCCTCTGAATCAGCCCCTCTGATTAAGCCCCTCTGTTTCAGCCCCTCTGTTTCAGCCCCTCTGTTTCTCGCCCTCTGTTTCAGCCCCTCTGTTTCTCGCCGTCTGTTGCAGCCGCTCTGTTTCTCGCCCACTGTTTCAGCCCCTCTGTTTCAGACCATCTGTTTCAGCCCCTCGGTTTCTCGCCCTCTGTTTCAGCCCCTCTGTTTCTCGCCCTCTGTTTCAGCCCCTCTGTTTCTCGCCCTCTGTTTCAACCCCTCTGTTTCAGCCCCTCTGATTCAGCCCCTCTGATTCAGCCACTCTGATTCAGCCCCTCTGTTTCTCGCCCTCTGTTTCAGTCCCTCTGTTTCAGCCCCTCTGTTTCAGCCCCTCTGTTTCTCATCCTTTGTTTCAGCCCCTCTGATTCAGCCCCTCTGATTCAGCCCCTCTGTTTCTCGCCCTCTGTTTCAGCCCCTCTGTTTCTCGCCCTCTGTTTCAGCCCCTCTGTTTCACGCCCTCTGTTTCAGCCCCTCTGTTTCAGCCCCTCTGTTTCAGCCCCTCTGTTTCAGCCCCTCTGTTTCTCGCCCTCTGTTTCAGCCCCTCTGTTTCTCGCCCTCTGTTTCAGCCCCTCTGTTTCAGCCCCTCAGTTTCAGCCCCTCTGTTTCAGCCCCTCTGTTTCTCGCCCTCTGTTTCAGCCCCTCTGTTTCTCGCCGTCTGTTGCAGCCACTCTGTTTCTCGCCCACAGTTTCAGCCCCGCTGATTCAGCCCCTCTGATTCAGCCCCTCTGTTTCCCGCCCCTCTGTTTCAGCCCCTCTGTTTCACGCCCCGTGTTTCAGCCCCTCTGTTTCTTGCCCTCTGTTTCAGCCCCTCTGTTTCTCGCCCTCTGTTTCAGCCCCTCTGTTTCAGCCCCTCTGTTTCAGTCCCTCTGTTTCTCGCCCTCTGTTTCAGCCCCTCTGTTTCTCGCCCTCTATTTCATCCCCTCTGTTTCAGCCCCTCGGTTTCTTGCCCTCTGTTTCAGCCCCTCTGTTTCTCGCCCTCTGTTTCAGCCCCTATGTTTCTCGCCCTCTGTTTCAGCACCTCTGTTTCAGCCCCTCTGTTTCTCGCCCTCTGTTTCAGCCCCTCTGTTTCTCGCCCTCTGTTTCAGCCCCTCTGATACAGCCCCTCTGTTTCAGCCCCTCTGTTTCAGCCCCTCTGTTTCTCGCCCTCTGTTTCAGCCCCTCTGTTTCTCGCCCTCTGTTTCAGCCCCTCTGTTTCAGCCCCTCTGTTTCTCGCCCTCTGTTTCAGCCCCTCTGTTTCTCGCCCTCTGTTTCAGCCCCTCTGATGCAGCCCCTCTGTTTAAGCCCCTCTGATTCAGCCCCTCTGTTTCAGCCCCTCTGTTTCTCGCCCTCTGTTTCAGGCTCTCTGTTTCAGCCCGTCTGTTTCAGCCCCTCTGTTTCAGCCCCTCTGTTTCTCGCCCTCTGTTTCTCGCCCGCAGTTTCAGCCCCTCTGTTTCTCGCCCTCTGTTTCAGCCCCTCTGTTTCAGCCCCTCTGATACAGCCCCTCTGATTCGGCCCCTCTGTTTCAGCCCCTCTGTTTCAGCCCCTCTGTTTCAGCCCCTCTGTTTCTCGCCCTCTGTTTCAGCCCCTCTGTTTCTCGGCCTCTGTTTCAGCCCCTCTGTTTCAGCCCCTCTGTTTCAGCCCCTCTGTTTCAGCCCCTCTGTTTCTCGCCCTCTGTTTCAGCCCCTCTGTTTCTAGCCCTCTGTTTCAGCCCCTCTGTTTCAGCCCCTCTGATTCAGCCCCTCTGTTTCAGCCCCTCTGTTTCTCGCCCTCGGTTTCAGCCCCTCTGTTTCAGCCCCTCTGTTTCAGCCCCTCTGTTTCAGCCCCTCTGTTTCTCGCACTCTGTTTCAGCCCCTCTGTTTCTCGCCCTCTGTTTCAGCCCCTCTGTTTCAGCACCTCTGTTTCTTGCCCTCTGTTTCAGCCCCTCTGTTTCTCGCCCTCTGTTTCAGCTCCTCTGTTTCAGCCCCTCTGTTTAAGCCCCTCTGTTTCTCGCCCTCTGTTTCAGCCGCTCTGTTTCTCACCCTCTGTTTCAGCCACTCTGATTTAGCCCCTCTGTTTCAGCCCCTCTGTTTCAGCCCCTCTGTTTCTCGCCCTCTGTTTCAGCCCCACTCTTTCGCGCTCTCTGTTTCAGCCCCTCTGTTTCAGCCCCTGTGTTTCAGCCCCTCTGTTTCTGCCCCTCTGTTTCTCACCATTCGTTTCAGCCCCTCTATTTCTCGCTCTGTGTTTCAGCCTCTCTGATTCAGCCCCTCTGTTTCAGCCCCTCTGAATCAGCCCCTCTGTTTCAGAACCTCTGAATCAGCCCCTCTGATTCAGCCCCTCTGTTTCAGCCCCTCTGTTTCAGCCCCTCTCTTTCTCGCCCTCTGTTTCAGCCCCTCTAATTCTCGCCCTCTGTTTCAGCCCCTATGATTCAGCCCCTCTGTTTCTCGCCCTCTGTTTCAGCCCCTCTGTTTCTCGCCCTCGGTCTCAGCCCCTCTGATTCAGCCCCTCTGTTTCAGCCCCTCTGTTTCTCGCCTTCTGTTTCAGCCCCTCTGTTTCTCGCCCTCTGTTTCAGCCTCTCTGTATCAGCCCCTCTGTTTCCCGCCCTCTGTTTCAGCCCCTCTGCTTCTCGCCCTCTGTTTCAACCCCTCTGATTCAGCCCCTCTGTTTCAGCCCCTCTGATTCAACCCCTCTGATTCAGCCCCTCTGTTTCAGCCCCTCTGATTCAGCCCCTCTGTTTCAGCCCCTCTGATTCAGCCCCTCTGTTTCAGCCTCTCTGTATCTCACCCTCTGTTTCAGCCCCTCTGTTTCAGCCCCTCTGTTTCTCGCCCTCTGTTTCAGAACCTCTGTTTCTCGACCTCAGTTTCAGACCCTCTGATTCAGCCCCTCTGTTTCTCGCCCTCTGTTTCAGCCCCTCTGTTTCACGCTCTCTGTTTCAGCCCCTCTGTTTCAGCCCCTCTGTTTCTCGCCCTCTGTTTCAGCCCCTCTGTTTCTCACCCTCTGCTTCAGCACCTCTGTTTCAGCCCCTCTGTTTCAGCCGCTCTAATTCTCGCTATCTGTTTCAGCCTCTATGATTCAGCCCCTCTGTTTCTCGCCCTCTGTTTCAGCCCCTCTGAATCAGCCCCTCTGTTTCAGCCCCTCTGAATCAGCCCCTCTGATTCAGCCCCTCTGTTTCAGCCCCTCTGTTTCAGCCCCTCTCTTTCTCGCCCTCTGTTTCAGCCCCTCTAATTCTCGCCCTCTGTTTCAGCCCCTATGATTCAGCCCCTCTGTTTCTCGCCCTCTGTTTCAGCCTCTCTGTTTCTCGCCCTCGGTCTCAGCCCCTCTGATTCAGCCCCTCTGTTTCAGCCCCTCTGTTTCTCGCCTTCTGTTTCAGCCCCTCTGTTTCTCGCCCTCTGTTTCAGCCCCTCTGTATCAGCCCCTCTGTTTCCCGCCCTCTGTTTCAGCCCCTCTGTTTCACGCCCTCTGTTTCAGCCCCTCTGTTTCAGCCCCTCTGTTTCAGCCCCTCTGTTTCTTGCCCTCTGTTTCAGCCCCTCTGTTTCTCGCCCTCTGTTTCAGCCCCACTGTTTCAGCCCCTCTGTTTCAGCCCCTCTGTTGCAGCCACTCTGTTTCTCGCCCACTGTTTCAGCCCCTCTGTTTCAGCCCCTCTGTTTCAGCCCCTCTGTTTCTCGCCCTCTGTTTCAGCCCCTCTGTTTCTCGCCCTCTGTTTCAGCCCCTCTGTTTCAGACCCTCTGTTTCCCGCCCTCTGTTTCTGCCCCTCTGGTTCTCGCCCTCTGTTTCGGCCCCTCTGTTTCTCGCCCTCTGTTTAAGCCCCGCTGATTCAGCCCCTCTGTTTCACCCCCTCTGAATCAGCCCCTCTGTTTCACGCTCTCTGTTTCAGCCCCTCTGTTTCCGCCCCTCTGTTTCTCGCCCTCTGTTTCAGCCCCTCTGTTTCTCGCCCTCTGCTTCAGCCCCTCTGTTTCAGCCCCTCTGTTTCAGCCGCTCTAATTCTCGCTATCTGTTTCAGCCTCTATGATTCAGCCCCTCTGTTTCTCGCCCTCTGTTTCAGCCCCTCTGTTTCTCGCCCTCTGTTTCAGCCCCTCTGTTTCTCGCCCTCGGTTTCAGACCCTCTGTTTCAGCCCCTCTGTTTCTCGCCCTCTGTTTCAGCCCCTCAGTTTCTCGCCCTCTGTTTCAGCCCCTCTGTTTCTCGCCCTCTGTTTCAGCCCCTCTGTTTCAGCCGCTCTGATTCAGCCCCTCTGGTTCAGCCCCACTGTTTCTCGCCCTCTGTTTCAGTCCCTCTGTTTCAGCCATTCTCTTTCAGCCCCTCTGTTTCTGTCCCTCTGTTTATCGCCCTCTGTTTCAGCCCCTCTGTTACTCGCCCTCTGTTTCAGCCCCTCTGTTTCTCACCCTCTGTTTCAGCCCCTCTGTTTCAGCCCCTCTGTTTCAGCCCCTCTGTTTCTTGCCCTCTGTTTCAGCCCCTCTGTTACTCGCCCTCTGTTTCAGCCCCTCTCTTTCTCGCCCTCTGTTTCAGCCCCTCTGTTTCAGCCCCTCTGTTTCAGCCCCTCTGTTTCTCGCCCTCTATTTCAGCCCCTCTGTTTCTTCCCCTCTGTTTCAGCCCCTCTGATTTAGCCCCTCTGTTTCAGCCCCTCTGTTTCAGCCCCTCTGTTTCGCGCTCTCTGTTTCAGCCCCTCTGTT
Organism: Chiloscyllium punctatum; assembly: GCF_047496795.1. Lineage (NCBI taxonomy): Eukaryota > Metazoa > Chordata > Chondrichthyes > Orectolobiformes > Hemiscylliidae > Chiloscyllium > Chiloscyllium punctatum. Next base: position 80,355,003 of record NC_092769.1, on the reverse strand, counting down.
TCTCGCCCTCTGTTTCAGCCCATCTGTTTTTCGCCCTCTGTTTCAGCCCCTCTGATTCAGCACCTCTGTCTCAGCCCCTCTGATTCAGCCCCTCTGTTTCAGCCCCTCTTTTTCAGTCCCTCTGTTTCTCGCCCTCAGTTTCTCACACTCTGTTTCAGCCCCTCCGTTTCTCGCCCTCTGTTTCAGGCTCTCTGTTTCAGCCCGTCTGTTTCAGCCCCTCTGTTTCAGTCCCTCTGTTTCTCGCCATCTGTTTCTCGCCCGCTGTTTCAGCCCCTTTGTTTCTCGCCCTCTGTTTCAGCCCCTCTGTTTCAGCCCCTCTGATTCAGCCCCTCTGATACAGCCCCTCTGTTTCTCGCCCTCTGTTTCAGCCCCTCTGTTTCAGCCCCTCTGTTTCAGCCCCTCTGTGTCAGCCCCTCTGTTTCTCGCCCTCTGTTTCAGCCCCTCTGTTTCTCGCCCTCTGTTTCAGCCCCTCTGTTTCACGCCCTCTGTTTCAGCCCCTCTGTTTCAGCCCCTCTGTTTCAGCCCCTCTGTTTCAGCCCCTCTGTTTCTCGCCCTCTGTTTCAGCCCCTCTGTTTCTCGCCCTCTGTTTCAGCGCCTCTGTTTCAGCCCCTCAGTTTCAGCCCCTCTGTTTCAGCCCCTCTGTTTCTCGCCCTCTGTTTCAGCCCCTCTGTTTCTCGCCGTCTGTTGGAGCCACTCTGTTTCTCGCCCACTGTTTCAGCCCCGCTGACTCAGCCCCTCTGATTCAGCCCCTCTGTTTCCCGCCCCTCTGTTTCAGCCCCTCTGTTTCACGCCCCGTGTTTCAGCCCCTCTGTTTCTTGCCCTCTGTTTCAGCCCCTCTGTTTCTCGCCCTCTGTTTCAGCCCCTCTGTTTCAGCCCCTCTGTTTCAGTCCCTCTGTTTCTCGCCCTCTGTTTCAGCCCATCTGTTTCTCGCCCTCTATTTCATCCCCTCTGTTTCAGCCCCTCGGTTTCTCGCCCTCTGTTTCAGCCCCTCTGTTTCTCGCCCTCTGTTTCAGCCCCTCTGTTTTTCGCCCTCTGTTTCAGCCCCTCTGTTTCAGCCCCTCTGTTTCTCGCCCTCTGTTTCAGCCCCTCTGTTTCTCGCCCTCTGTTTCAGCCCCTCTGATACAGCCCCTCTGTTTCAGCCCCTCTGATACAGCCCCTCTGTTTCAGCCCCTCTGTTTCAGCCCCTCTGTTTCTCGCCCTCTGTTTCAGCCCCTCTGTTTCTCGCCCTCTGTTTCAGCCCCTCTGTTTCAGCCCCTCTGTTTCTCGCCCTCTGTTTCAGCCCCTCTGTTTCTCGCCCTCTGTTTCAGCCCCTCTGATACAGCCCCTCTGTTTCAGCCCCTCTGATTCAGCCCCTCTGTTTCAGCCCCTCTGTTTCTCGCCCTCTGTTTCAGGCTCTCTGTTTCAGCCCGTCTGTTTCAGCCCCTCTGTTTCAGCCCCTCTGTTTCTCGCCCTCTGTTTCTCGCCCGCAGTTTCAGCCCCTCTGTTTCTCGCCCTCTGTTTCAGCCCCTCTGTTTCAGCCCCTCTGATACAGCCCCTCTGATTCGGCCCCTCTGTTTCAGCCCCTCTGTTTCAGCCCCTCTGTTTCAGCCCCTCTGTTTCTCGCCCGCTGTTTCAGCCCCTCTGTTTCTCGGCCTCTGTTTCAGTCCCTCTGTTTCAGCCCCTCTGTTTCAGACCCTCTGTTTCAGCCCCTCTGTTTCTCGCCCTCTGTTTCAGCCCCTCTGTTTCTAGCCCTCTGTTTCAGCCCCTCTGTTTCAGCCCCTCTGATTCAGCCCCTCTGTTTCAGCCCCTCTGTTTCTCGCCCTCGGTTTCAGCCCCTCTGTTTCAGCCCCTCTGTTTCAGCCCCTCTGTTTCAGCCCCTCTGTTTCTCGCACTCTGTTTCAGCCCCTCTGTTTCTCGCCCTCTGTTTCAGCCCCTCTGTTTCAGCACCTCTGTTTCTTGCCCTCTGTTTCAGCCCCTCTGTTTCTCGCCCTCTGTTTCAGCTCCTCTGTTTCAGCCCCTCTGTTTAAGCCCCTCTGTTTCTCGCCCTCTGTTTCAGCCGCTCTGTTTCTTAACCTCTGTTTCAGCCACTCTGATTTAGCCCCTCTGTTTCAGCCCCTCTGTTTCAGCCCCTCTGTTTCTCGCCCTCTGTTTCAGCCCCACTCTTTCGCGCTCTCTGTTTCAGCCCCTCTGTTTCAGCCCCTGTGTTTCTCGCCCTCTGTTTCTGCCCCTCTGTTTCTTGCCCTCTGTTTCAGCCCCTCTGTTTCTCGCCCTCTGTTTCAGCTCCTCTGTTTCAGCCCCTCTGTTTAAGCCCCTCTGTTTCTCGCCCTCTGTTTCAGCCGCTCTGTTTCTCACCCTCTGTTTCAGCCACTCTGATTTAGCCCCTCTGTTTCAGCCCCTCTGTTTCAGCCCCTCTGTTTCTCGCCCTCTGTTTCAGCCCCACTCTTTCGCGCTCTCTGTTTCAGCCCCTCTGTTTCAGCCCCTGTGTTTCTCGCCCTCTGTTTCTGCCCCTCTGTTTCTCACCATTTGTTTCAGCCCCTCTATTTCTCGCTCTGTGTTTCAGCCTCTCTGAGTCAGCCCCTCTGTTTCAGCCCCTCTGAATCAGCCCCTCTGTTTCAGCCCCTCTGAATCAGCCCCTCTGATTCAGCCCCTCTGTTTCAGCCCCTCTGTTTCAGCCCCTCTCTTTCTCGCCCTCTGTTTCAGCCCCTCTAATTCTCGCCCTCTGTTTCAGCCCCTATGATTCAGCCCCTCTGTTTCTCGCCCTCTGTTTCAGCCCCTCTGTTTCTCGCCCTCGGTCTCAGCCCCTCTGATTCAGCCCCTCTGTTTCAGCCCCTCTGTTTCTCGCCTTCTGTTTCAGCCCCTCTGTTTCTCGCCCTCTGTTTCAGCCCCTCTGTATCAGCCCCTCTGTTTCCCGCCCTCTGTTTCAGCCCCTCTGCTTCTCGCCCTCTGTTTCAACCCCTCTGATTCAGCCCCTCTGTTTCAGCCCCTCTGATTCAACCCCTCTGATTCAGCCCCTCTGTTTCAGCCCCTCTGATTCAGCCCCTCTGTTTCAGCCCCTCTGATTCAGCCCCTCTGTTTCAGCCTCTCTGTATCTCACCCTCTGTTTCAGCCCCTCTGTTTCAGCCCCTCTGTTTCTCGCCCTCTGTTTCAGAACCTCTGTTTCTCGACCTCAGTTTCAGACCCTCTGATTCAGCCCCTCTGTTTCTAGCCCTCTGTTTCAGCCCCTCTGTTTCACGCTCTCTGTTTCAGCCCCTCTGTTTCAGCCCCTCTGTTTCTCGCCCTCTGTTTCAGCCCCTCTGTTTCTCACCCTCTGCTTCAGCCCCTCTGTTTCAGCCCCTCTGTTTCAGCCGCTCTAATTCTCGCTATCTGTTTCAGCCTCTATGATTCAGCCCCTCTATTTCTCGCCCTCTGTTTCAGCCCCTCTGTTTCTCGCCCTCTGTTTCAGCCCCTCTGTTTCTCGCCCTCGGTTTCAGACCCTCTGTTACAGCCCCTCTGGTTCAGCCGCTCTGATTCAGCCCCTCTGGTTCAGCCCCACTGTTTCTCGCCCGCTGTTTCAGTCCCTCTGTTTCAGCCATTCTCTTTCAGCCCCTCTGTTTCTGTCCCTCTGTTTATCGCCCTCTGTTTCAGCCCCTCTGTTACTCGCCCTCTGTTTCAGCCCCTCTCTTTCTCGCCCTCTGTTTCAGCCCCTCTGTTTCAGCCCCTCTGTTTCAGCCCCTCTGTTTCTCGCCCTCTATTTCAGCCCCTCTGTTTCTTGCCCTCTGTTTCAGCCCCTCTGATTTAGCCCCTCTGTTTCAGCCCCTCTGTTTCAGCCCCTCTGTTTCAGCCCCTCTGTTTCGCGCTCTCTGTTTCAGCCCCTCTGTTTCTCGCCCTCTGTTTCAGCCCCTCTGTTTTTCGCCCTCTGTTTCAGCCCCTCTGATTCAGCACCTCTGTCTCAGCCCCTCTGATTCAGCCCCTCTGTTTCAGCCCCTCTTTTTCAGTCCCTCTGTTTCTCGCCCTCAGTTTCTCACACTCTGTTTCAGCCCCTGTGTTTCTCGCCCTCTGTTTCAGCCCCTCTGTTTTTCGCCCTCTGTTTCAGCCCCTCCGTTTCTCGCCCTCTGTTTCAGGCTCTCTGTTTCAGCCCCTCTGATTCAGCCCCTCTGTTTCAGCCCCTCTGTTTCTCGCCATCTGTTTCTCGCCCGCTGTTTCAGCCCCTTTGTTTCTCGCCCTCTGTTTCAGCCCCTCTGTTTCAGCCCCTCTGATTCAGCCCCTCTGATACAGCCCCTCTGTTTCTCGCCCTCTGTTTCAGCCCCTCTGTTTCAGCCCCTCTGTTTCAGCCCCTCTGTGTCAGCCCCTCTGTTTCTCGCCCTCTGTTTCAGCCCCTCTGTTTCTCGCCCTCTGTTTCAGCCCCTCTGTTTCACGCCCTCTGTTTCAGCCCCTCTGTTTCAGCCCCTCTGTTTCAGCCCCTCTGTTTCTCGCCCTCTGTTTCAGCCCCTCTGTTTCTCGCCCTCGGTTTCAGACCCTCTGTTTCAGCCCCTCTGTTTCTCGCCCTCTGTTTCAGCCCCTCAGTTTCTCGCCCTCTGTTTCAGCCCCTCTGTTTCAGCCCCTCTGTTTCTCGCCCTCTGTTTCAGCCCCTCAGTTTCTCGCCCTCTGTTTCAGCCCCTCTGTTTCTCGCCGTCTGTTGCAGCCACTCTGTTTCTCGCCCACAGTTTCAGCCCCGCTGATTCAGCCCCTCTGATTCAGCCCCTCTGTTTCCCGCCCCTCTGTTTCAGCCCCTCTGTTTCACGCCCCGTGTTTCAGCCCCTCTGTTTCTTGCCCTCTGTTTCAGCCCCTCTGTTTCTCGCCCTCTGTTTCAGCCCCTCTGTTTCAGCCCCTCTGTTTCAGTCCCTCTGTTTCTCGCCCTCTGTTTCAGCCCCTCTGTTTCTCGCCCTCTATTTCATCCCCTCTGTTTCAGCCCCTCGGTTTCTTGCCCTCTGTTTCAGCCCCTCTGTTTCTCGCCCTCTGTTTCAGCCCCTATGTTTCTCGCCCTCTGTTTCAGCACCTCTGTTTCAGCCCCTCTGTTTCTCGCCCTCTGTTTCAGCCCCTCTGTTTCTCGCCCTCTGTTTCAGCCCCTCTGATACAGCCCCTCTGTTTCAGCCCCTCTGTTTCAGCCCCTCTGTTTCTCGCCCTCTGTTTCAGCCCCTCTGTTTCTCGCCCTCTGTTTCAGCCCCTCTGTTTCAGCCCCTCTGTTTCTCGCCCTCTGTTTCAGCCCCTCTGTTTCTCGCCCTCTGTTTCAGCCCCTCTGATGCAGCCCCTCTGTTTAAGCCCCTCTGATTCAGCCCCTCTGTTTCAGCCCCTCTGTTTCTCGCCCTCTGTTTCAGGCTCTCTGTTTCAGCCCGTCTGTTTCAGCCCCTCTGTTTCAGCCCCTCTGTTTCTCGCCCTCTGTTTCTCGCCCGCAGTTTCAGCCCCTCTGTTTCTCGCCCTCTGTTTCAGCCCCTCTGTTTCAGCCCCTCTGATACAGCCCCTCTGATTCGGCCCCTCTGTTTCAGCCCCTCTGTTTCAGCCCCTCTGTTTCAGCCCCTCTGTTTCTCGCCCTCTGTTTCAGCCCCTCTGTTTCTCGCCCTCTGTTTCAGCCCCTCTGTTTCAGCCCCTCTGTTTCAGCCCCTCTGTTTCAGCCCCTCTGTTTCTCGCCCTCTGTTTCAGCCCCTCTGTTTCTAGCCCTCTGTTTCAGCCCCTCTGTTTCAGCCCCTCTGATTCAGCCCCTCTGTTTCAGCCCCTCTGTTTCTCGCCCTCGGTTTCAGCCCCTCTGTTTCAGCCCCTCTGTTTCAGCCCCTCTGTTTCAGCCCCTCTGTTTCTCGCACTCTGTTTCAGCCCCTCTGTTTCTCGCCCTCTGTTTCAGCCCCTCTGTTTCAGCACCTCTGTTTCTTGCCCTCTGTTTCAGCCCCTCTGTTTCTCGCCCTCTGTTTCAGCTCCTCTGTTTCAGCCCCTCTGTTTAAGCCCCTCTGTTTCTCGCCCTCTGTTTCAGCCGCTCTGTTTCTCACCCTCTGTTTCAGCCACTCTGATTTAGCCCCTCTGTTTCAGCCCCTCTGTTTCAGCCCCTCTGTTTCTCGCCCTCTGTTTCAGCCCCACTCTTTCGCGCTCTCTGTTTCAGCCCCTCTGTTTCAGCCCCTGTGTTTCTCGCCCTCTGTTTCTGCCCCTCTGTTTCTCACCATTCGTTTCAGCCCCTCTATTTCTCGCTCTGTGTTTCAGCCTCTCTGATTCAGCCCCTCTGTTTCAGCCCCTCTGAATCAGCCCCTCTGTTTCAGAACCTCTGAATCAGCCCCTCTGATTCAGCCCCTCTGTTTCAGCCCCTCTGTTTCAGCCCCTCTCTTTCTCGCCCTCTGTTTCAGCCCCTCTAATTCTCGCCCTCTGTTTCAGCCCCTATGATTCAGCCCCTCTGTTTCTCGCCCTCTGTTTCAGCCCCTCTGTTTCTCGCCCTGGGTCTCAGCCCCTCTGATTCAGCCCCTCTGTTTCAGCCCCTCTGTTTCTCGCCTTCTGTTTCAGCCCCTCTGTTTCTCGCCCTCTGTTTCAGCCCCTCTGTATCAGCCCCTCTGTTTCCCGCCCTCTGTTTCAGCCCCTCTGCTTCTCGCCCTCTGTTTCAACCCCTCTGATTCAGCCCCTCTGTTTCAGCCCCTCTGATTCAACCCCTCTGATTCAGCCCCTCTGTTTCAGCCCCTCTGATTCAGCCCCTCTGTTTCAGCCCCTCTGATTCAGCCCCTCTGTTTCAGCCTCTCTGTATCTCACCCTCTGTTTCAGCCCCTCTGTTTCAGCCCCTCTGTTTCTCGCCCTCTGTTTCAGAACCTCTGTTTCTCGACCTCAGTTTCAGACCCTCTGATTCAGCCCCTCTGTTTCTCGCCCTCTGTTTCAGCCCCTCTGTTTCACGCTCTCTGTTTCAGCCCCTCTGTTTCAGCCCCTCTGTTTCTCGCCCTCTGTTTCAGCCCCTCTGTTTCTCACCCTCTGCTTCAGCACCTCTGTTTCAGCCCCTCTGTTTCAGCCGCTCTAATTCTCGCTATCTGTTTCAGCCTCTATGATTCAGCCCCTCTGTTTCTCGCCCTCTGTTTCAGCCCCTCTGAATCAGCCCCTCTGTTTCAGCCCCTCTGAATCAGCCCCTCTGATTCAGCCCCTCTGTTTCAGCCCCTCTGTTTCAGCCCCTCTCTTTCTCGCCCTCTGTTTCAGCCCCTCTAATTCTCGCCCTCTGTTTCAGCCCCTATGATTCAGCCCCTCTGTTTCTCGCCCTCTGTTTCAGCCCCTCTGTTTCTCGCCCTCGGTCTCAGCCCCTCTGATTCAGCCCCTCTGTTTCAGCCCCTCTGTTTCTCGCCTTCTGTTTCAGCCCCTCTGTTTCTCGCCCTCTGTTTCAGCCCCTCTGTATCAGCCCCTCTGTTTCCCGCCCTCTGTTTCAGCCCCTCTGTTTCACGCCCTCTGTTTCAGCCCCTCTGTTTCAGCCCCTCTGTTTCAGCCCCTCTGTTTCTTGCCCTCTGTTTCAGCCCCTCTGTTTCTCGCCCTCTGTTTCAGCCCCACTGTTTCAGCCCCTCTGTTTCAGCCCCTCTGTTGCAGCCACTCTGTTTCTCGCCCACTGTTTCAGCCCCTCTGTTTCAGCCCCTCTGTTTCAGCCCCTCTGTTTCTCGCCCTCTGTTTCAGCCCCTCTGTTTCTCGCCCTCTGTTTCAGCCCCTCTGTTTCAGACCCTCTGTTTCCCGCCCTCTGTTTCTGCCCCTCTGGTTCTCGCCCTCTGTTTCGGCCCCTCTGTTTCTCGCCCTCTGTTTAAGCCCCGCTGATTCAGCCCCTCTGTTTCACCCCCTCTGAATCAGCCCCTCTGTTTCACGCTCTCTGTTTCAGCCCCTCTGTTTCCGCCCCTCTGTTTCTCGCCCTCTGTTTCAGCCCCTCTGTTTCTCGCCCTCTGCTTCAGCCCCTCTGTTTCAGCCCCTCTGTTTCAGCCGCTCTAATTCTCGCTATCTGTTTCAGCCTCTATGATTCAGCCCCTCTGTTTCTCGCCCTCTGTTTCAGCCCCTCTGTTTCTCGCCCTCTGTTTCAGCCCCTCTGTTTCTCGCCCTCGGTTTCAGACCCTCTGTTTCAGCCCCTCTGTTTCTCGCCCTCTGTTTCAGCCCCTCAGTTTCTCGCCCTCTGTTTCAGCCCCTCTGTTTCTCGCCCTCTGTTTCAGCCCCTCTGTTTCAGCCGCTCTGATTCAGCCCCTCTGGTTCAGCCCCACTGTTTCTCGCCCTCTGTTTCAGTCCCTCTGTTTCAGCCATTCTCTTTCAGCCCCTCTGTTTCTGTCCCTCTGTTTATCGCCCTCTGTTTCAGCCCCTCTGTTACTCGCCCTCTGTTTCAGCCCCTCTGTTTCTCACCCTCTGTTTCAGCCCCTCTGTTTCAGCCCCTCTGTTTCAGCCCCTCTGTTTCTTGCCCTCTGTTTCAGCCCCTCTGTTACTCGCCCTCTGTTTCAGCCCCTCTCTTTCTCGCCCTCTGTTTCAGCCCCTCTGTTTCAGCCCCTCTGTTTCAGCCCCTCTGTTTCTCGCCCTCTATTTCAGCCCCTCTGTTTCTTGCCCTCTGTTTCAGCCCTCTGATTTAGCCCCTCTGTTTCAGCCCCTCTGTTTCAGCCCCTCTGTTTCGCGCTCTCTGTTTCAGCCCCTCTGTTTCTCGCCCTCTGTTTCAGCCCATCTGTTTTTCGCCCTCTGTTTCAGCCCCTCTGATTCAGCACCTCTGTCTCAGCCCCTCTGATTCAGCCCCTCTGTTTCAGCCCCTCTTTTTCAGTCCCTCTGTTTCTCGCCCTCAGTTTCTCACACTCTGTTTCAGCCCCTCCGTTTCTCGCCCTCTGTTTCAGGCTCTCTGTTTCAGCCCGTCTGTTTCAGCCCCTCTGTTTCAGTCCCTCTGTTTCTCGCCATCTGTTTCTCGCCCGCTGTTTCAGCCCCTTTGTTTCTCGCCCTCTGTTTCAGCCCCTCTGTTTCAGCCCCTCTGATTCAGCCCCTCTGATACAGCCCCTCTGTTTCTCGCCCTCTGTTTCAGCCCCTCTGTTTCAGCCCCTCTGTTTCAGCCCCTCTGTGTCAGCCCCTCTGTTTCTCGCCCTCTGTTTCAGCCCCTCTGTTTCTCGCCCTCTGTTTCAGCCCCTCTGTTTCACGCCCTCTGTTTCAGCCCCTCTGTTTCAGCCCCTCTGTTTCAGCCCCTCTGTTTCAGCCCCTCTGTTTCTCGCCCTCTGTTTCAGCCCCTCTGTTTCTCGCCCTCTGTTTCAGCGCCTCTGTTTCAGCCCCTCAGTTTCAGCCCCTCTGTTTCAGCCCCTCTGTTTCTCGCCCTCTGTTTCAGCCCCTCTGTTTCTCGCCGTCTGTTGGAGCCACTCTGTTTCTCGCCCACTGTTTCAGCCCCGCTGACTCAGCCCCTCTGATTCAGCCCCTCTGTTTCCCGCCCCTCTGTTTCAGCCCCTCTGTTTCACGCCCCGTGTTTCAGCCCCTCTGTTTCTTGCCCTCTGTTTCAGCCCCTCTGTTTCTCGCCCTCTGTTTCAGCCCCTCTGTTTCAGCCCCTCTGTTTCAGTCCCTCTGTTTCTCGCCCTCTGTTTCAGCCCATCTGTTTCTCGCCCTCTATTTCATCCCCTCTGTTTCAGCCCCTCGGTTTCTCGCCCTCTGTTTCAGCCCCTCTGTTTCTCGCCCTCTGTTTCAGCCCCTCTGTATTTCGCCCTCTGTTTCAGCCCCTCTGTTTCAGCCCCTCTGTTTCTCGCCCTCTGTTTCAGCCCCTCTGTTTCTCGCCCTCTGTTTCAGCCCCTCTGATACAGCCCCTCTGTTTCAGCCCCTCTGATACAGCCCCTCTGTTTCAGCCCCTCTGTTTCAGCCCCTCTGTTTCTCGCCCTCTGTTTCAGCCCCTCTGTTTCTCGCCCTCTGTTTCAGCCCCTCTGTTTCAGCCCCTCTGTTTCTCGCCCTCTGTTTCAGCCCCTCTGTTTCTCGCCCTCTGTTTCAGCCCCTCTGATACAGCCCCTCTGTTTCAGCCCCTCTGATTCAGCCCCTCTGTTTCAGCCCCTCTGTTTCTCGCCCTCTGTTTCAGGCTCTCTGTTTCAGCCCGTCTGTTTCAGCCCCTCTGTTTCAGCCCCTCTGTTTCTCGCCCTCTGTTTCTCGCCCGCAGTTTCAGCCCCTCTGTTTCTCGCCCTCTGTTTCAGCCCCTCTGTTTCAGCCCCTCTGTTTCTCGCCCTCTATTTCAGCCCCTCTGTTTCTTGCCCTCTGTTTCAGCCCTCTGATTTAGCCCCTCTGTTTCAGCCCCTCTGTTTCAGCCCCTCTGTTTCGCGCTCTCTGTTTCAGCCCCTCTGTTTCTCGCCCTCTGTTTCAGCCCATCTGTTTTTCGCCCTCTGTTTCAGCCCCTCTGATTCAGCACCTCTGTCTCAGCCCCTCTGATTCAGCCCCTCTGTTTCAGCCCCTCTTTTTCAGTCCCTCTGTTTCTCGCCCTCAGTTTCTCACACTCTGTTTCAGCCCCTCCGTTTCTCGCCCTCTGTTTCAGGCTCTCTGTTTCAGCCCGTCTGTTTCAGCCCCTCTGTTTCAGTCCCTCTGTTTCTCGCCATCTGTTTCTCGCCCGCTGTTTCAGCCCCTTTGTTTCTCGCCCTCTGTTTCAGCCCCTCTGTTTCAGCCCCTCTGATTCAGCCCCTCTGATACAGCCCCTCTGTTTCTCGCCCTCTGTTTCAGCCCCTCTGTTTCAGCCCCTCTGTTTCAGCCCCTCTGTGTCAGCCCCTCTGTTTCTCGCCCTCTGTTTCAGCCCCTCTGTTTCTCGCCCTCTGTTTCAGCCCCTCTGTTTCACGCCCTCTGTTTCAGCCCCTCTGTTTCAGCCCCTCTGTTTCAGCCCCTCTGTTTCAGCCCCTCTGTTTCTCGCCCTCTGTTTCAGCCCCTCTGTTTCTCGCCCTCTGTTTCAGCGCCTCTGTTTCAGCCCCTCAGTTTCAGCCCCTCTGTTTCAGCCCCTCTGTTTCTCGCCCTCTGTTTCAGCCCCTCTGTTTCTCGCCGTCTGTTGGAGCCACTCTGTTTCTCGCCCACTGTTTCAGCCCCGCTGACTCAGCCCCTCTGATTCAGCCCCTCTGTTTCCCGCCCCTCTGTTTCAGCCCCTCTGTTTCACGCCCCGTGTTTCAGCCCCTCTGTTTCTTGCCCTCTGTTTCAGCCCCTCTGTTTCTCGCCCTCTGTTTCAGCCCCTCTGTTTCAGCCCCTCTGTTTCAGTCCCTCTGTTTCTCGCCCTCTGTTTCAGCCCATCTGTTTCTCGCCCTCTATTTCATCCCCTCTGTTTCAGCCCCTCGGTTTCTCGCCCTCTGTTTCAGCCCCTCTGTTTCTCGCCCTCTGTTTCAGCCCCTCTGTTTTTCGCCCTCTGTTTCAGCCCCTCTGTTTCAGCCCCTCTGTTTCTCGCCCTCTGTTTCAGCCCCTCTGTTTCTCGCCCTCTGTTTCAGCCCCTCTGATACAGCCCCTCTGTTTCAGCCCCTCTGATACAGCCCCTCTGTTTCAGCCCCTCTGTTTCAGCCCCTCTGTTTCTCGCCCTCTGTTTCAGCCCCTCTGTTTCTCGCCCTCTGTTTCAGCCCCTCTGTTTCAGCCCCTCTGTTTCTCGCCCTCTGTTTCAGCCCCTCTGTTTCTCGCCCTCTGTTTCAGCCCCTCTGATACAGCCCCTCTGTTTCAGCCCCTCTGATTCAGCCCCTCTGTTTCAGCCCCTCTGTTTCTCGCCCTCTGTTTCAGGCTCTCTGTTTCAGCCCGTCTGTTTCAGCCCCTCTGTTTCAGCCCCTCTGTTTCTCGCCCTCTGTTTCTCGCCCGCAGTTTCAGCCCCTCTGTTTCTCGCCCTCTGTTTCAGCCCCTCTGTTTCAGCCCCTCTGATACAGCCCCTCTGATTCGGCCCCTCTGTTTCAGCCCCTCTGTTTCAGCCCCTCTGTTTCAGCCCCTCTGTTTCTCGCCCGCTGTTTCAGCCCCTCTGTTTCTCGGCCTCTGTTTCAGTCCCTCTGTTTCAGCCCCTCTGTTTCAGACCCTCTGTTTCAGCCCCTCTGTTTCTCGCCCTCTGTTTCAGCCCCTCTGTTTCTAGCCCTCTGTTTCAGCCCCTCTGTTTCAGCCCCTCTGATTCAGCCCCTCTGTTTCAGCCCCTCTGTTTCTCGCCCTCGGTTTCAGCCCCTCTGTTTCAGCCCCTCTGTTTCAGCCCCTCTGTTTCAGCCCCTCTGTTTCTCGCACTCTGTTTCAGCCCCTCTGTTTCTCGCCCTCTGTTTCAGCCCCTCTGTTTCAGCACCTCTGTTTCTTGCCCTCTGTTTCAGCCCCTCTGTTTCTCGCCCTCTGTTTCAGCTCCTCTGTTTCAGCCCCTCTGTTTAAGCCCCTCTGTTTCTCGCCCTCTGTTTCAGCCGCTCTGTTTCTCACCCTCTGTTTCAGCCACTCTGATTTAGCCCCTCTGTTTCAGCCCCTCTGTTTCAGCCCCTCTGTTTCTCGCCCTCTGTTTCAGCCCCACTCTTTCGCGCTCTCTGTTTCAGCCCCTCTGTTTCAGCCCCTGTGTTTCTCGCCCTCTGTTTCTGCCCCTCTGTTTCTCACCATTTGTTTCAGCCCCTCTATTTCTCGCTCTGTGTTTCAGCCTCTCTGAGTCAGCCCCTCTGTTTCAGCCCCTCTGAATCAGCCCCTCTGTTTCAGCCCCTCTGAATCAGCCCCTCTGATTCAGCCCCTCTGTTTCAGCCCCTCTGTTTCAGCCCCTCTCTTTCTCGCCCTCTGTTTCAGCCCCTCTAATTCTCGCCCTCTGTTTCAGCCCCTATGATTCAGCCCCTCTGTTTCTCGCCCTCTGTTTCAGCCCCTCTGTTTCTCGCCCTCGGTCTCAGCCCCTCTGATTCAGCCCCTCTGTTTCAGCCCCTCTGTTTCTCGCCTTCTGTTTCAGCCCCTCTGTTTCTCGCCCTCTGTTTCAGCCCCTCTGTATCAGCCCCTCTGTTTCCCGCCCTCTGTTTCAGCCCCTCTGCTTCTCGCCCTCTGTTTCAACCCCTCTGATTCAGCCCCTCTGTTTCAGCCCCTCTGATTCAACCCCTCTGATTCAGCCCCTCTGTTTCAGCCCCTCTGATTCAGCCCCTCTGTTTCAGCCCCTCTGATTCAGCCCCTCTGTTTCAGCCTCTCTGTATCTCACCCTCTGTTTCAGCCCCTCTGTTTCAGCCCCTCTGTTTCTCGCCCTCTGTTTCAGAACCTCTGTTTCTCGACCTCAGTTTCAGACCCTCTGATTCAGCCCCTCTGTTTCTCGCCCTCTGTTTCAGCCCCTCTGTTTCACGCTCTCTGTTTCAGCCCCTCTGTTTCAGCCCCTCTGTTTCTCGCCCTCTGTTTCAGCCCCTCTGTTTCTCACCCTCTGCTTCAGCACCTCTGTTTCAGCCCCTCTGTTTCAGCCGCTCTAATTCTCGCTATCTGTTTCAGCCTCTATGATTCAGCCCCTCTGTTTCTCGCCCTCTGTTTCAGCCCCTCTGAATCAGCCCCTCTGTTTCAGCCCCTCTGAATCAGCCCCTCTGATTCAGCCCCTCTGTTTCAGCCCCTCTGTTTCAGCCCCTCTCTTTCTCGCCCTCTGTTTCAGCCCCTCTAATTCTCGCCCTCTGTTTCAGCCCCTATGATTCAGCCCCTCTGTTTCTCGCCCTCTGTTTCAGCCCCTCTGTTTCTCGCCCTCGGTCTCAGCCCCTCTGATTCAGCCCCTCTGTTTCAGCCCCTCTGTTTCTCGCCTTCTGTTTCAGCCCCTCTGTTTCTCGCCCTCTGTTTCAGCCCCTCTGTATCAGCCCCTCTGTTTCCCGCCCTCTGTTTCAGCCCCTCTGTTTCACGCCCTCTGTTTCAGCCCCTCTGTTTCAGCCCCTCTGTTTCAGCCCCTCTGTTTCTTGCCCTCTGTTTCAGCCCCTCTGTTTCTCGCCCTCTGTTTCAGCCCCACTGTTTCAGCCCCTCTGTTTCAGCCCCTCTGTTGCAGCCACTCTGTTTCTCGCCCACTGTTTCAGCCCCTCTGTTTCAGCCCCTCTGTTTCAGCCCCTCTGTTTCTCGCCCTCTGTTTCAGCCCCTCTGTTTCTCGCCCTCTGTTTCAGCCCCTCTGTTTCAGACCCTCTGTTTCCCGCCCTCTGTTTCTGCCCCTCTGGTTCTCGCCCTCTGTTTCGGCCCCTCTGTTTCTCGCCCTCTGTTTAAGCCCCGCTGATTCAGCCCCTCTGTTTCACCCCCTCTGAATCAGCCCCTCTGTTTCACGCTCTCTGTTTCAGCCCCTCTGTTTCCGCCCCTCTGTTTCTCGCCCTCTGTTTCAGCCCCTCTGTTTCTCGCCCTCTGCTTCAGCCCCTCTGTTTCAGCCCCTCTGTTTCAGCCGCTCTAATTCTCGCTATCTGTTTCAGCCTCTATGATTCAGCCCCTCTGTTTCTCGCCCTCTGTTTCAGCCCCTCTGTTTCTCGCCCTCTGTTTCAGCCCCTCTGTTTCTCGCCCTCGGTTTCAGACCCTCTGTTTCAGCCCCTCTGTTTCTCGCCCTCTGTTTCAGCCCCTCAGTTTCTCGCCCTCTGTTTCAGCCCCTCTGTTTCTCGCCCTCTGTTTCAGCCCCTCTGTTTCAGCCGCTCTGATTCAGCCCCTCTGGTTCAGCCCCACTGTTTCTCGCCCTCTGTTTCAGTCCCTCTGTTTCAGCCATTCTCTTTCAGCCCCTCTGTTTCTGTCCCTCTGTTTATCGCCCTCTGTTTCAGCCCCTCTGTTACTCGCCCTCTGTTTCAGCCCCTGTGTTTCTCACCCTCTGTTTCAGCCCCTCTGTTTCAGCCCCTCTGTTTCAGCCCCTCTGTTTCTTGCCCTCTGTTTCAGCCCCTCTGTTACTCGCCCTCTGTTTCAGCCCCTCTGTTTCAGCCCCTCTGATTTAGCCCCTCTGTTTCAGCCCCTCTGTTTCAGCCCCTCTGTTTCGCGCTCTCTGTTTCAGCCCCTCTGTTTCTCGCCCTCTGTTTCAGCCCATCTGTTTTTCGCCCTCTGTTTCAGCCCCTCTGATTCAGCACCTCTGTCTCAGCCCCTCTGATTCAGCCCCTCTGTTTCAGCCCCTCTTTTTCAGTCCCTCTGTTTCTCGCCCTCAGTTTCTCACACTCTGTTTCAGCCCCTCCGTTTCTCGCCCTCTGTTTCAGGCTCTCTGTTTCAGCCCGTCTGTTTCAGCCCCTCTGTTTCAGTCCCTCTGTTTCTCGCCATCTGTTTCTCGCCCGCTGTTTCAGCCCCTTTGTTTCTCGCCCTCTGTTTCAGCCCCTCTGTTTCAGCCCCTCTGATTCAGCCCCTCTGATACAGCCCCTCTGTTTCTCGCCCTCTGTTTCAGCCCCTCTGTTTCAGCCCCTCTGTTTCAGCCCCTCTGTGTCAGCCCCTCTGTTTCTCGCCCTCTGTTTCAGCCCCTCTGTTTCTCGCCCTCTGTTTCAGCCCCTCTGTTTCACGCCCTCTGTTTCAGCCCCTCTGTTTCAGCCCCTCTGTTTCAGCCCCTCTGTTTCTCGCCCTCTGTTTCAGCCCCTCTGTTTCTCGCCCTCTGTTTCAGCGCCTCTGTTTCAGCCCCTCAGTTTCAGCCCCTCTGTTTCAGCCCCTCTGTTTCTCGCCCTCTGTTTCAGCCCCTCTGTTTCTCGCCGTCTGTTGGAGCCACTCTGTTTCTCGCCCACTGTTTCAGCCCCGCTGACTCAGCCCCTCTGATTCAGCCCCTCTGTTTCCCGCCCCTCTGTTTCAGCCCCTCTGTTTCACGCCCCGTGTTTCAGCCCCTCTGTTTCTTGCCCTCTGTTTCAGCCCCTCTGTTTCTCGCCCTCTGTTTCAGCCCCTCTGTTTCAGCCCCTCTGTTTCAGTCCCTCTGTTTCTCGCCCTCTGTTTCAGCCCATCTGTTTCTCGCCCTCTATTTCATCCCCTCTGTTTCAGCCCCTCGGTTTCTCGCCCTCTGTTTCAGCCCCTCTGTTTCTCGCCCTCTGTTTCAGCCCCTCTGTTTTTCGCCCTCTGTTTCAGCCCCTCTGTTTCAGCCCCTCTGTTTCTCGCCCTCTGTTTCAGCCCCTCTGTTTCTCGCCCTCTGTTTCAGCCCCTCTGATACAGCCCCTCTGTTTCAGCCCCTCTGATACAGCCCCTCTGTTTCAGCCCCTCTGTTTCAGCCCCTCTGTTTCTCGCCCTCTGTTTCAGCCCCTCTGTTTCTCGCCCTCTGTTTCAGCCCCTCTGTTTCAGCCCCTCTGTTTCTCGCCCTCTGTTTCAGCCCCTCTGTTTCTCGCCCTCTGTTTCAGCCCCTCTGATACAGCCCCTCTGTTTCAGCCCCTCTGATTCAGCCCCTCTGTTTCAGCCCCTCTGTTTCTCGCCCTCTGTTTCAGGCTCTCTGTTTCAGCCCGTCTGTTTCAGCCCCTCTGTTTCAGCCCCTCTGTTTCTCGCCCTCTGTTTCTCGCCCGCAGTTTCAGCCCCTCTGTTTCTCGCCCTCTGTTTCAGCCCCTCTGTTTCAGCCCCTCTGATACAGCCCCTCTGATTCGGCCCCTCTGTTTCAGCCCCTCTGTTTCAGCCCCTCTGTTTCAGCCCCTCTGTTTCTCGCCCGCTGTTTCAGCCCCTCTGTTTCTCGGCCTCTGTTTCAGTCCCTCTGTTTCAGCCCCTCTGTTTCAGACCCTCTGTTTCAGCCCCTCTGTTTCTCGCCCTCTGTTTCAGCCCCTCTGTTTCTAGCCCTCTGTTTCAGCCCCTCTGTTTCAGCCCCTCTGATTCAGCCCCTCTGTTTCAGCCCCTCTGTTTCTCGCCCTCGGTTTCAGCCCCTCTGTTTCAGCCCCTCTGTTTCAGCCCCTCTGTTTCAGCCCCTCTGTTTCTCGCACTCTGTTTCAGCCCCTCTGTTTCTCGCCCTCTGTTTCAGCCCCTCTGTTTCAGCACCTCTGTTTCTTGCCCTCTGTTTCAGCCCCTCTGTTTCTCGCCCTCTGTTTCAGCTCCTCTGTTTCAGCCCCTCTGTTTAAGCCCCTCTGTTTCTCGCCCTCTGTTTCAGCCGCTCTGTTTCTCACCCTCTGTTTCAGCCACTCTGATTTAGCCCCTCTGTTTCAGCCCCTCTGTTTCAGCCCCTCTGTTTCTCGCCCTCTGTTTCAGCCCCACTCTTTCGCGCTCTCTGTTTCAGCCCCTCTGTTTCAGCCCCTGTGTTTCTCGCCCTCTGTTTCTGCCCCTCTGTTTCTCACCATTTGTTTCAGCCCCTCTATTTCTCGCTCTGTGTTTCAGCCTCTCTGAGTCAGCCCCTCTGTTTCAGCCCCTCTGAATCAGCCCCTCTGTTTCAGCCCCTCTGAATCAGCCCCTCTGATTCAGCCCCTCTGTTTCAGCCCCTCTGTTTCAGCCCCTCTCTTTCTCGCCCTCTGTTTCAGCCCCTCTAATTCTCGCCCTCTGTTTCAGCCCCTATGATTCAGCCCCTTTGTTTCTCGCCCTCTGTTTCAGCCCCTCTGTTTCTCGCCCTCGGTCTCAGCCCCTCTGATTCAGCCCCTCTGTTTCAGCCCCTCTGTTTCTCGCCTTCTGTTTCAGCCCCTCTGTTTCTCGCCCTCTGTTTCAGCCCCTCTGTATCAGCCCCTCTGTTTCCCGCCCTCTGTTTCAGCCCCTCTGCTTCTCGCCCTCTGTTTCAACCCCTCTGATTCAGCCCCTCTGTTTCAGCCCCTCTGATTCAACCCCTCTGATTCAGCCCCTCTGTTTCAGCCCCTCTGATTCAGCCCCTCTGTTTCAGCCCCTCTGATTCAGCCCCTCTGTTTCAGCCTCTCTGTATCTCACCCTCTGTTTCAGCCCCTCTGTTTCAGCCCCTCTGTTTCAGCCCCTCTGTTTCTCGCCCTCTGTTTCAGAACCTCTGTTTCTCGACCTCAGTTTCAGACCCTCTGATTCAGCCCCTCTGTTTCTAGCCCTCTGTTTCAGCCCCTCTGTTTCACGCTCTCTGTTTCAGCCCCTCTGTTTCAGCCCCTCTGTTTCTCGCCCTCTGTTTCAGCCCCTCTGTTTCTCACCCTCTGCTTCAGCCCCTCTGTTTCAGCCCCTCTGTTTCAGCCGCTCTAATTCTCGCTATCTGTTTCAGCCTCTATGATTCAGCCCCTCTATTTCTCGCCCTCTGTTTCAGCCCCTCTGTTTCTCGCCCTCTGTTTCAGCCCCTCTGTTTCTCGCCCTCGGTTTCAGACCCTCTGTTACAGCCCTCTGTTTCAGCCGCTCTGATTCAGCCCCTCTGGTTCAGCCCCACTGTTTCTCGCCCGCTGTTTCAGTCCCTCTGTTTCAGCCATTCTCTTTCAGCCCCTCTGTTTCTGTCCCTCTGTTTATCGCCCTCTGTTTCAGCCCCTCTGTTACTCGCCCTCTGTTTCAGCCCCTCTCTTTCTCGCCCTCTGTTTCAGCCCCTCTGTTTCAGCCCCTCTGTTTCAGCCCCTCTGTTTCTCGCCCTCTATTTCAGCCCCTCTGTTTCTTGCCCTCTGTTTCAGCCCCTCTGATTTAGCCCCTCTGTTTCAGCCCCTCTGTTTCAGCCCCTCTGTTTCAGCCCCTCTGTTTCGCGCTCTCTGTTTCAGCCCCTCTGTTTCTCGCCCTCTGTTTCAGCCCCTCTGTTTTTCGCCCTCTGTTTCAGCCCCTCTGATTCAGCACCTCTGTCTCAGCCCCTCTGATTCAGCCCCTCTGTTTCAGCCCCTCTTTTTCAGTCCCTCTGTTTCTCGCCCTCAGTTTCTCACACTCTGTTTCAGCCCCTGTGTTTCTCGCCCTCTGTTTCAGCCCCTCTGTTTTTCGCCCTCTGTTTCAGCCCCTCCGTTTCTCGCCCTCTGTTTCAGGCTCTCTGTTTCAGCCCCTCTGATTCAGCCCCTCTGTTTCAGCCCCTCTGTTTCTCGCCATCTGTTTCTCGCCCGCTGTTTCAGCCCCTTTGTTTCTCGCCCTCTGTTTCAGCCCCTCTGTTTCAGCCCCTCTGATTCAGCCCCTCTGATACAGCCCCTCTGTTTCTCGCCCTCTGTTTCAGCCCCTCTGTTTCAGCCCCTCTGTTTCAGCCCCTCTGTGTCAGCCCCTCTGTTTCTCGCCCTCTGTTTCAGCCCCTCTGTTTCTCGCCCTCTGTTTCAGCCCCTCTGTTTCACGCCCTCTGTTTCAGCCCCTCTGTTTCAGCCCCTCTGTTTCAGCCCCTCTGTTTCTCGCCCTCTGTTTCAGCCCCTCTGTTTCTCGCCCTCTGTTTCAGCCCGTCTGTTTCAGCCCTCTGTTTCAGCCCCTCTGTTTCTCGCCCTCTGTTTCAGCCCCTCTGTTTCTCGCCGTCTGTTGCAGCCACTCTGTTTCTCGCCCACTGTTTCAGCCCCTCTGTTTCAGCCCCTCAGTTTCTCGCCCTCTGTTTCAGCCCTCTGTTTCTCGCCCTCTGTTTCAGCCCCTCTGTTTCTCGCCCTCTGTTTCAGCCCCTCTGTTTCAGCCCCTCTGTTTCAGCCCCTCTGATTCAGCCCCTCTGATTCAGCCACTCTGATTCAGCCCCTCTGTTTCTCGCCCTCTGTTTCAGTCCCTCTGTTTCAGCCCCTCTGTTTCTCGCCCTCTGTTTCAGTCCCTCTGTTTCAGCCCCTCTGTTTCAGCCCCTCTGTTTCTCATCCTTTGTTTCAGCCCCTCTGATTCAGCCCCTCTGTTTCTCGCCCTCTGTTTCAGCCCCTCTGTTTCAGCCCCTCTGTTTTAGCCCCTCTGTGTCAGCCCCCCTGTTTCTCGCCCTCTGTTTCAGCCCCTCTGATTCAGCCCCTCTGATTCAGCCCCTCTGATTCAGCCCCTCTGTTTCCCGCCCTCTGTTTCAGCCCCTCTGTTTCTCGCCCTCTGTTTCAACCCCTCTGATTCAGCCCCTCTGTTTCAGCCCCTCTGATTCAGCCTCTCTGTTTCAGCCCCTCTGATTCAGCCGCTCTGTTTCAGCCTCTCTGTATCTCACCCTCTGTTTCAGCCCCTCTGTTTCAGCCCCTCTGTTTCTCGCCCTCTGTTTCAGAACCTCTGTTTCTCGACCTCTGTTTCAGCCCCTCTGATTCAGCCCCTCTGTTTCTCGCCCTCTGTTTCAGCCCCTCTGTTTCTCGCCCTCTGCTTCAGCCCCTCTGTTTCAGCCCCTCTGTTTCAGCCGCTCTAATTCTCGCTATCTGTTTCAGCCTCTATGATTCAGCCCCTCTGTTTCTCGCCCTCTGTTTCAGCCCCTCTGTTTCTCGCCCTCGGTTTCAGACCCTCTGTTTCAGCCCCTCTGTTTCTCGCCCTCTGTTTCAGCCCCTCAGTTTCTCGCCCTCTGTTTCAGCCCCTCTGTTTCTCGCCCTCTGTTTCAGCCCCTCTGTTTCAGCCGCTCTGATTCAGCCCCTCTGGTTCAGCCCCACTGTTTCTCGCCCTCTGTTTCAGTCCCTCTGTTTCAGCCATTCTCTTTCAGCCCCTCTGTTTCTGTCCCTCTGTTTATCGCCCTCTGTTTCAGCCCCTCTGTTACTCGCCCTCTGTTTCAGCCCCTCTGTTTCTCGCCCTCTGTTTCAGCCCCTCTGTTTCAGCCCCTCTGTTTCAGCCCCTCTGTTTCTCGCCCTCTATTTCAGCCCCTCTGTTTCTTGCCCTCTGTTTCAGCCCCTCTGATTTAGCCCCTCTGTTTCAGCCCCTCTGTTTCAGCCCCTCTGTTTCAGCCCCTCTGTTTCGCGCTCTCTGTTTCAGCCCCTCTGTATCTCGCCCTCTGTTTCAGCCCCTCGGTTTTTCGCCCTCAGTTTCAGCCCCTCTGTTTCTCGCCCTCTGTTTCAGCCCCTCTGATTCAGCACCTCTGTTTCAGCCCCTCTGATTCAGCCCCTCTGTTTCAGCCCCTCTGTTTCAGTCCCTCTGTTTCTCGCCCTCAGTTTCTCACACTCTGTTTCAGCCCCTGTGTTTCTCGCCCTCTGTTTCAGCCCCTCTGTTTTTCGTCCTCTGTTTCAGCCCCTCCGTTTCTCGCCCTCTGTTTCAGGCTCTCTGTTTCAGCCCGTCTGTTTCAGCCCCTCTGTTTCAGCCCCTCTGTTTCTCGCCATCTGTTTCTCGCCCGCTGTTTCAGCCCCTTTGTTTCTCGCCCTCTGTTTCAGCCCCTCTGTTTCAGCCCCTCTGATTCAGCCCCTCTGATACAGCCCCTCTGTTTCTCGCCCTCTGTTTCAGCCCCTCTGTTTCAGCCCCTCTGTTTCTCGCCCTCTGTTTCAGCCCCTCTGTTTCTCGCCCTCTGTTTCAGCCCCTCTGTTTCACGCCCTCTGTTTCAGCCCCTCTGTTTCAGCCCCTCTGTTTCAGCCCCTCTGTTTCAGCCCCTCTGTTTCTCGCCCTCTGTTTCAGCCCCTCTGTTTCTCGCCCTCTGTTTCAGCCGCTCAGTTTCTCGCCCTCTGTTTCAACCCCTCTGTTTCAGCCCCTCTGTTTCAGCCCCTCTGTTTCTCGCCCTCTGTTTCAGCCCCTCTGTTTCTCGCCGTCTGTTGCAGCCACTCTGTTTCTCGCCCACTGTTTCAGCCCCTCTGTTTCAGCCCCTCTGTTTCAGCCCCTCTGTTTCTCGCCCTCTGTTTCAGCCCCTCTGTTTCTCGCCGTCTGTTGCAGCCACTCTGTTTCTCGCCCACTGTTTCAGCCCCTCTGTTTCAGCCCCTCTGTTTCAGCCCCTCTGTTTCTCGCCCTCTGTTTCAGCCCCTCTGTTTCTCGCCCTCTGTTTCAGCCCTTCTGTTTCAGCCCCTCTGTTTCTGCCCCTCTGTTTCTCGCCCTCTGTTTCGGCCCCTCTGTTTCTCGCCCTCTGTTTCAGCCCCGCTGATTCAGCCCCTCTGTTTCACCCCCTCTGAATCAGCCCCTCTGATTAAGCCCCTCTGTTTCAGCCCCTCTGTTTCAGCCCCTCTGTTTCTCGCCCTCTGTTTCAGCCCCTCTGTTTCTCGCCGTCTGTTGCAGCCGCTCTGTTTCTCGCCCACTGTTTCAGCCCCTCTGTTTCAGACCATCTGTTTCAGCCCCTCGGTTTCTCGCCCTCTGTTTCAGCCCCTCTGTTTCTCGCCCTCTGTTTCAGCCCCTCTGTTTCTCGCCCTCTGTTTCAACCCCTCTGTTTCAGCCCCTCTGATTCAGCCCCTCTGATTCAGCCACTCTGATTCAGCCCCTCTGATTCTCGCCCTCTGTTTCAGTCCCTCTGTTTCAGCCCCTCTGTTTCAGCCCCTCTGTTTCTCATCCTTTGTTTCAGCCCCTCTGATTCAGCCCCTCTGATTCAGCCCCTCTGTTTCTCGCCCTCTGTTTCAGCCCCTCTGTTTCTCGCCCTCTGTTTCAGCCCCTCTGTTTCACGCCCTCTGTTTCAGCCCCTCTGTTTCAGCCCCTCTGTTTCAGCCCCTCTGTTTCAGCCCCTCTGTTTCTCGCCCTCTGTTTCAGCCCCTCTGTTTCTCGCCGTCTGTTGCAGCCACTCTCTTTCTCGCCCACAGTTTCAGCCCCGCTGATTCAGCCCCTCTGATTCAGCCCCTCTGTTTCCCGCCCCTCTGTTTCAGCCCCTCTGTTTCACGCCCCGTGTTTCAGCCCCTCTGTTTCTTGCCCTCTGTTTCAGCCCCTCTGTTTCTCGCCCTCTGTTTCAGCCCCTCTGTTTCAGCCCCTCTGTTTCAGTCCCTCTGTTTCTCGCCCTCTGTTTCAGCCCCTCTGTTTCTCGCCCTCTATTTCATCCCCTCTGTTTCAGCCCCTCGGTTTCTCGCCCTCTGTTTCAGCCCCTCTGTTTCTCGCCCTCTGTTTCAGCCCCTCTGTTTCTCGCCCTCTGTTTCAGCACCTCTGTTTCAGCCCCTCTGTTTCTCGCCCTCTGTTTCAGCCCCTCTGTTTCTCGCCCTCTGTTTCAGCCCCTCTGATACAGCCCCTCTGTTTCAGCCCCTCTGTTTCAGCCCCTCTGTTTCTCGCCCTCTGTTTCAGCCCCTCTGTTTCTCGCCCTCTGTTTCAGCCCCTCTGTTTCAGCCCCTCTGTTTCTCGCCCTCTGTTTCAGCCCCTCTGTTTCTCGCCCTCTGTTTCAGCCCCTCTGATACAGCCCCTCTGTTTAAGCCCCTCTGATTCAGCCCCTCTGTTTCAGCCCCTCTGTTTCTCGCCCTCTGTTTCAGGCTCTCTGTTTCAGACCGTCTGTTTCAGCCCCTCTGTTTCAGCCCCTCTGTTTCTCGCCCTCTGTTTCTCGCCCGCAGTTTCAGCCCCTCTGTTTCTCGCCCTCTGTTTCAGCCCCTCTGTTTCAGCCCCTCTGATACAGCCCCTCTGATTCGGCCCCTCTGTTTCAGCCCCTCTGTTTCAGCCCCTCTGTTTCAGCCCCTCTGTTTCTCGCCCTCTGTTTCAGCCCCTCTGTTTCTCGGCCTCTGTTTCAGCCCCTCTGTTTCAGCCCCTCTGTTTCAGCCCCTCTGTTTCAGCCCCTCTGTTTCTCGCCCTCTGTTTCAGCCCCTCTGTTTCTAGCCCTCTGTTTCAGCCCCTCTGTTTCAGCCCCTCTGATTCAGCCCCTCTGTTTCAGCCCCTCTGTTTCTCGCCCTCGGTTTCAGCCCCTCTGTTTCAGCCCCTCTGTTTCAGCCCCTCTGTTTTAGCCCCTCTGTTTCTCGCACTCTGTTTCAGCCCCTCTGTTTCTCGCCCTCTGTTTCAGCCCCTCTGTTTCAGCACCTCTGTTTCTTGCCCTCTGTTTCAGCCCCTCTGTTTCTCGCCCTCTGTTTCAGCTCCTCTGTTTCAGCCCCTCTGTTTAAGCCCCTCTGTTTCTCGCCCTCTGTTTCAGCCGCTCTGTTTCTCACCCTCTGTTTCAGCCACTCTGATTTAGCCCCTCTGATTCAGCCCCTCTGTTTCAGCCCCTCTGTTTCTCGCCCTCTGTTTCAGCCCCACTCTTTCGCGCTCTCTGTTTCAGCCCCTCTGTTTCAGCCCCTGTGTTTCTCGCCCTCTGTTTCTGCCCCTCTGTTTCTCACCATTTGTTTCAGCCCCTCTATTTCTCGCTCTGTGTTTCAGCCTCTCTGATTCAGCCCCTCTGTTTCAGCCCCTCTGAATCAGCCCCTCTGTTTCAGAACCTCTGAATCAGCCCCTCTGATTCAGCCCCTCTGTTTCAGCCCCTCTGTTTCAGCCCCTCTCTTTCTCGCCCTCTGTTTCAGCCCCTCTAATTCTCGCCCTCTGTTTCAGCCCCTATGATTCAGCCCCTCTGTTTCTCGCCCTCTGTTTCAGCCCCTCTGTTTCTCGCCCTCGGTCTCAGCCCCTCTGATTCAGCCCCTCTGTTTCAGCCCCTCTGTTTCTCGCCTTCTGTTTCAGCCCCTCTGTTTCTCGCCCTCTGTTTCAGCCCCTCTGTATCAGCCCCTCTGTTTCCCGCCCTCTGTTTCAGCCCCTCTGCTTCTCGCCCTCTGTTTCAACCCCTCTGATTCAGCCCCTCTGTTTCAGCCCCTCTGATTCAACCCCTCTGATTCAGCCCCTCTGTTTCAGCCCCTCTGATTCAGCCCCTCTGTTTCAGCCCCTCTGATTCAGCCCCTCTGTTTCAGCCTCTCTGTATCTCACCCTCTGTTTCAGCCCCTCTGTTTCAGCCCCTCTGTTTCTCGCCCTCTGTTTCAGAACCTCTGTTTCTCGACCTCAGTTTCAGACCCTCTGATTCAGCCCCTCTGTTTCTCGCCCTCTGTTTCAGCCCCTCTGTTTCACGCTCTCTGTTTCAGCCCCTCTGTTTCAGCCCCTCTGTTTCTCACCCTCTGTTTCAGCCCCTCTGTTTCTCACCCTCTGCTTCAGCACCTCTGTTTCAGCCCCTCTGTTTCAGCCGCTCTAATTCTCGCTATCTGTTTCAGCCTCTATGATTCAGCCCCTCTGTTTCTCGCCCTCTGTTTCAGCCCCTCTGAATCAGCCCCTCTGTTTCAGCCCCTCTGAATCAGCCCCTCTGATTCAGCCCCTCTGTTTCAGCCCCTCTGTTTCAGCCCCTCTCTTTCTCGCCCTCTGTTTCAGCCCCTCTAATTCTCGCCCTCTGTTTCAGCCCCTATGATTCAGCCCCTCTGTTTCTCGCCCTCTGTTTCAGCCCCTCTGTTTCTCGCCCTCGGTCTCAGCCCCTCTGATTCAGCCCCTCTGTTTCAGCCCCTCTGTTTCTCGCCTTCTGTTTCAGCCCCTCTGTTTCTCGCCCTCTGTTTCAGCCCCTCTGTATCAGCCCCTCTGTTTCCCGCCCTCTGTTTCAGCCCCTCTGTTTCTCGCCCTCTGTTTCAACCCCTCTGATTCAGCCCCTCTGTTTCTGCCCCTCTGATTCAACCCCTCTGATTCAGCCCCTCTGTTTCAGCCCCTCTGATTCAGCCCCTCTGTTTCAGCCCCTCTGATTCAGCCCCTCTGTTTCAGCCTCTCTGTATCTCACCCTCTGTTTCAGCCCCTCTGTTTCAGCCCCTCTGTTTCTCGCCCTCTGTTTCAGAACCTCTGTTTCTCGACCTCAGTTTCAGACCCTCTGATTCAGCCCCTCTGTTTCTCGCCCTCTGTTTCAGCCCCTCTGTTTCACGCTCTCTGTTTCAGCCCCTCTGTTTCAGCCCCTCTGTTTCTCGCCCTCTGTTTCAGCCCCTCTGTTTCTCACCCTCTGCTTCAGCCCCTCTGTTTCAGCCCCTCTGTTTCAGCCGCTCTAATTCTCGCTATCTGTTTCAGCCTCTATGATTCAGCCCCTCTGTTTCTCGCCCTCTGTTTCAGCCCCTCTGTTTCTCGCCCTCTGTTTCAGCCCCTCTGTTTCTCGCCCTCGGTTTCAGACCCTCTGTTACAGCCCCTCTGTTTCAGCCGCTCTGATTCAGCCCCTCTGGTTCAGCCCCACTGTTTCTCGCCCGCTGTTTCAGTCCCTCTGTTTCAGCCATTCTCTTTCAGCCCCTCTGTTTCTGTCCCTCTGTTTATCGCCCTCTGTTTCAGCCCCTCTGTTACTCGCCCTCTGTTTCAGCCCCTCTCTTTCTCGCCCTCTGTTTCAGCCCCTCTGTTTCAGCCCCTCTGTTTCTCGCCCTCAATTTCAGCCCCTCTGTTTCTTGCCCTCTGTTTCAGCCCCTCTGATTTAGCCCCTCTGTTTCAGCCCCTCTGTTTCAGCCCCTCTGTTTCGCGCTCTCTGTTTCAGCCCCTCTGTTTCTCGCCCTCTGTTTCAGCCCCTCTGTTTTTCGCCCTCTGTTTCAGCCCCTCTGATTCAGCACCTCTGTCTCAGCCCCTCTGATTCAGCCCCTCTGTTTCAGCCCCTCTTTTTCAGTCCCTCTGTTTCTCGCCCTCAGTTTCTCGCCCTCTGTTTCAGCCCCTCTGTTTTTCGCCCTCTGTTTCAGCCCCTCCGTTTCTCGCCCTCTGTTTCAGGCTCTCTGTTTCAGCCCCTCTGATTCAGCCCCTCTGTTTCAGCCCCTCTGTTTCTCGCCATCTGTTTCTCGCCCGCTGTTTCAGCCCCTTTGTTTCTCGCCCTCTGTTTCAGCCCCTCTGTTTCAGCCCCTCTGATTCAGCCCCTCTGATACAGCCCCTCTGTTTCTCGCCCTCTGTTTCAGCCCCTCTGTTTCAGCCCCTCTGTTTCAGCCCCTCTGTGTCAGCCCCTCTGTTTCTCGCCCTCTGTTTCAGCCCCTCTGTTTCTCGCCCTCTGTTTCAGCCCCTCTGTTTCACGCCCTCTGTTTCAGCCCCTCTGTTTCAGCCCCTCTGTTTCAGCCCCTCTGTTTCTCGCCCTCTGTTTCAGCCCCTCTGTTTCTCGCCCTCTGTTTCAGCCCCTCTGTTTCAGCCCCTCTGTTTCAGCCCCTCTGTTTCTCGCCCTCTGTTTCAGCCCCTCTGTTTCTCGCCGTCTGTTGCAGCCACTCTGTTTCTCGCCCACTGTTTCAGCCCCTCTGTTTCAGCCCCTCTGTTTCAGCCCCTCTGTTTCTCGCCCTCTGTTTCAGCCCCTCTGTTTCTCGCCCTCTGTTTCAGCCCCTCTTTTTCAGACCCTCTGTTTCCCGCCCTCTGTTTCTGCCCCTCTGTTTCTCGCCCTCTGTTTCGGCCCCTCTGTTTCTCGCCCTCTGTTTCAGCCACGCTGATTCAGCCCCTCTGTTTCACCCCCTCTGAATCAGCCCCTCTGATTCAGCCCTCTGTTTCAGCTCCTCTGTTTCAGACCATCTGTTTCAGCCCCTCAGTTTCTCGCCCTCTGTTTCAGCCCCTCTGTTTCTCGCCCTCTGTTTCAGCCCCTCTGTTTCTCGCCCTCTGTTTCAGCCCCTCTGTTTCAGCCCCTCTGTTTCAGCCCCTCTGATTCAGCCCCTCTGATTCAGCCACTCTGATTCAGCCCCTCTGTTTCTCGCCCTCTGTTTCAGTCCCTCTGTTTCAGCCCCTCTGTTTCAGCCCCTCTGTTTCTCATCCTTTGTTTCAGCCCCTCTGATTCAGCCCCTCTGATTCAGCCCCTCTGATTCAGCCCCTCTGTTTCTCGCCCTCTGTTTCAGCCCCTCTGTTTCAGCCCCTCTGTTTTAGCCCCTCTGTGTCAGCCCCCCTGTTTCTCGCCCTCTGTTTCAGCCCCTCTGATTCAGCCCCTCTGATTCAGCCCCTCTGATTCAGCCCCTCTGTTTCCCGCCCTCTGTTTCAGCCCCTCTGTTTCTCGCCCTC